>NC_138120.1:9897817-10256264 GCF_964146895.1 Miniopterus schreibersii | reverse complement strand
CTATCCTGTTACTTCGTCTATGCACCTGCCTTGGTTCACGATCCTAAGTACATTTTTATTACAGCCATTAAAGCTTTGGGTTTTTTTCTTCATTTTTTTCTCTTGATTGAAATCTTTCCTTCAAGATGACAAGAGCTGAGGCCTTCTGCCTGTATCCCCTGTAACACAACCGTCATCTTTTCACTTCGGAAACCTTAATGTCAACATAAAAGAAAGCCTCATCCCATTTAAAGAGTATACCCAATTCTACTCTGGACTATTTCCTCATTTACACTGATGTCTTTCCCATCTCCATGGCTATGCTATTGCTATTGTCGTTGTTGTTAACCCTCACTAGAGGATATTTTTTTCATTGACTTCCAGAGAGAGTGGCATGGAAGAAGGGGTAGAGAGAGAGAGGTGCCTCAGTGTTAGAGACACAGACATTGGTTGCTTTTCTAATTCGCTGCACACCTGGGATGAGGAATGAATCTACAACCTAGGTATGTGCCCTCAACTGGGAATCAAACCGGAGACCCTTCAGTGTGCAGGCCGACACTATACCACTGAGCCCCGCTGCCCAGGGTAGATATGCCTTTTTAAATATGAAGTTTGTAGGTATATTTAACTTGAAATTGGTAGAGGTTTTAAAATGATTTCTTTAGTTTTACTCATGTTTTCATTGGTGATTTGCCACTATTATATTACTGGCATTAATTTTGCAACAGTTTGTATGTAGCAGGGAGGAAACACTTTTAGATCAGGGTCCAAATAGAGTAGTGTATACGAACTTTTTTTGTTAAAAACTTTTATAGCAATGAGAACCAGAAAAATTTCTACTAAACTATGTAACACTACAACTGAAAGATTTAGAAAGAGAACAGAAAACAAGAAAAGGCCCAGAGGAAGTAAAAGGAAGAAAATAATAAAGAACCAGAGCCTAAATAAATAACGTAGAGACTAAAAAATTAAAAAAGGTCAATGCAACCAAGAGCTTGTCTTTGAATAGACAATCAGTGTGATGAACTTTTAACCCAACTCACCAAAAACCAAAGACAGAGGTCAAAAATAAATAAATTGAGGAACAAAAGAAGTGAAGTAACAACTGATACCACTGAAATACAAAGGGTTGTAAGCAAATACCCTGAACAACTATATGCCAACAACCTGGATGAAATAGACAAATTTCTGGAAATACACAACCTTCCAATACTCAGTGAGGAAGAATCAGGCATGCTGAACACGTTGATAAAAAGTGGTGAAATTGGAACAGTGATTTTTTAAAAAATGCCCAAGAAAAAAAGGGCCAGGCCCAGACAGTTTCAGAGGGGAGTTTTATCAAACATTCAAAAAATAATTCAAATTGTTCCAAAAAGTCCGAGAGGAACAAACACTCCCAAGCTCTTTTTAGGCAGCCTGAATAATCCCAACTACAAATCCAGGTAAAGACCTTGCAAAGAAAGAATTACAGGCCAATATCCGTGATAAACAGAGATGCTAAAATCTTCAAACAAATATTAGCAAATTGGATCAAGCAATATGTTAAACAGATCACACCCCATGACCAAGTGGGGTTTATTCCAGGGATGCAGGTTTGGTACAGTATTCACAAATCTATAAATGTGATGCATCACAGGAACCATTTGACAAACAAAAATCTCATGATCATCTCAGTAGGTGCAGAAAGAGCAACAAAACCCAGCGCCCATTTTTGAGAAAAACTCTCAGCACAGTGGGGATAGAGGGATCATGCCTAAACACATTAAAGTCCTTATAGGACAAACCTTCAGTCAACTTCATACTCAATGGGCAAAAACTAAAACATATCCCCTAATAAGAGGAACAAGACAGGGACGTCCACTTTCACCATCTTTTATTCAACAGAGTGTTGGAAGTCCTTGCCACAGCGATCAGACAAGGAGAAAACATAAAAGGCATCCAAATTGGAAAGGAGAAATAAAACTGTCACTGTTTGCAGATGACCTGATATTGTATGCTGAGAACACTAAAGAGGTCACCAAAAGACTTCTAGATTTAATAATAAATGAACTCAGCTATGCAGCAGGATGGAAAATTAATGCCCAGAAGTAAATGGCATTTTGAAACAACATTCATGATCTCTCAGAAAGAGAAACTAAAACAAACAAACAAACAAACAAAAACACATTTAACGAGCAACAATAAAATTAAGATACTTAGGAATTAACTTAACCAAAGGGGTGAAAGACGTGTACTTGCAAAACAAATATGTTCAAAAAAGAGATAGAGGAAGATATAAACAAGTGTAAGAATATACCATGCTAATGGATTGCTAGAATCAACCTCATTCAGATGTCCGTACTCCCCAAAGCAATCTATAGATTCAAACTATTCATAAAATACCAATGTCCGATATCACAGACCTAGAAGAAGTAGTGCAAAAATTTAAAGGACACAAAAAGGACAGGGCCCCAAATCGCTGCAGCAATTTTGGGAGGAAGAAAAAAGTGGAAGGAATCAAAATAATACATATCAAGATATAGTAAAGCCATTTTAATCGAAACAGAATGGAACTGGCAGAAGAACAGACTTAATGACATAAATGGAACTGAACAGACAACCCAGGAATTGACCCAACTCATTACACTCAATTGAGATTTTACAAAGGAGGCAGAGCATACAGTGGAGTAAAGGAAGTCTCTTCAATAAATGGTGTTGGGAAAATTGGACAGGAACTTTCAAAATAATGCAACTAGACCACTATCTTGCACCGCACACAAGGATCAACTCCAACTGGATAAAAAACTTAAAGGTAAAACATGAAACCATTAAAAATCCTAGAAGGAAATGGAGGCAGCATGATCTCAGACATCTCTCATTGCAATATGCTTACCAATACACTGCCTAGGGCAATGGAAGCAAAGGAGAAAATAAACAAATGGGACTACAGCAAAATAAAAAGATTCTGCACAAAGATACCATCAACAAAATGCAAAGGGAACTCATTATATGGGAGAACATATTTGCCGATGATACATCTGATAAAGGGTTACTACCCCTAATATTTTAAGAAACACACCTTCACAAGAGGAAGACAAACGATCCAATTAAAAAACGAGCAAAGACCTAAGTAGACACTTCTCCAAAGAGCGCATAAACATGTCCAAGAGACATATGAAAACTGCTCAGTGTCACTAATCACCAGAGAGATGAAAATTAAAACAATAATGGGGTATCACCTGAGGTCTTCCAGAATGGCTATGTTTTCAATAAGTCAATAAACAGAAAGTGCCTGTGAGGGTGTGCAGAAAAGCTCACCCTAGTATACTGCTGGTGGGAATGCAGACTCGTGCAGCCTCTATGGAAAACCTTATGACATAGGAGGTTTTCTCAAAAATTGAAATACAGAACTGCCATTGAACCCAGTGGCCCCACTGCTTGGAATATGTCCTACGAAACCAGGAACATCGATCAGGAAGAATATATAAACCCCTCTGTTCAGAGCAGCACAATTTACAATAGCTCACAGGAATGGGTACATGAATCTGCTTTGATTCTGAGTGACAGTAGACATGCACACTCTTGCATCTTCCTTCAGCTTCCTGCCTGAACATGATGCCACACTGCAGTTCTTCAGACTTTCTGTCTCTTCCCAATGCCGCAGTGGCCTGGCGTCATAGGCTATCCTTCCGAGCCTCAGGGTGTTCATGTGAGAGAAAAATGTCCCAGCTACCTGACAACCCAAGGGGGAGCCCCACTGGCATCTCCTCACATGTCCTCTAAGTGCCTTCTCCTGGTTCCAACATCCTCAAGTAGTCCTTACTGATTTTCTGGCAGAGCAAAAAGTGATCGTCCAGAGACGGCAGGGATCTGACTAAAAATCCAAAAGCAGGGTAACACACCAAGCTCTCTTAGGGCATTGCAAGCAAGCCTCCACCTCAGCAATCCTGTCAGACCCTGCCACGCTGTGGGCAGAGAACTAGTTGAAGTAGTTAAGGCTGCTGTTCTGGTGCCTGGAGCTGTTGGCCCATCGTTCATAATGCTGGCACCACTGAATGCAAGAGGCATAGGATGCACTGTATCCTGCAGCATGAGGAGTGTGTGGAGAAGGGCACATCACCTTTCAAGTTCTATGCACTTCCTGCTGCTGCCCATAGAGAGAGCCTGCTCCCGCCTGTGATGGTAATGAGATACTCCTTCACAGTGGCAGTACTGCATTAGTATGATTTGCTACAAAAGGACAGTTAACCTTGCCATCATCCCTGGCATGTCTGGCTCCCTCCACCTGCAGAAGGAATGTGGGTGGGGGTTAGGGACATCTCACTCCTGGACACCCAAGTGTCCCTGCTTACATGGACAGGTTATATTCTCAAGCCCCCTCCCTTTCCAGCACCAGTACCTGCAACATCACCTTCACATTGATCTTGTGGCTATGAAAGAACTAAAACATGGAGATCTACAAAACAGCCTGGCTTGGCCTGAACCACCTATCTTCTGGCCCCATTCCTTCTGCATAAGAGGCACAGAGGAACACAGAGGTTCCTGGGGTTACAGGTGCCTGCACCCATGCGGTCACACTGATTCCTCACAGGCTTTGATATCCCCACACCCTTGCCTGCACACGGCTTCACAGGATACCCTGATTCACGCACGTCACACGTTCCTGCCTCTGATGGAGGACTTGGGCATGCCCACACCATTTTGGGCTACTAAAACAGCTCTTCCAAACTCTGACTGGACAGAGGGCATCACGCTACTCAGCCCCGCCCCTCACTGTCAGCCTCAGTGTATGGGCCACAGAACTGTGGTGAAACATTCCTGAGGAAGCTCTATGTTACCCGAGCATTTGCAGCTTTCCCAGGGTTTGGTGTCTGGGGGGCTCTTGCTTACGGCTACTCACGTTTCCCACTTCAGAATCCATTTTCTCTACCGCTTTCCCACAGATCCACAGTGACCCCTAGTAATATCCACAGGGAGAAATGCCCGGGACATTACAGGCTGCCCAGTCTGTGGGATATCTGAGGCTGAAGTGACAGGCAAAGGGAAGAACTGTGGCTGGAGAGGACTGTAGCCTACATTCTGGTAGAGTTGGGTGATCAGGATAACTACGGCCAAGATACGGTCTCAATCTGACTCCTTTTACATCAGTTCTCTTGTTTTTGTTTCCATTACTCTTGCTCTTTCTGTCTTTTCCTCATTCTGACTCTTTCTTCCATCTACCCATTGGGTTTCAGTGACCCGTAGAAAGAATGACTTGATGCTGCCTAAGGGTTTCTTCATTGCAGGAGAAAGGCTCGGTCTGAAGGAACAAAGTAAATAAACAATCATATTCACATGAGGCCATTGTTATGTGAGGAAATGTAATACCGTCAAAAATGCACAAGATGTACTCGCTGTGGACACCATGGTCCAGAGATTGCCCAACACAACTTCACGTACATGCCTGTGCCTCTGTGTGTGTTGTGTGTGAGGGCTATAGAACACTCTGCATCTTATTGTCCCTCTGGGCATTTACCCTTCCAGCTGGGGATTCGACCCCAAGTGAACCTAATATCCAGACTGACTCCTCACATGCCTTTGCTCTCTTCCCCACAACTCCTACATGCAATTTATACTCCCACTGGCTAAGTGTGGTTCTGAATCCTGGGCTCAGAGCATGATTCTCGCAGCAAATACAGTGCTCTCATACTTCTAGGGAGGGATTCTGCTTCAAGTGTGAAATGCACTGGGAAGCCTCCCACCGCGTTGCCTGCTGTCAGTGTGTGAGCTGACCTCCGACAGAAAGGAACCTGGAAATCCATCATCCTTTCGGAGCTCGCAGTGGACATTCAGGCCCTTGCTCCCAAATCCCTTTCCTTGAGCTACCTTATGTCCCTGGGTCCATTAGTATCACCCACTTCAATGGACTTACTCTTAGTTCTCCCTCCTCCCCAGCCTCCAGCACACAGAAAGAATTCTGTCTTCTCATACTGTCCTAAAGCATAACAACTTAACCGCCACTGCCACTGCACAGGCCCAGCCCTCACAGGCAATGGTCATTCACAGGCAGCCAGTTGTAATGCCCCAAACTAGGGACAAACACCACAGAGACAGACGCTATTGATGCTCTTGATTTATGTGTTCCAAGAACACACGACAAACAGACAAACAGAGCTGATGCTCCTGCTTTAACTTTCCATTTCATACCATGCTCCCGATCTCTCTGTGACTGAATACCTGGTCACACAGACATTCTGCTCCATTGTCCTGTGCAGGAACATAATGTCTGCTTGAAAACACATACTCATGTCAAAACCTTCTTATGTGCACTTCTCTATTTGAAGGAAAATGGATGGTCCCTCCTATTTAACTCACACTGTGGGAGATACCCTAACACAATAATTGACTATCATCTCCTAGCAAAATTCCTAAAGAGTATAGTATAATTATTGGTGGCCCTAACATGAAGAGTCGGTCATTGCTGAAATTAGGATCTCTTAAATTTCCTGCTGCCTTGTGTTGGATGCATCACACCACACCACCTTTTTAATGAGCAATGACCTCAGGATCACCCAGTTAGGAATTTGGACACACCTAAGGAAATATTTGATGGTTGCAATGATCCATAAAAGGAAGTGGTGGCACAGCAGCCTCAGCCTTTGTATGAAAAGACTCCTGGACAAGTGTGGGAAGGGTCAGAGGAAGGACATCATGGGAGCCTCCATTTAAGGAATAGTAGACGGGCCTAAGGGTGAGGGAGGTGGCCTGGAGCGAGAGTTCAGAGGAGTGGGTCAATGAATCTGCTTTGATGCTGAATGATTTTGCACATGCACACTTCCTCAT
This sequence comes from Miniopterus schreibersii, assembly GCF_964146895.1. Taxonomy (NCBI): domain Eukaryota; kingdom Metazoa; phylum Chordata; class Mammalia; order Chiroptera; family Miniopteridae; genus Miniopterus; species Miniopterus schreibersii. The sequence goes on along the minus strand of NC_138120.1, from coordinate 10,249,484 downwards.
TTTACATCAGGTGTCCCTGTCTGAATATAATTCCCACTGCAGTGCTACATACTTCCTTTCTCAACCTGATTCTCTGAGGACCTGACATAACAGGCTCTATTCCTCCCAGTATCAGGGCGTCCATGAGAGAAAGCAATGACCCAGCTACCTAGCAAACTAGGGGCGAGTGTCCAGGAACAGTCCCCCTCACCTGTACTCCTCTACCTTCACTCTCCTGGGGCCAAGTTCCTCGCACAGTACTTGAGATGATTAGACCACACTTCTATTACTGATGTTCTAGTAGGGCAAACAGGACTAGTCAGAAGAAGCCAGGGATCTCACTTTACGAACCCAAGAGGTAGGGGAACCCAAAGCTCTCCTTCTGCATTGCCACCGAGGCCCAACCTCAGTATCCTGTCATATCCTTCCAGGTCGCAGCATTTTTCTCCTAAATAACATTGTCGGGAATGCTGGAAAGGCATTCTCACGCTTATCCAATAGATGGCAGCTTTTCGTTTCAAATCATGTTATTGGGGATGTTGGCAATTCATTCTCATGCTTGTCAAAACATGGCAGCTTTTTTTTACAAATAAAGTTACTGAGCAGGCTGGCAATGCATATCCACACTTGTCCACGAGATGGCAGCATGACTTCACATGTCATTTCATTCGGGATGGTACCACTGCATTCCCTCGTTTCTCCACCAGGTGGCAGCACTTTTCCACCAAATGATTTCATTGGGCATGCACGGTAGGCATGCTCAGGTATGCCCAAGAGTTGTTTGCATTTACCTCAAAATGTCATTTCTTTCGTGATGCTGGAAATGGATTCTCATTCTTGAACAGTCACAGCATGCAGTTATGTCCGCACGTGCCAAAAGGCGGCTTCTAACAGAAAAATACAGTTTGCACATACTTCTACAAAGGGAATTTGGTTTAACTGTGAAATGAACGTAAAACCCCGGCCTGGTTCCCTGCTGTCTCCCTAAAGCGAGGGTATGGCAAACGCATCATCCTTTATAACTTATCACTGCAAATTCCGACCCTTGCACACAAGGCCTTTCCTTGAACTCCCTTATCACCCAAGGGAAAATGGTAAACTCTATTGGACTTTCACTGATTTCTTAATCCACCACAGTCTCTACCACACAGAAAGAATTTTGGCTTCTGATACCATCAGAAAACACAACTTAGCCACTTCTGCAATTGTAAAGGCCATGCATTCACGGGGCGGGTAATTCAGAGAGTCCATTGTCAAGGCAAACAATACATAAACAGGCACATTAGATGCTCTCGCTTTATCTTGCCATTTATTCCATGTGCTGCATATATCCATGGCTGAATGCCTTTCCACAGGGACATTCTGCACCTAATTTCTACGCAGGAAAAGAATCTTTGCTTGAAACACCTTTTAATCTGAAAAAGCTTCTCACGTGCACTACTTATATTGGAAGGTCCCTCCTATAGTTCTCACACGTTAAATACGTGCAGTTAACACAGCAAATCTGGTATCATCTCCTCTGAGGATAATCAAAAAGTATTTAAAAATCATGTCAAGCCCAAACCTGACAAAGTTGGAATCTCTTCCGTTTTCTCCAGCCATGCATTCAACAGTTCCCACCACAACTTGGTTGTAATGGGCAGTGTACCCAGGAAGGCCAGCGATACAATTCAGTAAATACATGGTGGTTGTGATGATCAATAGAGGGATGTGGTGGCACAGCAGCCTCAGCATTTTCATGAAGGAGGATACTGGAAAATTGTGGAGGGGGTTCTAGGAAGCACATCACAGAACTTCTCTTTAATGCATGGTAGGCAGGCCTGAGGGTGGTGTTGGTGACCTGAGGTGTGAGATCAGAGAAATAGGCCAAAGAATCTACTTTCATTCTGAGTGACAGAGGAAACAGACATGACCTCATCATCCTTCAGCCTCCCCCAAGTGAACATGATTGGCACTGCGGTGCTCAGAACTTCCAGCCTCATCCTCATACCGTGATGATGTCACAGGCTGTATTTCTCCCAGCTTCAGTGTGTTCATGTGAGAAAACAATGTCCCAGCTACCTGGCAATCCAGAGGCAAGTGAAGAGTTGGTCTCTGCTCACCTGTTATCATCTATGTCCCCTCTCCTGATGCCAACATACACTCATAGTTCTCACTGTTGATCTGGAAAGGAAAAATGGGCTCCACAGGAGAGGGCAGGCGTCTAAACCACAAACCCAAAAAGCAGGGGATCACACCAAGCTCTCTAATGGCATTTCCTGCAAGGACCCACCTAAGCAATCCTGTCAGATCCCGAAACATGGTGATCAGAGACGAAGTTGAAGAAGTGAATGCTGCTGTTCTGCCTGCAGTTGTAGGCCTGTCGTTCATACTGCAGGTACCACTGAATGTGAGTGGAATGGGTCACCCTGTATCCTGCAGCTTGAGGAGTGTGTGGAGAGGAACCTGTCACCTTCCAACTTGGACACACTTCTTGCCGCAGGCCATGCAGGGAGCCTCCTCTCTCCTGCGATGGCTATGAGAGGATCCTTCACAATCACAGTATCGTGGATGTAGGGGTTTTTGTGAAAGAGCAGCACAGTCTTGCAGCGATTGCTGCCATGCCAGGCTTCCTTCACCTGCAAAAGGATAGTGGATCCGGTTTAGGGTGATAACTTATTCCAGAACTCCCGCCTATTCCTTCCTGCAGGGATAGGATTTTTTCACAAGCTCTCTACCTCCCCAGCCGTGGTCTGCACAGCCTGACCTTCAGATTGATCATGTGGCTGAGCATGGTTTCATCTTGGTCACTGATAATGGCTGACAATTCCAGATTGTTGACAAATTGCAGCAGGTCAAAACGCCTGCACGCTGCAAGCTGAACATGAAACAGCTACAAAAAGGAGCAGATCCTTAAAGCAGCTTGGATTGCTCCCACCTCTCTAACCCCTAGCCCAGCTCCTTCACCATAAGATGCAAAAAGAGAGCACAGTGGTTCTTGTGGGCTCCATGTGTTTATACACACACGGGCACACTGTTTTCCTGACAGCCGTTGACCTCGCCTACATACTTGCCTGCTGAGTGCTTAACAGGATACCTTTATTTGTGGACATCACTCATTCCTGCCTCTCACTGACTTGGATATACAGAGGACTTGGACACGCAGCCCCCCTCGAGTGCAGCATTACCCCAAGAAGAACCTGAGTGACACAGAGCAGTGTGGAGGCAATGGCCCTTGTTCTGCGCATGAGTCTGATCTGGGACGGCGCTCCTGAAGCCCAGGGAGAGTTTTTGTGGTACTGGTGAGATAAAAGGGTGTCTCTGAGATTTTGGATCACACTGTTCTCACTATCCTGAGCTTCACTCCAATGTGTCTATTTGATTCTGAGCTACCGATCCCCACTAATACATTTCTCATGCACTAGGGCAGGCATATTGCGTTCCCTTCTGTAGAGTCAAGGATACACTATTGACTCAGCATCTGGCAATGCACTGAACGTTTGTGCTTTTCAGTTCTAAACAGGGCTGCCGCCGCTGCCAGGTACTGGGCTTGAGCCAGCAGAAGGATCTGCTCACTTGTAAGTTCACGGGCTACATTCCTAACTTAAGTGCCCGGAGCACATCCAGTGGGGACCAGGTGCACTTCCCACTGAGCCAATCCTCTTCGTGCTCCTGCTCGACTGGCTCTTCTTGTGGATGTTTTGTTTCTATCTGTGCCTGAGGCTCAACATCAACCACCACCTTCATGACATTTATGGCGTCCTCTCACCCAGGACAAACTGCTCCCTGCCAATTAATTCCTCCTCAATCAATTCCTTCTCCTCTCCCTGCTCCACCCTGTCTGGCCCTTGTAGAAACTCATGATACATTTCCTCTGCCAAAGCATAACTTACCCACTTCTGCAACTGTAAGGCCCAGCCCTCCCAGGGACTGGTCGATCATTCCAAGGCAGCCAATCGTAAGGCTCAAACCAACACACAAACAACAGACAGACAGACAGACAGACAGACAGACACGGTACTTGCTCTTAATTTATCTTTCTAACTACATGCCATGCTCTGGATGTCTCCGCATCTCAATGCTTTCCCACAGGGACATTCTGCATCTATTTCCTGTGCAGGGAAACAATGTTTGCTTGAAAACACATATTTCGCTGAGAAAGCTTCTCATGTGCACGACTCTTCTTTGAAGTAAAATGGACAGTCCCTCCTATTTATCTCACAGTGTGGGAGGTCCCCTGAACACAACAAACCTCCTATTGTCTCCTCTGACTATTACTAAAGAATACTGAATAATCCCCAATCTGTAAAATGGGTCACTGCCGCCAGTGGGATCTCTTAAGTTTCCACCAGCCCTGTGTTCAACATGTGCCGCCACAACCCGTTTATAACGGGCAGTGTTTTCAGGATGACCTGTGGAGGAATAAGGAGACACTTAAGGAAATATATGGTGGTTGTGATGATCAATAGAGGCAAGTGGTTCCAGAGCAGCCTCAGCCTTTGCATTCTCATGCTGAAACACCACGTGGCAGCATTTTCTCCTCAAATGGTATTATTGCAGATGCTCACTCTGAATTCTTACTTTTGTCCAGAGGCGGCAGAAAGTTTCTTACCAACGATTGTTCTGGGGATGCTGGCAATGCATTCTCACACTTTGCCACCAGGTGTCGGCATGATTTCACGAGTAATTTTATTGGGGATGCTGGAAAAGCATTCACAATTCCATTCAACAGGTGGAAACATTTTCAACAGGATGAATCCATTGGTGAACTCGTGGATGCATTCTCACGGTTACCCACCAGGTGGCAGTATTGTTCCAACTGAGGATCATATTTGGGATGCTTGTGGAGATGCAGAAGATGCATTTTCTCGTTTGTCCACCAGGTGGTGGCATTTTGACACCACGAGATTTTATTGGCTATGCTGACAATGGAAGCTAATGTGTGTCAAGCAGGCAGCAGAATTATTTTACCGCACGATTTCGCTGGAGATGCTTGCAATGGTTCTATATTTATCAGTTGGCGTCAATATTCCACTAGTGAATATCAGGAATGTTCTGGAAGTGCATTCTCACGCTTTTCCACCAGGTGGCAGAATTTCCCCACAAAGTACTTTTACTGAGGATGCTGGCAAGGCATTCCCACGTTTTTTTCTACAGCTGTCTGCATTTTCCCTCCACTGTCCCATTTTGGGGAAACTGGCAATGCATTTTGGCGCTGAAACATGAGATGGCAGCATTTTTCCACCAACGATTCTGTTTGAGATGCTGGCAATGCTTTCCCACGTTTGTCTTAACACGTTTGTGGAAGCATTTTTACTACCAAATTATATTATTGGGGGTGTTGAAAATTCAGTCTCAAGTTTGAAAAAGACTTGGCTACATTTTCCACAAATGTGATTATTTTGTGGATGTTGACAAGGCATTCTCACGTTTTAACAGCCATTGAACCTACTTTCCCAAAAATGATTCTATTGGGAATAGTGGCATGGCACTTTCACTTTTGTTCAATAGCTGGCAACACTTTCACCACAAAGTATCGTTTGGGGAATGCTGGAAGCACGTTCGTCCAACGTACTTCGTAGAAGTACTTTTCCACAAAATGATTTTATTGCGGATGCGGGCAATGCATTCTTCAGTCTCTCAAACAAGAGGCCACATTTTCCACCAAACGATTACTTTGGTTGTGCTGGCAATGCATTCCCACATCTGTCCACAAGGTGGCCACTTTTGTTTACCAAGGGATTTTCCTGAGAACGCTGGCAATGCATTCCCTTGCTCGAATACCAGGTGACAGCATTTTCTCCACAAGTGATCTTATTGGAGATGCTGTAACTGCATTTTCACATTTGTAGAAAGGTGACTGGTTTCTTATTTACAAATGATTGTTTTAAGGCTGCTGGCAATTCCTTCTGACACTCAAACACCAGGTGCAGTATTTTCCCACCAAATGATATTATTGAGGATCCTGGCACTGCATGCTCCTCCTTGGAGAACAAGCGGCAGCTATTTTCCACCATGTAACTTCACTGGGGCTTCTGGCGATGCATTTTCACTCTTGTCCAATAGGTGGAAGCATTTTCCCACAAGTGATTTCACTGGGGATGCTGGCAATGAACACTCACACAAGTCGACAAGATAAGGGCATTTTTCCCACAAGAGATTTTCATTGTGAATCTTGGCAATGTATTTTCAAATGTGTCCGCCATTTGGCAGCCAGCATCATCTCAGAAGGGATTTTCATGAGGATGCGGGCAACGCATTCTCACACTTGTCAAACATGTGGCGGCCTTTTTCCAACAACTGATATTATTGGGGCTGCTGGCAATGCATTGTGAAGCCTGTTTACAACAAGCCCGCATTTTTCCACCAAATGTTATTATTGCACATAAAGGCAATGGTTTCTCCCGCTTGTCCACCCGTCGGCACCTTGACATCACAAGTGATTTTGTTTGGTAAGCTGAGAATGCATTCTTACGTTTGTTCAGCCAGTTGCGGAATTTTTCCACCAAGCGACTTTATTGCTGCTGGCTGTACATTCTCACGTTTGTCCAACTATTCGCCGCAGTTTTCCCCTAAAGTGATATTGTGTGTGTGGGTGTGGATGTTGGTTTTGAATTCTCACACGTGGACATTGGCTATCAGAATTTTAGGCCCAAATCACTTTATTGTGATTCCAGAGCATGCGTTCTCACTCTTGTCCACCAGTTGGCACCTTGATCTCAGTAGGGGTTTCATTGGGGATTCTGGGAAATCATTCATACAGTCCTTTAGCACCTGGTGGCCTTTTTCTCAAAGAGTGATTTTGTTGGGGATGCAGTCAATGCATGCTTCACCTTGTCCACCAGGGGGCAGAATATTTCCACCAAGTTTTTTTTAAAGGGGATGCGTTTAATGCTCTCCCACTTACCTCCACAAGGTGGCAGCATTTTTAAAACAAACGCTTTTCTTGGGAATGCCGGGAATGCTCTCTCACATTTGTAAACAATGTCAGGTAATTTCTCATCAAACGTTTTTACGGGAGATGCCTGAAATACACTATCACCTTTTATTCAAAGGGGCAGCATTTTTTCAACCAAATAATTTTACAGGGGCTGGCAATGGATGCTCACATTTATCCCACACTTGGCAGCATTTGTCCCAGAGAAAGTTTTTTTGCGGGGATGCGTGGCAGCGTTTCGCCCCAAATGATTTTATTGAGGATGCCTGCAAGGCAGTCTCAGGTCTCTACATGAGGTCACAGTAGTTTTCAACCACATGATTGGATTGGGGATACTATCAGCGCATTCTCACCCTTTTGCATTTTGCCGACAGAGAGGTTTTGTGGTGATTCTGACAATACATTCTCAGACTTATCTGAGAATTGGCAGTATTTCCGTACAAATGACCTTACTGGGGATGCTGGCAATGTATTCTCACGATTGTCCACGGAGGACAGCATTTTCAATCAAATAATTTTATGGGAGATGCTACGCAGCCATTCTTGCACTTGTCAACCAGAAGGCAGGTTTTCCACAGTATGATTTTATTGGGCATGCTGGCACTGCATTCGTAATCTTTTTCATAGGTGGCAAAACTTTCCCAAAAACTTATTATTTGCGGGATACTGGCAATGAATTGTCATTCTCAAGCATCCGTTGGCAGCATTTTTTAGCTAATGATTTTGTTGGGGATGCTCGCCGTGCGTTTTCATATTTGTCGACCAGTGCACCTGGTGCCCGCTGGAGGTGCTCCAGGCACATAAGTTAGAGATGGAGAATATGGACTTGCAAGGAAGCAGAGCCTAACGGAAAATCTTGATAATGCATTGCCAGATTTCTCAGTAAAATCCCTGTGAGAGCTCAGTTCCGTATTATGTTCGAACGTTGGAAGCAAATGCCAGGATCCCCAATAAAATTGTTTGGGTCAAAGATGCCGCTTCCATGTGGGCAAGCGTAAGACTGCCTTGACGTTATTCCCAATAAAATCATTCTAGGAACAGTGCTGCCTCTTAATGGATAATCTTGAGAATGCATTTTCAGCATCTACAAAATAATCACCAGAGTGAACATATAGGCCATCAGCTGGACAAATGTAAGAATGCCTTCTGAGCCTACCAAATAAACTTGCATAAATGTCCAGTGTTGGGTCCTAAAAAATGATGGATTTCTAAGTATCCTCCCTGTAGGGAGTCGGTCACACATTAGGAACAGGCAACCAGGTGGGAGACTTCACAGTTGAACCAAAGTCCCTCTCTAGAAGTATGACTGCACAGTGTTTTGCTGAGAGAATCAGTCTCTGAGGCCGAAGATCCCAAGCGACATTTAGCAAGGGGTGGAATAAGGTGCACAGATACCTGTGGCGAATTGAGTCAAGGCGTGTGGGAAGTCAGAAGTGTATTAGGTTCATTTGGGCAAGAATCCCCTGCTGGAAGAGTAAATGAGCAGAGGGACAATAAGAAGGAGAGTGTGCCACAGCCCTCACACACAAGCACACACAAGCACACACACACACATGCACACACACAGAGGCAAAGGCATGGACATGAATTTGTGTTGGGCAATCTCTGGACTATGATGTCCACAGTCAGTACACCTTGCCCGTTTTTGACACTTTTTACGTTTCCTCAAATGGAAATGGCCTCCTGTGAATATGATTGTTTATTGACTTTGTTCCTTCAGACCAAGCCCTTGTGCAACCAACTAATCCTTAAGCAATATCAAGTCATCCTTGCTACTCGTCACTGAAACCCAAGGAGTGGATGAGAGAAAGTCAGAATGAGAGAAAGACCAAAAGAGCAAAAGCAATGGAAACAAATAAAAAGTTACTAATCTAAAAGGAGTCAGACTGAGACCTTATCTTGGCGGTAATAATCCTGATGATCCAACTCTACCAGAATGTAGGCTACAGTCCTCTCCAGCCACAGTTCTTCCCTTTGACTCTCACTTCAGTCTCAGATATCCCTTATACTGGAATAGCCTCTACTGCCCGGGCATTTCTCCCTGTGGATATTACCAGGGGTCCCTGTGGATGTGTGGGAAGTGTTAAAGAAAACGAATTCTGAAGTGGGAAACGTGAGTTGCCTTAAGAAAGAGCCCACTAGACACCGAACCGAAGGAAACCTAAAGATGCTAAGGCAAAATAGGACTTCCTCAGGAACGTTTCTCTACAGGTACAAGGCCCATACACTGAGGCTCACAGTGAGGGGCGGGGCTGAATACGATGATGCCTGCTGTAGTCTCACAGTTTGGAAGAAATGTTTCAGAAGCCCAACAGCAAAGGGGAGCGAGTGGGGTGTCCAGGAGCCTTTTCCACGCTACGTGACCACATCCCAAGCCCCTGTCTGTAGGCTCAGTGAGACCACACTGAGCACAGCAAGAACCCATATCCGGACCTGAAGTGTCTGTCTTTACTGTATGGCTTATTCTTGACCCTTTGGTCAAATATTAATTGACCATGATGGCATGGGTCAATTTCAGGATTCTGTACTTTTCCATTGATCTATGTGCCTGTTCCTGTGCCAGAAGCAGGTTGTTCTGATCACAGTGGCTTTGCCCTACAGCAGGATATTCAGTAATGTGATCCTACAACTCTGTTCTTTCTCAAGAATACTGTGGGTGCACGGGGTCTTTTTTGGTTTCCTATAAATTTTCGAAACATTTTTTCCAGCTCTGTGAAACACACTGTTGGGATTGATGACAATTGTGTTGAATTTATAGATTGTTTTGGGTAGCATGGATATTTTGATAATGTTAATTCTTTCAGTCTATAATTCTTTCACTCCTTTGTATCTTCCTCTATTTCTTTTTTCAATGTCCTGTTTCTGAATACAAGTCTTTTACATCCTTCTTTGACTTTACTCCTAGGTGTCTTATTTTTTCAGTTGCAATGGTAAATGGTATAGTCTTTTCTAAGAGTTCATAATCGGTGTAAAAAAAATGCCATCAATGTGTTGATGTTAATTTTGCTTCCAGCTTCCTTGCCAAATTCATTAATTATATCCACAAGTACTCGGTGGACTCTTTAGTTTTTTATGTACAATATCATGTCATCTGCAAGTAATGACAGTTAACCTTCTCTCTTCCGATACGGATGCCTTTTATGTTCTCTTTTTGTCTGCTCGCTGTGGCTAGGACTTCCAGTAGTATGCTGAGCAGTAGTGGTGAAAGGGGCAACCGTGTCTTATTCCTCTTCTTAGGGGATATGGTTTTAGCCTTTGCACGTTGAGTATGATTTTGGCCCCAGGTATGTTGTATATGGCCTTTATTATGTTGAGATATATTCCCTCTATTTCCACTTTGCTCCCAGTTTTTTCCAAAATGGGTGCTGGATTTTCTAGAATATTTTCTCTGTATCTATTGATATGATCATAAGATTTTTGTCCTTCATTTTGTTTAGCTCTCACATTTCTTGATTTGCGAATATTATACCAGCGCTGCGTCTCCAGAATAAATCACACTTGGTCATGGTGTATGATCTTATTTAATGTATTGCTGGATAAAATTTGGTAATATATTTTCTGAGGATTTTGGCACCTATGTTCATGAGGGACGTTGGTCTGTGAAATTCTTTATTTGCAGGATCTTCATCTGGTTTTGGGATTTATTATAATACTGGTCTCATAAAAATATCTCCCTCCTCTGGAATTTTCTAAAATATTTTGAGGAGAGTGGGTTTTAATTCTTCTTTAAATGTTTAGGTAAGCTCGCATGTAAATCCATCTGGCCCCAGACACTTGTTTGCTGGAAGTTTTTTTCTTATTACTTCTTCAATTGCATCCATTTTTACTGGCCCTCCAGGTTTTCTGATTCTTTCCGATTGAGTTTTAGCAGATTGTAGTTTTGAGGAATGTGTCCATTTTACGCAGCTTCCCCACTTTATTGTTGTGCATAGTGTTTTCTTAGTATTCTTTCTGTTTCTGTCATGTCAGTTGTTATATCGCCTCTTTCACATCTGATTTTGTTTTCTTGGGTCCTCACCGTTTGTTTTTTGGTGCGTCTGGCTAAAGACTCATCGATCTTATTTCTGTCAGAAAACTAGTTCTTACTTTCATTGATATTTTGTACTGTGTTTTTGGTCTCTGTGTCGTTCATTTCTGTTCTGATCTTCACTATTTTCTTTCTTCTGCATCTCCTCGAAATGTTCAGGTCCTCTTCCCTTTTTAATATTGGGTTGTTGTTTTTGTTTTGTTACTTACATAAGAAATAAAAATGACTTTACATTCTGAATTCTGTGTTTTATTTTAATCTCTGATAGCAGATTTATGCCCCTTCAGAAATTGATGTAGAATATACGTCATCTAAAACTAAACATTTTAAACTATACGCTCCAGTGGTTTTAAAATTGGAATAATGTAGAACTGTTACAGCATAACAAGAAGCTAGAAAAATTCCAGGACAAGTTGAAAGGGAAACTGAGATAGATTTTTAGACAGCAGTTTGAGTTAAGCCTATCTTCCCTAAGCCAAAGGCACTGGAGAATAAATAGTTTGTATTAGATGGGAAAGATGCAGAAACCCAGGTGCAGAGACTAGGGCACAGGAAACCACCTGGACAGGAACCCCCAGAGGCCTACAAGGGACAAAGACTGGGAAAACAAGAACTTTGTCCCCAGGTAATCTATTCTCCCAGAGCATGTCATGGGTCATGCGGTGGAGACCCCCTAAGCATTCCTCCCTAAAGATACCTTTTAAGTCTCAGTTGTATTTCAGCTCCAGGCCCATAAAAGCATTAAGACAAGACAAGTGGCATTGGAGTGGACTCAGGACCAGACACATTGACAAATGAGGCCCTTCCTGGCATGGACTAATCAGTGGCGACCAGCACCCTGAAAGGGCACCCCTGGAAAGCTGATGAATATTCTCTTGAGAACTCCCCTTAAGCCTCCCATAAGATTTTCCACCTGCAAGGGAGATAAATATGCTCAGGACAAAGGACCAAGTGTGAGCTCCCCTACACCACAGGAAAGCGTGACAGCGCCAGTTTCCTCCTTCCTTCTGCGGGGGCCCCATGGTGCTTTCAACCAGGGGAGCAATGGGCAGTGGCAGCTCATCCCAGGCTTGTCTTCTGAAACTGTCTGAAAGGTCTTGGAAATGTGTCCAAGGCCCCCTTTTCTCTGACTTCCCAGTGAGCAAAGGCAGCCCAGCCTAGGCTATCCTGTTACTTCGTCTATGCACCTGCCTTGGTTCACCAGCCTAAGTACATTTTTATTACAGCCATTAAAGCTTTGGGTTTTTTTCTTCATTTTTTTCTCTTGATTGAAATCTTTCCTTCAAGATGACAAGAGCTGAGGCCTTCTGCCTGTATCCCCTGTAACACAACCGTCATCTTTTCACTTCGGAAACCTTAATGTCAACGTAAAAGAAAGCCTCATCCCATTTAAAGAGTATACCCAATTCTACTCTGGACTATTTCCTCATTTACACTGATGTCTTTCCCATCTCCATGGCTATGCTATTGCTATTGTCGTTGTTGTTAACCCTCACTAGAGGATATTGTTTTCATTGACTTCCAGAGAGAGTGGCATGGAAGAAGGGGTAGAGAGAGAGAGGTGCCTCAGTGTTAGAGACACAGACATTGGTTGCTTTTCTAATTCGCTGCACACCTGGGATGAGGAATGAATCTACAACCTAGGTATGTGCCCTCAACTGGGAATCAAACCGGAGACCCTTCAGTGTGCAGGCCGACACTATACCACTGAGCCCCGCTGCCCAGGGTAGATATGCCTCTTTAAATATGAAGTTTGTAGGTATATTTAACTTGAAATTGGTAGAGGTTTTAAAATGATTTCTTTAGTTTTACTCATGTTTTCATTGGTGATTTGCCACTATTATATTACTGGCATTAATTTTGCAACAGTTTGTATGTAGCAGGGAGGAAACACTTTTAGATCAGGGTCCAAATAGAGTAGTGTATACGAACTTTTTTTGTTAAAAACTTTTATAGCAATGAGAACCAGAAAAATTTCTACTAAACTATCTAACACTACAACTGAAAGATTTAGAAAGAGAACAGAAACCAAGAAAGGGCCCAGAGGAAGTAAAAGGAAGAAAATAATAAAGAACCAGAGCCTAAATAAATAACGTAGAGACTAAAAAATTAAAAAAGGTCAATGCAACCAAGAGCTTGTCTTTGAATAGACAATCAGTGTGATGAACTTTTAACCCAACTCACCAAAAACCAAAGACAGAGGTCAAAAATAAATAAATTGAGGAACAAAAGAAGTGAAGTAACAACTGATACCACTGAAATACAAAGGGTTGTAAGCAAATACCCTGAACAACTATATGCCAACAACCTGGATGAAATAGACAAATTTCTGGAAATACACAACCTTCCAATACTCAGTGAGGAAGAATCAGGCATGCTGAACACGTTGATAAAAACTGGTGAAATTGGAACAGTGATTTTTTAAAAAATGCCCAAGAAAAAAAGGGCCAGGCCCAGACAGTTTCAGAGGGGAGTTTTATCAAACATTCAAAAAATAATTCAAATTGTTCCAAAAAGTCCGAGAGGAACAAACACTCCCAAGCTCTTTTTAGGCAGCCTGAATAATCCCAACTACAAATCCAGGTAAAGACCTTGCAAAGAAAGAATTACAGGCCAATATCCGTGATAAACAGAGATGCTAAAATCTTCAAACAAATATTAGCAAATTGGATCAAGCAATATGTTAAACAGATCACACCCCATGACCAAGTGGGGTTTATTCCAGGGATGCAGGTTTGGTACAGTATTCACAAATCTATAAATGTGATGCCTCACAGGAACCATTTGACAAACAAAAATCTCATGATCATCTCAGTAGGTGCAGAAAGAGCAACAAAACCCAGCGCCCATTTTTGAGAAAAACTCTCAGCACAGTGGGGATAGAGGGATCATGCCTAAACACATTAAAGTCCTTATAGGACAAACCTTCAGTCAACTTCATACTCAATGGGCAAAAACTAACACATATCCCCTAATAAGAGGAACAAGACAGGGACGTCCACTTTCACCATCTTTTATTCAACAGAGTGTTGGAAGTCCTTGCCACAGCGATCAGACAAGGAGAAAACATAAAAGGCATCCAAATTGGAAAGGAGAAATAAAACTGTCACTGTTTGCAGATGACCTGATATTGTATGCTGAGAACACTAAAGAGGTCACCAAAAGACTTCTAGATTTAATAATAAATGAACTCAGCTATGCAGCAGGATGGAAAATTAATGCCCAGAAGTAAATGGCATTTTTAAACAACATTCATGATCTCTCAGAAAGAGAAACTAAAACAAACAAACAAACAAACAAAAACACATTTAACGTGCAACAATAAAATTAAGATACTTAGGAATTAACTTAACCAAAGGGGTGAAAGACGTGTACTTGCAAAACAAATATGTTCAAAAAGGAGATAGAGGAAGATATAAACAAGTGTAAGAATATACCATGCTAATGGATTGCTAGAATCAACCTCATTCAGATGTCCGTACTCCCCAAAGCAATCTATAGATTCAAACTATTCATAAAATACCAATGTCCGATATCACAGACCTAGAAGAAGTAGTGCAAAAATTTAAAGGACACAAAAAGGACAGCACCCCAAATCGCTGCAGCAATTTTGGGAGGAAGAAAAAAGTGGAAGGAATCAAAATAATACATATCAAGATATAGTAAAGCCATTTTAATCGAAACAGAATGGAACTGGCAGAAGAACAGACTTAATGACATAAATGGAACTGAACAGAGATCCCAGGAATTGACCCAACTCATTACACTCAATTGAGATTTTACAAAGGAGGCAGAGCATACAGTGGAGTAAAGGAAGTCTCTTCAATAAATGGTGTTGGGAAAATTGGACAGGAACTTTCAAAATAATGCAACTAGACCACTATCTTGCACCGCACACAAGGATCAACTCCAACTGGATAAAAAACTTAAAGGTAAAACATGAAACCATTAAAAATCCTAGAAGGAAATGGAGGCAGCATGATCTCAGACATCTCTCATTGCAATATGCTCACCAATACACTGCCTAGGGCAATGGAAGCAAAGGAGAAAATAAACAAATGGGACTACAGCAAAATAAAAAGATTCTGCACAAAGATACCATCAACAAAATGCAAAGGGAACTCATTATATGGGAGAACATATTTGCCGATGATACATCTGATAAAGGGTTACTACCCCTAATATTTTAAGAAACACACCTTCACAAGAGGAAGACAAACGATCCAATTAAAAAACGAGCAAAGACCTAAGTAGACACTTCTCCAAAGAGCGCATAAACATGTCCAAGAGACATATGAAAACTGCTCAGTGTCACTAATCACCAGAGAGATGAAAATTAAAACAATAATGGGGTATCACCTGAGGTCTTCCAGAATGGCTATGTTTTCAATAAGTCAATAAACAGAAAGTGCCTGTGAGGGTGTGCAGAAAAGCTCACCCTAGTATACTGCTGGTGGGAATGCAGACTCGTGCAGCCTCTTTGGAAAACCTTATGACATAGGAGGTTTTCTCAAAAGTTGAAATACAGAACTGCGATTGAACCCAGTGGCCCCACTGCTTGGAATATGTCCTACGAAACCAGGAACATCGATCAGGAAGAATATATAAACCCCTCTGTTCAGAGCAGCACAATTTACAATAGCTCACAGGAATGGGTACATGAATCTGCTTTGATTCTGAGTGACAGTAGACATGCACACTCCTGCATCTTCCTTCAGCTTCCTGCCTGAACATGATGCCACACTGCAGTTCTTCAGACTTTCTGTCTCTTCCCAATGCCGCAGTGGCCTGGCGTCATAGGCTATCCTTCCGAGCCTCAGGGTGTTCATGTGAGAGAAAAATGTCCCAGCTACCTGACAACCCAAGGGGGAGCCCCACTGGCATCTCCTCACATGTCCTCTAAGTGCCTTCTCCTGGTTCCAACATCCTCAAGTAGTCCTTACTGATTTTCTGGCAGAGCAAAAAGTGATCGTCCAGAGACGGCAGGGATCTGACTAAAAATCCAAAAGCAGGGGAACACACCAAGCTCTCTTAGGGCATTGCAAGCAAGCCTCCACCTCAGCAATCCTGTCAGACCCCGCCACGCTGTGGGCAGAGAACTAGTTGAAGTAGTTAAGGCTGCTGTTCTGGTGCCTGGAGCTGTTGGCCCATCGTTCATAATGCTGGCACCACTGAATGCAAGAGGCATAGGATGCACTGTATCCTGCAGCATGAGGAGTGTGTGGAGAAGGGCACATCACCTTTCAAGTTCTATGCACTTCCTGCTGCTGCCCATAGAGAGAGCCTGCTCCCGCCTGTGATGGTAATGAGATACTCCTTCACAGTGGCAGTACTGCATTAGTATGATTTGCTACAAAAGGACAGTTAACCTTGCCATCATCCCTGGCATGTCTGGCTCCCTCCACCTGCAGAAGGAATGTGGGTGGGGGTTAGGGACATCTCACTCCTGGACACCCAAGTGTCCCTGCTTACATGGACAGGTTATATTCTCAAGGCCCCTCCCTTTCCAGCACCAGTACCTGCAACATCACCTTCACATTGATCGTGTGGCTATGAAAGAACTAAAACATGGAGATCTACAAAACAGCCTGGCTTGGCCTGAACCACCTATCTTCTGGCCCCATTCCTTCTGCATAAGAGGCACAGAGGAACACAGAGGTTCCTGGGGTTACAGGTGCCTGCACCCATGCGGTCACACTGATTCCTCACAGGCTTTGATATCCCCACACCCTTGCCTGCACACGGCTTCACAGGATACCCTGATTCACGCACGTCACACGTTCCTGCCTCTGATGGAGGACTTGGGCATGCCCACACCATTTTGGGCTACTAAAACAGCTCTTCCAAACTGTGACTGGACAGAGGGCATCACGCTACTCAGCCCCGCCCCTCACTGTCAGCCTCAGTGTATGGGCCTCAGAACTGTGGTGAAACATTCCTGAGGAAGCTCTATGTTACCCGAGCATTTGCAGCTTTCCCAGGGTTTGGTGTCTGGGGGGCTCTTGCTTACGGCTGCTCACGTTTCCCACTTCAGAATCCATTTTCTCTACCGCTTTCCCACAGATCCACAGTGACCCCTAGTAATATCCACAGGGAGAAATGCCCGGGACATTACAGGCTGCCCAGTCTGTGGGCTATCTGAGGCTGAAGTGACAGGCAAAGGGAAGAACTGTGGCTGGAGAGGACTGTAGCCTACATTCTGGTAGAGTTGGGTGATCAGGATAACTACGGCCAAGATACGGTCTCAATCTGACTCCTTTTACATCAGTTCTCTTGTTTTTGTTTCCGTTACTCTTGCTCTTTCTGTCTTTTCCTCATTCTGACTCTTTCTTCCATCTACCCATTGGGTTTCAGTGACCCGTAGAAAGAACGACTTGATGCTGCCTAAGGGTTTCTTCATTGCAGGAGAAAGGCTCGGTCTGAAGGAACAAAGTAAATAAACAATCATATTCACACGAGGCCATTGTTATGTGAGGAAATGTAATACCGTCAAAAATGCACAAGATGTACTGGCTGTGGACACCATGGTCCAGAGATTGCCCAACACAACTTCACGTACATGCCTGTGCCTCTGTGTGTGTTGTGTGTGAGGGCTATAGAACACTCTGCATCTTATTGTCCCTCTGGTCATTTACCCTTCCAGCTGGGGATTCGACCCCAAGTGAACCTAATATCCAGACTGACTGCTCACATGCCTTTGCTCTCTTCCCCACAACTCCTACATGCAATTTATACTCCCACTGGCTAAGTGTGGTTCTGAATCCTGGGCTCAGAGGATGATTCTCGCAGCAAATACAGTGCTCTCATACTTCTAGGGAGGGCTTCTGCTTCAAGTGTGAAATGCACTGGGAAGCCTCCCACCGCGTTGCCTGCTGTCAATGTGTGAGCTGACCTCCGACAGAAAGGAACCTGGAAATCCATCATCCTTTCGGAGCTCGCAGTGGACATTCAGGCCCTTGCTCCCAAATCCCTTTCCTTGAGCTACCTTATGTCCCTGGGTCCATTAGTATCACCCACTTCAATGGACTTACTCTTAGTTCTCCCTCCTCCCCAGCCTCCAGCACACAGAAAGAATTCTGTCTTCTCATACTGTCCTAAAGCATAACAACTTAACCGCCACTGCCACTGCACAGGCCCAGCCCTCACAGGCAATGGTCATTCACAGGCAGCCAGTTGTAATGCCCCAAACTAGGGACAAACACCACAGAGACAGACGCTATTGATGCTCTTGATTTATGTGTTCCAAGAACACACGACAAACAGACAAACAGAGCTGATGCTCCTGCTTTAACTTTCCATTTCATACCATGCTCCCGATCTCTCTGTGACTGAATTCCTGGTCACACAGACATTCTGCTCCATTGTCCTGTGCAGGAACATAATGTCTGCTTGAAAACGCATACTCATGTCAAAACCTTCTTATGTGCACTTCTCTATTTGAAGGAAAATGGATGGTCCCTCCTATTTAACTCACACTGTGGGAGATACCCTAACACAATAATTGACTATCATCTCCTAGCAAAATTCCTAAAGAGTATAGTATAATTATTGGTGGCCCTAACATGAAGAGTCGGTCATTGCTGAAATTAGGATCTCTTAAATTTCCTGCTGCCTTGTGTTGGATGCATCACACCACACCACCTTTTTAATGAGCAATGACCTCAGGATCACCCAGTTAGGAATTTGGACACACCTAAGGAAATATTTGATGGTTGCAATGATCCATAAAAGGAAGTGGTGGCACAGCAGCCTCAGCCTTTGTATGAAAAGACTCCTGGACAAGTGTGGGAAGGGTCAGAGGAAGGACATCATGGGAGCCTCCATTTAAGGAATAGTAGACGGGCCTAAGGGTGAGGGAGGTGGCCTGGAGCGAGAGTTCAGAGGAGTGGGTCAATGAATCTGCTTTGATGCTGAATGATTTTGCACATGCACACTTCCTCATTTTACATCAGGTGTCCCTGTCTGAATATAATTCCCACTGCAGTGCTACATACTTCCTTTCTCAACCTGATTCTCTGAGGACCTGACATAACAGGCTCTACTCCTCCCAGTATCAGGGCGTCCATGAGAGAAAGCAATGACCCAGCTACCTAGCAAACTAGGGGCGAGTGTCCAGGAACAGTCCCCCTCACCTGTACTCCTCTACCTTCACTCTCCTGGGGCCAAGCTCCTCGCACAGTACTTGAGATGATTAGACCACACTTCTATTACTGATGTTCTAGTAGGGCAAACAGGACTAGTCAGAAGAAGCCAGGGATCTCACTTTACGAACCCAAGAGGTAGGGGAACCCAAAGCTCTCCTTCTGCATTGCCACCGAGGCCCAACCTCAGTATCCTGTCATATCCTTCCAGGTCGCAGCATTTTTCTCCTAAATAACATTGTCGGGAATGCTGGAAAGGCATTCTCACGCTTATCCAATAGATGGCAGCTTTTCGTTTCAAATCATGTTATTGGGGATGTTGGCAATTCATTCTCATGCTTGTCAAAACATGGCGGCTTTTTTTTACAAATAAAGTTACTGAGCAGGCTGGCAATGCATATCCACACTTGTCCACGAGATGGCAGCATGACTTCACATGTCATTTCATTCGGGATGGTACCACTGCATTCCCTCGTTTCTCCACCAGGTGGCAGCACTTTTCCACCAAATGATTTCATTGGGCATGCACGGTAGGCATGCTCAGGTATGCCCAAGAGTTGTTTGCATTTACCTCAAAATGTCATTTCTTTCGTGATGCTGGAAATGGATTCTCATTCTTGAACAGTCACAGCATGCAGTTATGTCCGCACGTGCCAAAAGGCGGCTTCTAACAGAAAAATACAGTTTGCACATACTTCTACAAAGGGAATTTGGTTTAACTGTGAAATGAACGTAAAACCCCGGCCTGGTTCCCTGCTGTCTCCCTAAAGCGAGGGTATGGCAAACGCATCATCCTTTATAACTTATCACTGCAAATTCCGACCCTTGCACACAAGGCCTTTCCTTGAACTCCCTTATCACCCAAGGGAAAATGGTAAACTCTATTGGACTTTCACTGATTTCTTAATCCACCACAGTCTCTACCACACAGAAAGAATTTTGGCTTCTGATACCATCAGAAAACACAACTTAGCCACTTCTGCAATTGTAAAGGCCATGCATTCACGGGGCGGGTAATTCAGAGAGTCCATTGTCAAGGCAAACAATACATAAACAGGCACATTAGATGCTCTCGCTTTATCTTGCCATTTATTCCATGTGCTGCATATGTCCATGGCTGAATGCCTTTCCACAGGGACATTCTGCACCTAATTTCTACGCAGGAAAAGAATCTTTGCTTGAAACACCTTTTAATCTGAAAAAGCTTCTCACGTGCACTACTTATATTGGAAGGTCCCTCCTATAGTTCTCACACGTTAAATGCGTGCAGTTAACACAGCAAATCTGGTATCATCTCCTCTGAGGATAATCAAAAAGTATTTAAAAATCATGTCAAGCCCAAACCTGACAAAGTTGGAATCTCTTCCGTTTTCTCCAGCCATGCATTCAACAGTTCCCACCACAACTTGGTTGTGATGGGCAGTGTACCCAGGAAGGCCAGCGATACAATTCAGTAAATACATGGTGGTTGTGATGATCAATAGAGGGATGTGGTGGCACAGCAGCCTCAGCATTTTCATGAAGGAGGATACTGGAAAATTGTGGAGGGGGTTCTAGGAAGCACATCACAGAACTTCTCTTTAATGCATGGTAGGCAGGCCTGAGGGTGGTGTTGGTGACCTGAGGTGTGAGATCAGAGAAATAGGCCAAAGAATCTACTTTCATTCTGAGTGACAGAGGAAACAGACATGACCTCATCATCCTTCAGCCTCCCCCAAGTGAACATGATTGGCACTGCGGTGCTCAGAACTTCCAGCCTCATCCTCATACCGTGATGATGTCACAGGCTGTATTTCTCCCAGCTTCAGTGTGTTCATGTGAGAAAACAATGTCCCAGCTCCCTGGCAATCCAGAGGCAAGTGAAGAGTTGGTCTCTGCTCACCTGTTATCATCTATGTCCCCTCTCCTGATGCCAACATACACTCATAGTTCTCACTGTTGATCTGGAAAGGAAAAATGGGCTCCACAGGAGAGGGCTGGCGTCTAAACCACAAACCCAAAAAGCAGGGGATCACACCAAGCTCTCTAATGGCATTTCCTGCAAGGACCCACCTAAGCAATCCTGTCAGATCCCGAAACATGGTGATCAGAGACGAAGTTGAAGAAGTGAATGCTGCTGTTCTGCCTGCAGTTGTAGGCCTGTCGTTCATACTGCAGGTACCACTGAATGTGAGTGGAATGGGTCACCCTGTATCCTGCAGCTTGAGGAGTGTGTGGAGAGGAACCTGTCACCTTCCAACTTGGACACACTTCTTGCCGCAGGCCATGCAGGGAGCCTCCTCTCTCCTGCGATGGTTATGAGAGGATCCTTCACAATCACAGTATCGTGGATGTAGGGGTTTTTGTGAAAGAGCAGCACAGTCTTGCAGCGATTGCTGCCATGCCAGGCTTCCTTCACCTGCAAAAGGATAGTGGATCCGGTTTAGGGTGATAACTTATTCCAGAACTCCCGCCTATTCCTTCCTGCAGGGATAGGATTTTTTCACAAGCTCTCTACCTCCCCAGCCGTGGTCTGCACAGCCTGACCTTCAGATTGATCCTGTGGCTGAGCATGGTTTCATCTTGGTCACTGATAATGGCTGACAATTCCAGATTGTTGACAAATTGCAGCAGGTCAAAACGCCTGCACGCTGCAAGCTGAACATGAAACAGCTACAAAAAGGAGCAGATCCTTAAAGCAGCTTGGATTGCTCCCACCTCTCTAACCCCTAGCCCAGCTCCTTCACCATAAGATGCAAAAAGAGAGCACAGTGGTTCTTGTGGGCTCCATGTGTTTATACACACACGGGCACACTGTTTTCCTGACAGCCTTTGACCTCGCCTACATACTTGCCTGCTGAGTGCTTAACAGGATACCTTTATTTGTGGACATCACTCATTCCTGCCTCTCACTGACTTGGATATACAGAGGACTTGGACACGCAGCCCCCCTCGAGTGCAGCATTACCCCAAGAAGAACCTGAGTGACACAGAGCAGTGTGGAGGCAATGGCCCTTGTTCTGCACATGAGTCTGATCTGGGACGGCGCTCCTGAAGCCCAGGGAGAGTTTTTGGGGTACTGGTGAGATAAAAGGGTGTCTCTGAGATTTTGGATCACACTGTTCTCACTATCCTGAGCTTCACTCCAATGTGTCTATTTGATTCTGAGCTACCGATCCCCACTAATACATTTCTCATGCACTAGGGCAGGCATATTGCGTTCCCTTCTGTAGAGTCAAGGATACACTATTGACTCAGCATCTGGCAATGCACTGAACGTTTGTGCTTTTCAGTTCTAAACAGGGCTGCCGCCGCTGCCAGGTACTGGGCTTGAGCCAGCAGAAGGATCTGCTCACTTGTAAGTTCACGGGCTACATTCCTAACTTAAGTGCCCGGAGCACATCCAGTGGGGACCAGGTGCACTTCCCACTGAGCCAATCCTCTTCGTGCTCCTGCTCGACTGGCTCTTCTTGTGGATGTTTTGTTTCTATCTGTGCCTGAGGCTCAACATCAACCACTACCTTCATGACTTTTATGGCGTCCTCTCACCCAGGACAAACTGCTCCCTGCCAATTAATTCCTCCTCAATCAATTCCTTCTCCTCTCCCTGCTCCACCCTGTCTGGCCCTTGTAGAAACTCATGATACATTTCCTCTGCCAAAGCATAACTTACCCACTTCTGCAACTGTAAGGCCCAGCCCTCCCAGGGACTGGTCGATCATTCCAAGGCAGCCAATCGTAAGGCTCAAACCAACACACAAACAACAGACAGACAGACAGACAGACAGACAGACACGGTACTTGCTCTTAATTTATCTTTCTAACTACATGCCATGCTCTGGATGTCTCCGCATCTCAATGCTTTCCCACAGGGACATTCTGCATCTATTTCCTGTGCAGGGAAACAATGTTTGCTTGAAAACACATATTTCGCTGAGAAAGCTTCTCATGTGCACGACTCTTCTTTGAAGTAAAATGGACAGTCCCTCCTATTTATCTCACAGTGTGGGAGGTCCCCTGAACACAACAAACCTCCTATTGTCTCCTCTGACTATTACTAAAGAATACTGAATAATCCCCAATCTGTAAAATGGGTCACTGCCGCCAGTGGGATCTCTTAAGTTTCCACCAGCCCTGTGTTCAACATGTGCCGCCACAACCCGTTTATAACGGGCAGTGTTTTCAGGATGACCTGTGGAGGAATAAGGAGACACTTAAGGAAATATATGGTGGTTGTGATGATCAATAGAGGCAAGTGGTTCCAGAGCAGCCTCAGCCTTTGCATTCTCATGCTGAAACACCACGTGGCAGCATTTTCTCCTCAAATGGTATTATTGCAGATGCTCACTCTGAATTCTTACTTTTGTCCAGAGGCGGCAGAAAGTTTCTTACCAACGATTGTTCTGGGGATGCTGGCAATGCATTCTCACACTTTTCCACCAGGTGTCGGCATGATTTCACGAGTAATTTTATTGGGGATGCTGGAAAAGCATTCACAATTCCATTCAACAGGTGGAAACATTTTCAACAGGATGAATCCATTGGTGAACTCGTGGATGCATTCTCACGGTTACCCACCAGGTGGCAGTATTGTTCCAACTGAGGATCATATTTGGGATGCTTGTGGAGATGCAGAAGATGCATTTTCTCGTTTGTCCACCAGGTGGTGGCATTTTGACACCACGAGATTTTATTGGCTATGCTGACAATGGAAGCTAATGTGTGTCAAGCAGGCAGCAGAATTATTTTACCGCACGATTTCGCTGGAGATGCTTGCAATGGTTCTATATTTATCAGTTGGCGTCAATATTCCACTAGTGAATATCAGGAATGTTCTGGAAGTGCATTCTCACGCTTTTCCACCAGGTGGCAGAATTTCCCCACAAAGTACTTTTACTGAGGATGCTGGCAAGGCATTCCCACGTTGTTTTCTACAGCTGTCTGCATTTTCCCTCCACTGTCCCATTTTGGGGAAACTGGCAATGCATTTTGGCGCTGAAACATGAGATGGCAGCATTTTTCCACCAACGATTCTGTTTGAGATGCTGGCAATGCTTTCCCACGTTTGTCTTAACACGTTTGTGGAAGCATTTTTACTACCAAATTATATTATTGGGGGTGTTGAAAATTCAGTCTCAAGTTTGAAAAAGACTTGGCTACATTTTCGACAAATGTGATTATTTTGTGGATGTTGACAAGGCATTCTCACGTTTTAACAGCCATTGAACCTACTTTCCCAAAAATGATTCTATTGGGAATAGTGGCATGGCACTTTCACTTTTGTTCAATAGCTGGCAACACTTTCACCACAAAGTATCGTTTGGGGAATGCTGGAAGCACGTTCGTCCAACGTACTTCGTAGAAGTACTTTTCCACAAAATGATTTTATTGCGGATGCGGGCAATGCATTCTTCAGTCTCTCAAACAAGAGGCCACATTTTCCACCAAACGATTCCTTTGGTTGTGCTGGCAATGCATTCCCACATCTGTCCACAAGGTGGCCACTTTTGTTTACCAAGGGATTTTCCTGAGAACGCTGGCAATGCATTCCCTTGCTCCAATACCAGGTGACAGCATTTTCTCCACAAGTGATCTTATTGGAGATGCTGTAACTGCATTTTCACATTTGTAGAAAGGTGACTGGTTTCTTATTTACAAATGATTGTTTTAAGGCTGCTGGCAATTCCTTCTGACACTCAAACACCAGGTGCAGTATTTTCCCACCAAATGATATTATTGAGGATCCTGGCACTGCATGCTCCTCCTTGGAGAACAAGTGGCAGCTATTTTCCACCATGTAACTTCACTGGGGCTTCTGGCGATGCATTTTCACTCTTGTCCAATAGGTGGAAGCATTTTCCCACAAGTGATTTCACTGGGGATGCTGGCAATGAACACTCACACAAGTCGACAAGATAAGGGCATGTTTCCCACAAGAGATTTTCATTGTGAATCTTGGCAATGTATTTTCAAATGTGTCCGCCATTTGGCAGCCAGCATCATCTCAGAAGGGATTTTCATGAGGATGCGGGCAACGCATTCTCACACTTGTCAAACATGTGGCGGCCTTTTTCCAACAACTGATATTATTGGGGCTGCTGGCAATGCATTGTGAAGCCTGTTTACAACAAGCCCGCATTTTTCCACCAAATGTTATTATTGCACATAAAGGCAATGGTTTCTCCCGCTTGTCCACCCGTCGGCACCTTGACATCACAAGTGATTTTGTTTGGTAAGCTGAGAATGCATTCTTACGTTTGTTCAGCCAGTTGAGGAATTTTTCCACCAAGCGACTTTATTGCTGCTGGCTGTACATTCTCACGTTTGTCCAACTATTCGCCGCAGTTTTCCCCTAAAGTGATATTGTGTGTGTGGGTGTGGATGTTGGTTTTGAATTCTCACACGTGGACATTGGCTATCAGAATTTTAGGCCCAAATCACTTTATTGTGATTCCAGAGCATGCGTTCTCACTCTTGTCCACCAGTTGGCACCTTGATCTCAGTAGGGGTTTCATTGGGGATTCTGGGAAATCATTCATACAGTCCTTTAGCACCTGGTGGCCTTTTTCTCAAAGAGTGATTTTGTTGGGGATGCAGTCAATGCATGCTTCACCTTGTCCACCAGGGGGCAGAATATTTCCACCAAGTTTTTTTTAAAGGGGATGCGTTTAATGCTCTCCCACTTACCTCCACAAGGTGGCAGCATTTTTAAAACAAACGCTTTTCTTGGGAATGCCGGGAATGCTCTCTCACATTTGTAAACAATGTCAGGTAATTTCTCATCAAACGTTTTTACGGGAGATGCCTGAAATACACTATCACCTTTTATTCAAAGGGGCAGCATTTTTTCAACCAAATAATTTTACAGGGGCTGGCAATGGATGCTCACGTTTATCCCACACTTGGCAGCATTTGTCCCAGAGAAAGTTTTTTTGCGGGGATGCGTGGCAGCGTTTTGCCCCAAATGATTTTATTGAGGATGCCTGCAAGGCAGTCTCAGGTCTCTACATGAGGTCACAGTAGTTTTCAACCACATGATTGGATTGGGGATACTATCAGCGCATTCTCACCCTTTTGCATTTTGCCGACAGAGAGGTTTTGTGGTGATTCTGACAATACATTCTCAGACTTATCTGAGAATTGGCAGTATTTCCGTACAAATGACCTTACTGGGGATGCTGGCAATGTATTCTCACGATTGTCCACGGAGGACAGCATTTTCAATCAAATAATTTTATGGGAGATGCTACGCAGCCATTCTTGCACTTGTCAACCAGAAGGCAGGTTTTCCACAGTATGATTTTATTGGGCATGCTGGCACTGCATTCGTAATCTTTTTCATAGGTGGCAAAACTTTCCCAAAAACTTATTATTTGCGGGATACTGGCAATGAATTGTCATTCTCAAGCATCCGTTGGCAGCATTTTTTAGCTAATGATTTTGTTGGGGATGCTCGCCGTGCGTTTTCATATTTGTCGACCAGTGCACCTGGTGCCCGCTGGAGGTGCTCCAGGCACATAAGTTAGAGATGGAGAATATGGACTTGCAAGGAAGCAGAGCCTAACGGAAAATCTTGATAATGCATTGCCAGATTTCTCAGTAAAATCCCTGTGAGAGCTCAGTTCCGTATTATGTTCGAACGTTGGAAGCAAATGCCAGGATCCCCAATAAAATTGTTTGGGTCAAAGATGCCGCTTCCATGTGGGCAAGCGTAAGACTGCCTTGACGTTATTCCCAATAAAATCATTCTAGGAACAGTGCTGCCTCTTAATGGATAATCTTGAGAATGCATTTTCAGCATCTACAAAATAATCACCAGAGTGAACATATAGGCCATCGGCTGGACAAATGTAAGAATGCCTTCTGAGCCTACCAAATAAACTTGCATAAATGTCCAGTGTTGGGTCCTAAAAAATGATGGATTTCTAAGTATCCTCCCTGTAGGGAGTCGGTCACACATTAGGAACAGGCAACCAGGTGGGAGACTTCACAGTTGAACCAAAGTCCCTCTCTAGAAGTATGACTGCACAGTGTTTTGCTGAGAGAATCAGTCTCTGAGGCCGAAGATCCCAAGCGACATTTAGCAAGGGGTGGAATAAGGTGCACAGATACCTGTGGCGAATTGAGTCAAGGCGTGTGGGAAGTCAGAAGTGTATTAGGTTCATTTGGGCAAGAATCCCCTGCTGGAAGAGTAAATGAGCAGAGGGACAATAAGAAGGAGAGTGTGCCACAGCCCTCACACACAAGCACACACAAGCACACACACACACATGCACACACACAGAGGCAAAGGCATGGACATGAATTTGTGTTGGGCAATCTCTGGACTATGATGTCCACAGTCAGTACACCTTGCCCGTTTTTGACACTTTTTACGTTTCCTCAAATGGAAATGGCCTCCTGTGAATATGATTGTTTATTGACTTTGTTCCTTCAGACCAAGCCCTTGTGCAACCAACTAATCCTTAAGCAATATCAAGTCATCCTTGCTACTCGTCACTGAAACCCAAGGAGTGGATGAGAGAAAGTCAGAATGAGAGAAAGACCAAAAGAGCAAAAGCAATGGAAACAAATAAAAAGTTACTAATCTAAAAGGAGTCAGACTGAGACCTTATCTTGGCGGTAATAATCCTGATGATCCAACTCTACCAGAATGTAGGCTACAGTCCTCTCCAGCCACAGTTCTTCCCTTTGACTCTCACTTCAGTCTCAGATATCCCTTATACTGGAATAGCCTCTACTGCCCGGGCATTTCTCCCTGTGGATATTACCAGGGGTCCCTGTGGATGTGCGGGAAGTGTTAAAGAAAACGAATTCTGAAGTGGGAAACGTGAGTTGCCTTAAGAAAGAGCCCACTAGACACCGAACCGAAGGAAACCTAAAGATGCTAAGGCAAAATAGGACTTCCTCAGGAACGTTTCTCTACAGGTACAAGGCCCATACACTGAGGCTCACAGTGAGGGGCGGGGCTGAATACGATGATGCCTGCTGTAGTCTCACAGTTTGGAAGAAATGTTTCAGAAGCCCAACAGCAAAGGGGAGCGAGTGGGGTGTCCAGGAGCCTTTTCCACGCTACCTGACCACATCCCAAGCCCCTGTCTGTAGGCTCAGTGAGACCACACTGAGCACAGCAAGAACCCATATCCGGACCTGAAGTGTCTGTCTTTACTGTATGGCTTATTCTTGACCCTTTGGTCAAATATTAATTGACCATGATGGCATGGGTCAATTTCAGGATTCTGTACTTTTCCATTGATCTATGTGCCTGTTCCTGTGCCAGAAGCAGGTTGTTCTGATCACAGTGGCTTTGCCCTACAGCAGGATATTCAGTAATGTGATCCTACAACTCTGTTCTTTCTCAAGAATACTGTGGGTGCACGGGGTCTTTTTTGGTTTCCTATAAATTTTCGAAACATTTTTTCCAGCTCTGTGAAACACACTGTTGGGATTGATGACAATTGTGTTGAATTTATAGATTGTTTTGGGTAGCATGGATATTTTGATAATGTTAATTCTTTCAGTCTATAATTCTTTCACTCCTTTGTATCTTCCTCTATTTCTTTTTTCAATGTCCTGTTTCTGAATACAAGTCTTTTACATCCTTCTTTGACTTTACTCCTAGGTGTCTTATTTTTTCAGTTGCAATGGTAAATGGTATAGTCTTTTCTAAGAGTTCATAATCGGTGTAAAAAAAATGCCATCAATGTGTTGATGTTAATTTTGCTTCCAGCTTCCTTGCCAAATTCATTAATTATATCCACAAGTACTCGGTGGACTCTTTAGTTTTTTATGTACAATATCATGTCATCTGCAAGTAATGACAGTTAACCTTCTCTCTTCCGATACGGATGCCTTTTATGTTCTCTTTTTGTCTGCTCGCTGTGGCTAGGACTTCCAGTAGTATGCTGAGCAGTAGTGGTGAAAGGGGCAACCGTGTCTTATTCCTCTTCTTAGGGGATATGGTTTTAGCCTTTGCACGTTGAGTATGATTTTGGCCCCAGGTATGTTGTATATGGCCTTTATTATGTTGAGATATATTCCCTCTATTTCCACTTTGCTCCCAGTTTTTTCCAAAATGGGTGCTGGATTTTCTAGAATATTTTCTCTGTATCTATTGATATGATCATAAGATTTTTGTCCTTCATTTTGTTTAGCTCTCACATTTCTTGATTTGCGAATATTATACCAGCGCTGCGTCTCCAGAATAAATCACACTTGGTCATGGTGTATGATCTTATTTAATGTATTGCTGGATAAAATTTGGTAATATATTTTCTGAGGATTTTGGCACCTATGTTCATGAGGGACGTTGGTCTGTGAAATTCTTTATTTGCAGGATCTTCATCTGGTTTTGGGATTTATTATAATACTGGTCTCATAAAAATATCTCCCTCCTCTGGAATTTTCTAAAATATTTTGAGGAGAGTGGGTTTTAATTCTTCTTTAAATGTTTAGGTAAGCTCGCATGTAAATCCATCTGGCCCCAGACACTTGTTTGCTGGAAGTTTTTTTCTTATTACTTCTTCAATTGCATCCATTTTTACTGGCCCTCCAGGTTTTCTGATTCTTTCCGATTGAGTTTTAGCAGATTGTAGTTTTGAGGAATGTGTCCATTTTACGCAGCTTCCCCACTTTATTGTTGTGCATAGTGTTTTCTTAGTATTCTTTCTGTTTCTGTCATGTCAGTTGTTATATCGCCTCTTTCACATCTGATTTTGTTTTCTTGGGTCCTCACCGTTTGTTTTTTGGTGCGTCTGGCTAAAGACTCATCGATCTTATTTCTGTCAGAAAACTAGTTCTTACTTTCATTGATATTTTGTACTGTGTTTTTGGTCTCTGTGTCGTTCATTTCTGTTCTGATCTTCACTATTTTCTTTCTTCTGCATCTCCTCGAAATGTTCAGGTCCTCTTCCCTTTTTAATATTGGGTTGTTGTTTTTGTTTTGTTACTTACATAAGAAATAAAAATGACTTTACATTCTGAATTCTGTGTTTTATTTTAATCTCTGATAGCAGATTTATGCCCCTTCAGAAATTGATGTAGAATATACGTCATCTAAAACTAAACATTTTAAACTATACGCTCCAGTGGTTTTAAAATTGGAATAATGTAGAACTGTTACAGCATAACAAGAAGCTAGAAAAATTCCAGGACAAGTTGAAAGGGAAACTGAGATAGATTTTTAGACAGCAGTTTGAGTTAAGCCTATCTTCCCTAAGCCAAAGGCACTGGAGAATAAATAGTTTGTATTAGATGGGAAAGATGCAGAAACCCAGGTGCAGAGACTAGGGCACAGGAAACCACCTGGACAGGAACCCCCAGAGGCCTACAAGGGACAAAGACTGGGAAAACAAGAACTTTGTCCCCAGGTAATCTATTCTCCCAGAGCATGTCATGGGTCATGCGGTGGAGACCCCCTAAGCATTCCTCCCTAAAGATACCTTTTAAGTCTCAGTTGTATTTCAGCTCCAGGCCCATAAAAGCATTAAGACAAGACAAGTGGCATTGGAGTGGACTCAGGACCAGACACATTGACAAATGAGGCCCTTCCTGGCATGGACTAATCAGTGGCGACCAGCACCCTGAAAGGGCACCCCTGGAAAGCTGATGAATATTCTCTTGAGAACTCCCCTGAAGCCTCCCATAAGATTTTCCACCTGCAAGGGAGATAAATATGCTCAGGACAAAGGACCAAGTGTGAGCTCCCCTACACCACAGGAAAGCGTGACAGCGCCAGTTTCCTCCTTCCTTCTGCGGGGGCCCCATGGTGCTTTCAACCAGGGGAGCAATGGGCAGTGGCAGCTCATCCCAGGCTTGTCTTCTGAAACTGTCTGAAAGGTCTTGGAAATGTGTCCAAGGCCCCCTTTTCTCTGACTTCCCAGTGAGCAAAGGCAGCCCAGCCTAGGCTATCCTGTTACTTCGTCTATGCACCTGCCTTGGTTCACCAGCCTAAGTACATTTTTATTACAGCCATTAAAGCTTTGGGTTTTTTTCTTCATTTTTTTCTCTTGATTGAAATCTTTCCTTCAAGATGACAAGAGCTGAGGCCTTCTGCCTGTATCCCCTGTAACACAACCGTCATCTTTTCACTTCGGAAACCTTAATGTCAACATAAAAGAAAGCCTCATCCCATTTAAAGAGTATACCCAATTCTACTCTGGACTATTTCCTCATTTACACTGATGTCTTTCCCATCTCCATGGCTATGCTATTGCTATTGTCGTTGTTGTTAACCCTCACTAGAGGATATTGTTTTCATTGACTTCCAGAGAGAGTGGCATGGAAGAAGGGGTAGAGAGAGAGAGGTGCCTCAGTGTTAGAGACACAGACATTGGTTGCTTTTCTAATTCGCTGCACACCTGGGATGAGGAATGAATCTACAACCTAGGTATGTGCCCTCAACTGGGAATCAAACCTGAGACCCTTCAGTGTGCAGGCCGACACTATACCACTGAGCCCCGCTGCCCAGGGTAGATATGCCTCTTTAAATATGAAGTTTGTAGGTATATTTAACTTGAAATTGGTAGAGGTTTTAAAATGATTTCTTTAGTTTTACTCATGTTTTCATTGGTGATTTGCCACTATTATATTACTGGCATTAATTTTGCAACAGTTTGTATGTAGCAGGGAGGAAACACTTTTAGATCAGGGTCCAAATAGAGTAGTGTATACGAACTTTTTTTGTTAAAAACTTTTATAGCAATGAGAACCAGAAAAATTTCTACTAAACTATCTAACACTACAACTGAAAGATTTAGAAAGAGAACAGAAAACAAGAAAGGGCCCAGAGGAAGTAAAAGGAAGAAAATAATAAAGAACCAGAGCCTAAATAAATAACGTAGAGACTAAAAAATTAAAAAAGGTCAATGCAACCAAGAGCTTGTCTTTGAATAGACAATCAGTGTGATGAACTTTTAACCCAACTCACCAAAAACCAAAGACAGAGGTCAAAAATAAATAAATTGAGGAACAAAAGAAGTGAAGTAACAACTGATACCACTGAAATACAAAGGGTTGTAAGCAAATACCCTGAACAACTATATGCCAACAACCTGGATGAAATAGACAAATTTCTGGAAATACACAACCTTCAAATACTCAGTGAGGAAGAATCAGGCATGCTGAACACGTTGATAAAAACTGGTGAAATTGGAACAGTGATTTTTTAAAAAATGCCCAAGAAAAAAAGGGCCAGGCCCAGACAGTTTCAGAGGGGAGTTTTATCAAACATTCAAAAAATAATTCAAATTGTTCCAAAAAGTCCGAGAGGAACAAACACTCCCAAGCTCTTTTTAGGCAGCCTGAATAATCTCAACTACAAATCCAGGTAAAGACCTTGCAAAGAAAGAATTAGAGGCCAATATCCGTGATAAACAAAGATGCTAAAATCTTCAAACAAATATTAGCAAATTGGATCAAGCAATATGTTAAACAGATCACACCCCATGACCAAGTGGGGTTTATTCCAGGGATGCAGGTTTGGTACAGTATTCACAAATCTATAAATGTGATGCATCACAGGAACCATTTGACAAACAAAAATCTCATGATCATCTCAGTAGGTGCAGAAAGAGCAACAAAACCCAGCGCCCATTTTTGAGAAAAACTCTCAGCACAGTGGGGATAGAGGGATCATGCCTAAACACATTAAAGTCCTTATAGGACAAACCTTCAGTCAA
This sequence comes from Miniopterus schreibersii, assembly GCF_964146895.1. Lineage (NCBI taxonomy): Eukaryota > Metazoa > Chordata > Mammalia > Chiroptera > Miniopteridae > Miniopterus > Miniopterus schreibersii. The sequence goes on along the minus strand of NC_138120.1, from coordinate 10,216,763 downwards.
CTTCATACTCAATGGGCAAAAACTAAAACATATCCCCTAATAAGAGGAACAAGACAGGGACGTCCACTTTCACCATCTTTTATTCAACAGAGTGTTGGAAGTCCTTGCCACAGCGATCAGACAAGGAGAAAACATAAAAGGCATCCAAATTGGAAAGGAGAAATAAAACTGTCACTGTTTGCAGATGACCTGATATTGTATGCTGAGAACACTAAAGAGGTCACCAAAAGACTTCTAGATTTAATAATAAATGAACTCAGCTATGCAGCAGGATGGAAAATTAATGCCCAGAAGTAAATGGCATTTTTAAACAACATTCATGATCTCTCAGAAAGAGAAACTAAAACAAACAAACAAACAAACAAAAACACATTTAACGTGCAACAATAAAATTAAGATACTTAGGAATTAACTTAACCAAAGGGGTGAAAGACGTGTACTTGCAAAACAAATATGTTCAAAAAGGAGATAGAGGAAGATATAAACAAGTGTAAGAATATACCATGCTAATGGATTGCTAGAATCAACCTCATTCAGATGTCCGTACTCCCCAAAGCAATCTATAGATTCAAACTATTCATAAAATACCAATGTCCGATATCACAGACCTAGAAGAAGTAGTGCAAAAATTTAAAGGACACAAAAAGGACAGCACCCCAAATCGCTGCAGCAATTTTGGGAGGAAGAGAAAAGTGGAAGGAATCAAAATAATACATATCAAGATATAGTAAAGCCATTTTAATCGAAACAGAATGGAACTGGCAGAAGAACAGACTTAATGACATAAATGGAACTGAACAGAGATCCCAGGAATTGACCCAACTCATTACACTCAATTGAGAATTTACAAAGGAGGCAGAGCATACAGTGGAGTAAAGGAAGTCTCTTCAATAAATGGTGTTGGGAAAATTGGACAGGAACTTTCAAAATAATGCAACTAGACCACTATCTTGCACCGCACACAAGGATCAACTCCAACTGGATAAAAAACTTAAAGGTAAAACATGAAACCATTAAAAATCCTAGAAGGAAATGGAGGCAGCATGATCTCAGACATCTCTCATTGCAATATGCTCACCAATACACTGCCTAGGGCAATGGAAGCAAAGGAGAAAATAAACAAATGGGACTACAGCAAAATAAAAAGATTCTGCACAAAGATACCATCAACAAAATGCAAAGGGAACTCATTATATGGGAGAACATATTTGCCGATGATACATCTGATAAAGGGTTACTACCCCTAATATTTTAAGAAACACACCTTCACAAGAGGAAGACAAACGATCCAATTAAAAAACGAGCAAAGACCTAAGTAGACACTTCTCCAAAGAGCGCATAAACATGTCCAAGAGACATATGAAAACTGCTCAGTGTCACTAATCACCAGAGAGATGAAAATTAAAACAATAATGGGGTATCACCTGAGGTCTTCCAGAATGGCTATGTTTTCAATAAGTCAATAAACAGAAAGTGCCTGTGAGGGTGTGCAGAAAAGCTCACCCTAGTATACTGCTGGTGGGAATGCAGACTCGTGCAGCCTCTTTGGAAAACCTTATGACATAGGAGGTTTTCTCAAAAGTTGAAATACAGAACTGCCATTGAACCCAGTGGCCCCACTGCTTGGAATATGTCCTACGAAACCAGGAACATCGATCAGGAAGAATATATAAACCCCTCTGTTCAGAGCAGCACAATTTACAATAGCTCACAGGAATGGGTACATGAATCTGCTTTGATTCTGAGTGACAGTAGACATGCACACTCCTGCATCTTCCTTCAGCTTCCTGCCTGAACATGATGCCACACTGCAGTTCTTCAGACTTTCTGTCTCTTCCCAATGCCGCAGTGGCCTGGCGTCATAGGCTATCCTTCCGAGCCTCAGGGTGTTCATGTGAGAGAAAAATGTCCCAGCTACCTGACAACCCAAGGGGGAGCCCCACTGGCATCTCCTCACATGTCCTCTAAGTGCCTTCTCCTGGTTCCAACATCCTCAAGTAGTCCTTACTGATTTTCTGGCAGAGCAAAAAGTGATCGTCCAGAGACGGCAGGGATCTGACTAAAAATCCAAAAGCAGGGGAACACACCAAGCTCTCTTAGGGCATTGCAAGCAAGCCTCCACCTCAGCAATCCTGTCAGACCCCGCCACGCTGTGGGCAGAGAACTAGTTGAAGTAGTTAAGGCTGCTGTTCTGGTGCCTGGAGCTGTTGGCCCATCGTTCATAATGCTGGCACCACTGAATGCAAGAGGCATAGGATGCACTGTATCCTGCAGCATGAGGAGTGTGTGGAGAAGGGCACATCACCTTTCAAGTTCTATGCACTTCCTGCTGCTGCCCATAGAGAGAGCCTGCTCCCGCCTGTGATGGTAATGAGATACTCCTTCACAGTGGCAGTACTGCATTAGTATGATTTGCTACAAAAGGACAGTTAACCTTGCCATCATCCCTGGCATGTCTGGCTCCCTCCACCTGCAGAAGGAATGTGGGTGGGGGTTAGGGACATCTCACTCCTGGACACCCAAGTGTCCCTGCTTACATGGACAGGTTATATTCTCAAGGCCCCTCCCTTTCCAGCACCAGTACCTGCAACATCACCTTCACATTGATCGTGTGGCTATGAAAGAACTAAAACATGGAGATCTACAAAACAGCCTGGCTTGGCCTGAACCACCTATCTTCTGGCCCCATTCCTTCTGCATAAGAGGCACAGAGGAACACAGAGGTTCCTGGGGTTACAGGTGCCTGCACCCATGCGGTCACACTGATTCCTCACAGGCTTTGATATCCCCACACCCTTGCCTGCACACGGCTTCACAGGATACCCTGATTCACGCACGTCACACGTTCCTGCCTCTGATGGAGGACTTGGGCATGCCCACACCATTTTGGGCTACTAAAACAGCTCTTCCAAACTCTGACTGGACAGAGGGCATCACGCTACTCAGCCCCGCCCCTCACTGTCAGCCTCAGTGTATGGGCCTCAGAACTGTGGTGAAACATTCCTGAGGAAGCTCTATGTTACCCGAGCATTTGCAGCTTTCCCAGGGTTTGGTGTCTGGGGGGCTCTTGCTTACGGCTACTCACGTTTCCCACTTCAGAATCCATTTTCTCTACCGCTTTCCCACAGATCCACAGTGACCCCTAGTAATATCCACAGGGAGAAATGCCCGGGACATTACAGGCTGCCCAGTCTGTGGGATATCTGAGGCTGAAGTGACAGGCAAAGGGAAGAACTGTGGCTGGAGAGGACTGTAGCCTACATTCTGGTAGAGTTGGGTGATCAGGATAACTACGGCCAAGATACGGTCTCAATCTGACTCCTTTTACATCAGTTCTCTTGTTTTTGTTTCCATTACTCTTGCTCTTTCTGTCTTTTCCTCATTCTGACTCTTTCTTCCATCTACCCATTGGGTTTCAGTGACCCGTAGAAAGAACGACTTGATGCTGCCTAAGGGTTTCTTCATTGCAGGAGAAAGGCTCGGTCTGAAGGAACAAAGTAAATAAACAATCATATTCACACGAGGCCATTGTTATGTGAGGAAATGTAATACCGTCAAAAATGCACAAGATGTACTGGCTGTGGACACCATGGTCCAGAGATTGCCCAACACAACTTCACGTACATGCCTGTGCCTCTGTGTGTGTTGTGTGTGAGGGCTATAGAACACTCTGCATCTTATTGTCCCTCTGGTCATTTACCCTTCCAGCTGGGGATTCGACCCCAAGTGAACCTAATATCCAGACTGACTGCTCACATGCCTTTGCTCTCTTCCCCACAACTCCTACATGCAATTTATACTCCCACTGGCTAAGTGTGGTTCTGAATCCTGGGCTCAGAGGATGATTCTCGCAGCAAATACAGTGCTCTCATACTTCTAGGGAGGGCTTCTGCTTCAAGTGTGAAATGCACTGGGAAGCCTCCCACCGCGTTGCCTGCTGTCAATGTGTGAGCTGACCTCCGACAGAAAGGAACCTGGAAATCCATCATCCTTTCGGAGCTCGCAGTGGACATTCAGGCCCTTGCTCCCAAATCCCTTTCCTTGAGCTACCTTATGTCCCTGGGTCCATTAGTATCACCCACTTCAATGGACTTACTCTTAGTTCTCCCTACTCCCCAGCCTCCAGCACACAGAAAGAATTCTGTCTTCTCATACTGTCCTAAAGCATAACAACTTAACCGCCACTGCCACTGCACAGGCCCAGCCCTCACAGGCAATGGTCATTCACAGGCAGCCAGTTGTAATGCCCCAAACTAGGGACAAACACCACAGAGACAGACGCTATTGATGCTCTTGATTTATGTGTTCCAAGAACACACGACAAACAGACAAACAGAGCTGATGCTCCTGCTTTAACTTTCCATTTCATACCATGCTCCCGATCTCTCTGTGACTGAATTCCTGGTCACACAGACATTCTGCTCCATTGTCCTGTGCAGGAACATAATGTCTGCTTGAAAACACATACTCATATCAAAACCTTCTTATGTGCACTTCTCTATTTGAAGGAAAATGGATGGTCCCTCCTATTTAACTCACACTGTGGGAGATACCCTAACACAATAATTGACTATCATCTCCTAGCAAAATTCCTAAAGAGTATAGTATAATTATTGGTGGCCCTAACATGAAGAGTCGGTCATTGCTGAAATTAGGATCTCTTAAATTTCCTGCTGCCTTGTGTTGGATGCATCACACCACACCACCTTTTTAATGAGCAATGACCTCAGGATCACCCAGTTAGGAATTTGGACACACCTAAGGAAATATTTGATGGTTGCAATGATCCATAAAAGGAAGTGGTGGCACAGCAGCCTCAGCCTTTGTATGAAAAGACTCCTGGACAAGTGTGGGAAGGGTCAGAGGAAGGACATCATGGGAGCCTCCATTTAAGGAATAGTAGACGGGCCTAAGGGTGAGGGAGGTGGCCTGGAGCGAGAGTTCAGAGGAGTGGGTCAATGAATCTGCTTTGATGCTGAATGATTTTGCACATGCACACTTCCTCATTTTACATCAGGTGTCCCTGTCTGAATATAATTCCCACTGCAGTGCTACATACTTCCTTTCTCAACCTGATTCTCTGAGGACCTGACATAACAGGCTCTACTCCTCCCAGTATCAGGGCGTCCATGAGAGAAAGCAATGACCCAGCTACCTAGCAAACTAGGGGCGAGTGTCCAGGAACAGTCCCCCTCACCTGTACTCCTCTACCTTCACTCTCCTGGGGCCAAGCTCCTCGCACAGTACTTGAGATGATTAGACCACACTTCTATTACTGATGTTCTAGTAGGGCAAACAGGACTAGTCAGAAGAAGCCAGGGATCTCACTTTACGAACCCAAGAGGTAGGGGAACCCAAAGCTCTCCTTCTGCATTGCCACCGAGGCCCAACCTCAGTATCCTGTCATATCCTTCCAGGTCGCAGCATTTTTCTCCTAAATAACATTGTCGGGAATGCTGGAAAGGCATTCTCACGCTTATCCAATAGATGGCAGCTTTTCGTTTCAAATCATGTTATTGGGGATGTTGGCAATTCATTCTCATGCTTGTCAAAACATGGCGGCTTTTTTTTACAAATAAAGTTACTGAGCAGGCTGGCAATGCATATCCACACTTGTCCACGAGATGGCAGCATGACTTCACATGTCATTTCATTCGGGATGGTACCACTGCATTCCCTCGTTTCTCCACCAGGTGGCAGCACTTTTCCACCAAATGATTTCATTGGGCATGCACGGTAGGCATGCTCAGGTATGCCCAAGAGTTGTTTGCATTTACCTCAAAATGTCATTTCTTTCGTGATGCTGGAAATGGATTCTCATTCTTGAACAGTCACAGCATGCAGTTATGTCCGCACGTGCCAAAAGGCGGCTTCTAACAGAAAAATACAGTTTGCACATACTTCTACAAAGGGAATTTGGTTTAACTGTGAAATGAACGTAAAACCCCGGCCTGGTTCCCTGCTGTCTCCCTAAAGCGAGGGTATGGCAAACGCATCATCCTTTATAACTTATCACTGCAAATTCCGACCCTTGCACACAAGGCCTTTCCTTGAACTCCCTTATCACCCAAGGGAAAATGGTAAACTCTATTGGACTTTCACTGATTTCTTAATCCACCACAGTCTCTACCACACAGAAAGAATTTTGGCTTCTGATACCATCAGAAAACACAACTTAGCCACTTCTGCAATTGTAAAGGCCATGCATTCACGGGGCGGGTAATTCAGAGAGTCCATTGTCAAGGCAAACAATACATAAACAGGCACATTAGATGCTCTCGCTTTATCTTGCCATTTATTCCATGTGCTGCATATGTCCATGGCTGAATGCCTTTCCACAGGGACATTCTGCACCTAATTTCTACGCAGGAAAAGAATCTTTGCTTGAAACACCTTTTAATCTGAAAAAGCTTCTCACGTGCACTACTTATATTGGAAGGTCCCTCCTATAGTTCTCACACGTTAAATGCGTGCAGTTAACACAGCAAATCTGGTATCATCTCCTCTGAGGATAATCAAAAAGTATTTAAAAATCATGTCAAGCCCAAACCTGACAAAGTTGGAATCTCTTCCGTTTTCTCCAGCCATGCATTCAACTGTTCCCACCACAACTTGGTTGTGATGGGCAGTGTACCCAGGAAGGCCAGCGATACAATTCAGTAAATACATGGTGGTTGTGATGATCAATAGAGGGATGTGGTGGCACAGCAGCCTCAGCATTTTCATGAAGGAGGATACTGGAAAATTGTGGAGGGGGTTCTAGGAAGCACATCACAGAACTTCTCTTTAATGCATGGTAGGCAGGCCTGAGGGTGGTGTTGGTGACCTGAGGTGTGAGATCAGAGAAATAGGCCAAAGAATCTACTTTCATTCTGAGTGACAGAGGAAACAGACATGACCTCATCATCCTTCAGCCTCCCCCAAGTGAACATGATTGGCACTGCGGTGCTCAGAACTTCCAGCCTCATCCTCATACCGTGATGATGTCACAGGCTGTATTTCTCCCAGCTTCAGTGTGTTCATGTGAGAAAACAATGTCCCAGCTACCTGGCAATCCAGAGGCAAGTGAAGAGTTGGTCTCTGCTCACCTGTTATCATCTATGTCCCCTCTCCTGATGCCAACATACACTCATAGTTCTCACTGTTGATCTGGAAAGGAAAAATGGGCTCCACAGGAGAGGGCTGGCGTCTAAACCACAAACCCAAAAAGCAGGGGATCACACCAAGCTCTCTAATGGCATTTCCTGCAAGGACCCACCTAAGCAGTCCTGTCAGATCCCGAAACATGGTGATCAGAGACGAAGTTGAAGAAGTGAATGCTGCTGTTCTGCCTGCAGTTGTAGGCCTGTCGTTCATACTGCAGGTACCACTGAATGTGAGTGGAATGGGTCACCCTGTATCCTGCAGCTTGAGGAGTGTGTGGAGAGGAACCTGTCACCTTCCAACTTGGACACACTTCTTGCCGCAGGCCATGCAGGGAGCCTCCTCTCTCCTGCGATGGTTATGAGAGGATCCTTCACAATCACAGTATCGTGGATGTAGGGGTTTTTGTGAAAGAGCAGCACAGTCTTGCAGCGATTGCTGCCATGCCAGGCTTCCTTCACCTGCAAAAGGATAGTGGATCCGGTTTAGGGTGATAACTTATTCCAGAACTCCCGCCTATTCCTTCCTGCAGGGATAGGATTTTTTCACAAGCTCTCTACCTCCCCAGCCGTGGTCTGCACAGCCTGACCTTCAGATTGATCATGTGGCTGAGCATGGTTTCATCTTGGTCACTGATAATGGCTGACAATTCCAGATTGTTGACAAATTGCAGCAGGTCAAAACGCCTGCACGCTGCAAGCTGAACATGAAACAGCTACAAAAAGGAGCAGATCCTTAAAGCAGCTTGGATTGCTCCCACCTCTCTAACCCCTAGCCCAGCTCCTTCACCATAAGATGCAAAAAGAGAGCACAGTGGTTCTTGTGGGCTCCATGTGTTTATACACACACGGGCACACTGTTTTCCTGACAGCCTTTGACCTCGCCTACATACTTGCCTGCTGAGTGCTTAACAGGATACCTTTATTTGTGGACATCACTCATTCCTGCCTCTCACTGACTTGGATATACAGAGGACTTGGACACGCAGCCCCCCTCGAGTGCAGCATTACCCCAAGAAGAACCTGAGTGACACAGAGCAGTGTGGAGGCAATGGCCCTTGTTCTGCGCATGAGTCTGATCTGGGACGGCGCTCCTGAAGCCCAGGGAGAGTTTTTGTGGTACTGGTGAGATAAAAGGGTGTCTCTGAGATTTTGGATCACACTGTTCTCACTATCCTGAGCTTCACTCCAATGTGTCTATTTGATTCTGAGCTACCGATCCCCACTAATACATTTCTCATGCACTAGGGCAGGCATATTGCGTTCCCTTCTGTAGAGTCAAGGATACACTATTGACTCAGCATCTGGCAATGCACTGAACGTTTGTGCTTTTCAGTTCTAAACAGGGCTGCCGCCGCTGCCAGGTACTGGGCTTGAGCCAGCAGAAGGATCTGCTCACTTGTAAGTTCACGGGCTACATTCCTAACTTAAGTGCCCGGAGCACATCCAGTGGGGACCAGGTGCACTTCCCACTGAGCCAATCCTCTTCGTGCTCCTGCTCGACTGGCTCTTCTTGTGGATGTTTTGTTTCTATCTGTGCCTGAGGCTCAACATCAACCACTACCTTCATGACTTTTATGGCGTCCTCTCACCCAGGACAAACTGCTCCCTGCCAATTAATTCCTCCTCAATCAATTCCTTCTCCTCTCCCTGCTCCACCCTGTCTGGCCCTTGTAGAAACTCATGATACATTTCCTCTGCCAAAGCATAACTTACCCACTTCTGCAACTGTAAGGCCCAGCCCTCCCAGGGACTGGTCGATCATTCCAAGGCAGCCAATCGTAAGGCTCAAACCAACACACAAACAACAGACAGACAGACAGACAGACAGACAGACAGACACGGTACTTGCTCTTAATTTATCTTTCTAACTACATGCCATGCTCTGGATGTCTCCGCATCTCAATGCTTTCCCACAGGGACATTCTGCATCTATTTCCTGTGCAGGGAAACAATGTTTGCTTGAAAACACATATTTCGCTGAGAAAGCTTCTCATGTGCACGACTCTTCTTTGAAGTAAAATGGACAGTCCCTCCTATTTATCTCACAGTGTGGGAGGTCCCCTGAACACAACAAACCTCCTATTGTCTCCTCTGACTATTACTAAAGAATACTGAATAATCCCCAATCTGTAAAATGGGTCACTGCCGCCAGTGGGATCTCTTAAGTTTCCACCAGCCCTGTGTTCAACATGTGCCGCCACAACCCGTTTATAACGGGCAGTGTTTTCAGGATGACCTGTGGAGGAATAAGGAGACACTTAAGGAAATATATGGTGGTTGTGATGATCAATAGAGGCAAGTGGTTCCAGAGCAGCCTCAGCCTTTGCATTCTCATGCTGAAACACCACGTGGCAGCATTTTCTCCTCAAATGGTATTATTGCAGATGCTCACTCTGAATTCTTACTTTTGTCCAGAGGCGGCAGAAAGTTTCTTACCAACGATTGTTCTGGGGATGCTGGCAATGCATTCTCACACTTTTCCACCAGGTGTCGGCATGATTTCACGAGTAATTTTATTGGGGATGCTGGAAAAGCATTCACAATTCCATTCAACAGGTGGAAACATTTTCAACGGGATGAATCCATTGGTGAACTCGTGGATGCATTCTCACGTTTACCCACCAGGTGGCAGTATTGTTCCAACTGAGGATCATATTTGGGATGCTTGTGGAGATGCAGAAGATGCATTTTCTCGTTTGTCCACCAGGTGGTGGCATTTTGACACCACGAGATTTTATTGGCTATGCTGACAATGGAAGCTAATGTGTGTCAAGCAGGCAGCAGAATTATTTTACCGCACGATTTCGCTGGAGATGCTTGCAATGGTTCTATATTTATCAGTTGGCGTCAATATTCCACTAGTGAATATCAGGAATGTTCTGGAAGTGCATTCTCACGCTTTTCCACCAGGTGGCAGAATTTCCCCACAAAGTACTTTTACTGAGGATGCTGGCAAGGCATTCCCACGTTGTTTTCTACGGCTGTCTGCATTTTCCCTCCACTGTCCCATTTTGGGGAAACTGGCAATGCATTTTGGCGCTGAAACATGAGATGGCAGCATTTTTCCACCAACGATTCTGTTTGAGATGCTGGCAATGCTTTCCCACGTTTGTATTAACACGTCTGTGGAAGCATTTTTACTACCAAATTATATTATTGGGGGCGTTGAAAATTCAGTCTCAAGTTTGAAAAAGACTTGGCTACATTTTCCACAAATGTGATTATTTTGTGGATGTTGACAAGGCATTCTCACGTTTTAACAGCCATTGAACCTACTTTCCCAAAAATGATTCTATTGGGAATAGTGGCATGGCACTTTCACTTTTGTTCAATAGCTGGCAACACTTTCACCACAAAGTATCGTTTGGGGAATGCTGGAAGCACGTTCGTCCAACGTACTTCGTAGAAGTACTTTTCCACAAAATGATTTTATTGCGGATGCGGGCAATGCATTCTTCAGTCTCTCAAACAAGAGGCCACATTTTCCACCAAACGATTACTTTGGTTGTGCTGGCAATGCATTCCCACATCTGTCCACAAGGTGGCCACTTTTGTTTACCAAGGGATTTTCCTGAGAACGCTGGCAATGCATTCCCTTGCTCGAATACCAGGTGACAGCATTTTCTCCACAAGTGATCTTATTGGAGATGCTGTAACTGCATTTTCACATTTGTAGAAAGGTGACTGGTTTCTTATTTACAAATGATTGTTTTAAGGCTGCTGGCAATTCCTTCTGACACTCAAACACCAGGTGCAGTATTTTCCCACCAAATGATATTATTGAGGATCCTGGCACTGCATGCTCCTCCTTGGAGAACAAGTGGCAGCTATTTTCCACCATGTAACTTCACTGGGGCTTCTGGCGATGCATTTTCACTCTTGTCCAATAGGTGGAAGCATTTTCCCACAAGTGATTTCACTGGGGATGCTGGCAATGAACACTCACACAAGTCGACAAGATAAGGGCATTTTTCCCACAAGAGATTTTCATTGTGAATCTTGGCAATGTATTTTCAAATGTGTCCGCCATTTGGCAGCCAGCATCATCTCAGAAGGGATTTTCATGAGGATGCGGGCAACGCATTCTCACACTTGTCAAACATGTGGCGGCCTTTTTCCAACAACTGATATTATTGGGGCTGCTGGCAATGCATTGTGAAGCCTGTTTACAACAAGCCCGCATTTTTCCACCAAATGTTATTATTGCACATAAAGGCAATGGTTTCTCCCGCTTGTCCACCCGTTGGCACCTTGACATCACAAGTGATTTTGTTTGGTAAGCTGAGAATGCATTCTTACGTTTGTTCAGCCAGTTGAGGAATTTTTCCACCAAGCGACTTTATTGCTGCTGGCTGTACATTCTCACGTTTGTCCAACTATTCGCCGCAGTTTTCCCCTAAAGTGATATTGTGTGTGTGGGTGTGGATGTTGGTTTTGAATTCTCACACGTGGACATTGGCTATCAGAATTTTAGGCCCAAATCACTTTATTGTGATTCCAGAGCATGCGTTCTCACTCTTGTCCACCAGTTGGCACCTTGATCTCAGTAGGGGTTTCATTGGGGATTCTGGGAAATCATTCATACAGTCCTTTAGCACCTGGTGGCCTTTTTCTCAAAGAGTGATTTTGTTGGGGATGCAGTCAATGCATGCTTCACCTTGTCCACCAGGGGGCAGAATATTTCCACCAAGTTTTTTTCAAAGGGGATGCGTTTAATGCTCTCCCACTTACCTCCACAAGGTGGCAGCATTTTTAAAACAAACGCTTTTCTTGGGAATGCCGGGAATGCTCTCTCACATTTGTAAACAATGTCAGGTAATTTCTCATCAAACGTTTTTACGGGAGATGCCTGAAATACACTATCACCTTTTATTCAAAGGGGCAGCATTTTTTCAACCAAATAATTTTACAGGGGCTGGCAATGGATGCTCACGTTTATCCCACACTTGGCAGCATTTGTCCCAGAGAAAGTTTTTTTGCGGGGATGCGTGGCAGCGTTTTGCCCCAAATGATTTTATTGAGGATGCCTGCAAGGCAGTCTCAGGTCTCTACATGAGGTCACAGTAGTTTTCAACCACATGATTGGATTGGGGATACTATCAGCGCATTCTCACCCTTTTGCATTTTGCCGACAGAGAGGTTTTGTGGTGATTCTGACAATACATTCTCAGACTTATCTGAGAATTGGCAGTATTTCCGTACAAATGACCTTACTGGGGATGCTGGCAATGTATTCTCACGATTGTCCACGGAGGACAGCATTTTCAATCAAATAATTTTATGGGAGATGCTACGCAGCCATTCTTGCACTTGTCAACCAGAAGGCAGGTTTTCCACAGTATGATTTTATTGGGCATGCTGGCACTGCATTCGTAATCTTTTTCATAGGTGGCAAAACTTTCCCAAAAACTTATTATTTGCGGGATACTGGCAATGAATTGTCATTCTCAAGCATCCGTTGGCAGCATTTTTTAGCTAATGATTTTGTTGGGGATGCTCGCCGTGCGTTTTCATATTTGTCGACCAGTGCACCTGGTGCCCGCTGGAGGTGCTCCAGGCACATAAGTTAGAGATGGAGAATATGGACTTGCAAGGAAGCAGAGCCTAACGGAAAATCTTGATAATGCATTGCCAGATTTCTCAGTAAAATCCCTGTGAGAGCTCAGTTCCGTATTATGTTCGAACGTTGGAAGCAAATGCCAGGATCCCCAATAAAATTGTTTGGGTCAAAGATGCCGCTTCCATGTGGGCAAGCGTAAGACTGCCTTGACGTTATTCCCAATAAAATCATTCTAGGAACAGTGCTGCCTCTTAATGGATAATCTTGAGAATGCATTTTCAGCATCTACAAAATAATCACCAGAGTGAACATATAGGCCATCGGCTGGACAAATGTAAGAATGCCTTCTGAGCCTACCAAATAAACTTGCATAAATGTCCAGTGTTGGGTCCTAAAAAATGATGGATTTCTAAGTATCCTCCCTGTAGGGAGTCGGTCACACATTAGGAACAGGCAACCAGGTGGGAGACTTCACAGTTGAACCAAAGTCCCTCTCTAGAAGTATGACTGCACAGTGTTTTGCTGAGAGAATCAGTCTCTGAGGCCGAAGATCCCAAGCGACATTTAGCAAGGGGTGGAATAAGGTGCACAGATACCTGTGGCGAATTGAGTCAAGGCGTGTGGGAAGTCAGAAGTGTATTAGGTTCATTTGGGCAAGAATCCCCTGCTGGAAGAGTAAATGAGCAGAGGGACAATAAGAAGGAGAGTGTGCCACAGCCCTCACACACAAGCACACACAAGCACACACACACACATGCACACACACAGAGGCAAAGGCATGGACATGAATTTGTGTTGGGCAATCTCTGGACTATGATGTCCACAGTCAGTACACCTTGCCCGTTTTTGACACTTTTTACGTTTCCTCAAATGGAAATGGCCTCCTGTGAATATGATTGTTTATTGACTTTGTTCCTTCAGACCAAGCCCTTGTGCAACCAACTAATCCTTAAGCAATATCAAGTCATCCTTGCTACTCGTCACTGAAACCCAAGGAGTGGATGAGAGAAAGTCAGAATGAGAGAAAGACCAAAAGAGCAAAAGCAATGGAAACAAATAAAAAGTTACTAATCTAAAAGGAGTCAGACTGAGACCTTATCTTGGCGGTAATAATCCTGATGATCCAACTCTACCAGAATGTAGGCTACAGTCCTCTCCAGCCACAGTTCTTCCCTTTGACTCTCACTTCAGTCTCAGATATCCCTTATACTGGAATAGCCTCTACTGCCCGGGCATTTCTCCCTGTGGATATTACCAGGGGTCCCTGTGGATGTGCGGGAAGTGTTAAAGAAAACGAATTCTGAAGTGGGAAACGTGAGTTCCCTTAAGAAAGAGCCCACTAGACACCGAACCGAAGGAAACCTAAAGATGCTAAGGCAAAATAGGACTTCCTCAGGAACGTTTCTCTACAGGTACAAGGCCCATACACTGAGGCTCACAGTGAGGGGCGGGGCTGAATACGATGATGCCTGCTGTAGTCTCACAGTTTGGAAGAAATGTTTCAGAAGCCCAACAGCAAAGGGGAGCGAGTGGGGTGTCCAGGAGCCTTTTCCACGCTACCTGACCACATCCCAAGCCCCTGTCTGTAGGCTCAGTGAGACCACACTGAGCACAGCAAGAACCCATATCCGGACCTGAAGTGTCTGTCTTTACTGTATGGCTTATTCTTGACCCTTTGGTCAAATATTAATTGACCATGATGGCATGGGTCAATTTCAGGATTCTGTACTTTTCCATTGATCTATGTGCCTGTTCCTGTGCCAGAAGCAGGTTGTTCTGATCACAGTGGCTTTGCCCTACAGCAGGATATTCAGTAATGTGATCCTACAACTCTGTTCTTTCTCAAGAATACTGTGGGTGCACGGGGTCTTTTTTGGTTTCCTATAAATTTTCGAAACATTTTTTCCAGCTCTGTGAAACACACTGTTGGGATTGATGACAATTGTGTTGAATTTATAGATTGTTTTGGGTAGCATGGATATTTTGATAATGTTAATTCTTTCAGTCTATAATTCTTTCACTCCTTTGTATCTTCCTCTATTTCTTTTTTCAATGTCCTGTTTCTGAATACAAGTCTTTTACATCCTTCTTTGACTTTACTCCTAGGTGTCTTATTTTTTCAGTTGCAATGGTAAATGGTATAGTCTTTTCTAAGAGTTCATAATCGGTGTAAAAAAAATGCCATCAATGTGTTGATGTTAATTTTGCTTCCAGCTTCCTTGCCAAATTCATTAATTATATCCACAAGTACTCGGTGGACTCTTTAGTTTTTTATGTACAATATCATGTCATCTGCAAGTAATGACAGTTAACCTTCTCTCTTCCGATACGGATGCCTTTTATGTTCTCTTTTTGTCTGCTCGCTGTGGCTAGGACTTCCAGTAGTATGCTGAGCAGTAGTGGTGAAAGGGGCAACCGTGTCTTATTCCTCTTCTTAGGGGATATGGTTTTAGCCTTTGCACGTTGAGTATGATTTTGGCCCCAGGTATGTTGTATATGGCCTTTATTATGTTGAGATATATTCCCTCTATTTCCACTTTGCTCCCAGTTTTTTCCAAAATGGGTGCTGGATTTTCTAGAATATTTTCTCTGTATCTATTGATATGATCATAAGATTTTTGTCCTTCATTTTGTTTAGCTCTCACATTTCTTGATTTGCGAATATTATACCAGCGCTGCGTCTCCAGAATAAATCACACTTGGTCATGGTGTATGATCTTATTTAATGTATTGCTGGATAAAATTTGGTAATATATTTTCTGAGGATTTTGGCACCTATGTTCATGAGGGACGTTGGTCTGTGAAATTCTTTATTTGCAGGATCTTCATCTGGTTTTGGGATTTATTATAATACTGGTCTCATAAAAATATCTCCCTCCTCTGGAATTTTCTAAAATATTTTGAGGAGAGTGGGTTTTAATTCTTCTTTAAATGTTTAGGTAAGCTCGCATGTAAATCCATCTGGCCCCAGACACTTGTTTGCTGGAAGTTTTTTTCTTATTACTTCTTCAATTGCATCCATTTTTACTGGCCCTCCAGGTTTTCTGATTCTTTCCGATTGAGTTTTAGCAGATTGTAGTTTTGAGGAATGTGTCCATTTTACGCAGCTTCCCCACTTTATTGTTGTGCATAGTGTTTTCTTAGTATTCTTTCTGTTTCTGTCATGTCAGTTGTTATATCGCCTCTTTCACATCTGATTTTGTTTTCTTGGGTCCTCACCGTTTGTTTTTTGGTGCGTCTGGCTAAAGACTCATCGATCTTATTTCTGTCAGAAAACTAGTTCTTACTTTCATTGATATTTTGTACTGTGTTTTTGGTCTCTGTGTCGTTCATTTCTGTTCTGATCTTCACTATTTTCTTTCTTCTGCATCTCCTCGAAATGTTCAGGTCCTCTTCCCTTTTTAATATTGGGTTGTTGTTTTTGTTTTGTTACTTACATAAGAAATAAAAATGACTTTACATTCTGAATTCTGTGTTTTATTTTAATCTCTGATAGCAGATTTATGCCCCTTCAGAAATTGATGTAGAATATACGTCATCTAAAACTAAACATTTTAAACTATACGCTCCAGTGGTTTTAAAATTGGAATAATGTAGAACTGTTACAGCATAACAAGAAGCTAGAAAAATTCCAGGACAAGTTGAAAGGGAAACTGAGATAGATTTTTAGACAGCAGTTTGAGTTAAGCCTATCTTCCCTAAGCCAAAGGCACTGGAGAATAAATAGTTTGTATTAGATGGGAAAGATGCAGAAACCCAGGTGCAGAGACTAGGGCACAGGAAACCACCTGGACAGGAACCCCCAGAGGCCTACAAGGGACAAAGACTGGGAAAACAAGAACTTTGTCCCCAGGTAATCTATTCTCCCAGAGCATGTCATGGGTCATGCGGTGGAGACCCCCTAAGCATTCCTCCCTAAAGATACCTTTTAAGTCTCAGTTGTATTTCAGCTCCAGGCCCATAAAAGCATTAAGACAAGACAAGTGGCATTGGAGTGGACTCAGGACCAGACACATTGACAAATGAGGCCCTTCCTGGCATGGACTAATCAGTGGCGACCAGCACCCTGAAAGGGCACCCCTGGAAAGCTGATGAATATTCTCTTGAGAACTCCCCTTAAGCCTCCCATAAGATTTTCCACCTGCAAGGGAGATAAATATGCTCAGGACAAAGGACCAAGTGTGAGCTCCCCTACACCACAGGAAAGCGTGACAGCGCCAGTTTCCTCCTTCCTTCTGCGGGGGCCCCATGGTGCTTTCAACCAGGGGAGCAATGGGCAGTGGCAGCTCATCCCAGGCTTGTCTTCTGAAACTGTCTGAAAGGTCTTGGAAATGTGTCCAAGGCCCCCTTTTCTCTGACTTCCCAGTGAGCAAAGGCAGCCCAGCCTAGGCTATCCTGTTACTTCGTCTATGCACCTGCCTTGGTTCACCAGCCTAAGTACATTTTTATTACAGCCATTAAAGCTTTGGGTTTTTTTCTTCATTTTTTTCTCTTGATTGAAATCTTTCCTTCAAGATGACAAGAGCTGAGGCCTTCTGCCTGTATCCCCTGTAACACAACCGTCATCTTTTCACTTCGGAAACCTTAATGTCAACATAAAAGAAAGCCTCATCCCATTTAAAGAGTATACCCAATTCTACTCTGGACTATTTCCTCATTTACACTGATGTCTTTCCCATCTCCATGGCTATGCTATTGCTATTGTCGTTGTTGTTAACCCTCACTAGAGGATATTGTTTTCATTGACTTCCAGAGAGAGTGGCATGGAAGAAGGG
This sequence comes from Miniopterus schreibersii, assembly GCF_964146895.1. NCBI lineage: Eukaryota > Metazoa > Chordata > Mammalia > Chiroptera > Miniopteridae > Miniopterus > Miniopterus schreibersii. Next base: position 10,199,283 of record NC_138120.1, on the reverse strand, counting down.
GTAGAGAGAGAGAGGTGCCTCAGTGTTAGAGACACAGACATTGGTTGCTTTTCTAATTCGCTGCACACCTGGGATGAGGAATGAATCTACAACCTAGGTATGTGCCCTCAACTGGGAATCAAACCTGAGACCCTTCAGTGTGCAGGCCGACACTATACCACTGAGCCCCGCTGCCCAGGGTAGATATGCCTCTTTAAATATGAAGTTTGTAGGTATATTTAACTTGAAATTGGTAGAGGTTTTAAAATGATTTCTTTAGTTTTACTCATGTTTTCATTGGTGATTTGCCACTATTATATTACTGGCATTAATTTTGCAACAGTTTGTATGTAGCAGGGAGGAAACACTTTTAGATCAGGGTCCAAATAGAGTAGTGTATACGAACTTTTTTTGTTAAAAACTTTTATAGCAATGAGAACCAGAAAAATTTCTACTAAACTATCTAACACTACAACTGAAAGATTTAGAAAGAGAACAGAAAACAAGAAAGGGCCCAGAGGAAGTAAAAGGAAGAAAATAATAAAGAACCAGAGCCTAAATAAATAACGTAGAGACTAAAAAATTAAAAAAGGTCAATGCAACCAAGAGCTTGTCTTTGAATAGACAATCAGTGTGATGAACTTTTAACCCAACTCACCAAAAACCAAAGACAGAGGTCAAAAATAAATAAATTGAGGAACAAAAGAAGTGAAGTAACAACTGATACCACTGAAATACAAAGGGTTGTAAGCAAATACCCTGAACAACTATATGCCAACAACCTGGATGAAATAGACAAATTTCTGGAAATACACAACCTTCCAATACTCAGTGAGGAAGAATCAGGCATGCTGAACACGTTGATAAAAAGTGGTGAAATTGGAACAGTGATTTTTTAAAAAATGCCCAAGAAAAAAAGGGCCAGGCCCAGACAGTTTCAGAGGGGAGTTTTATCAAACATTCAAAAAATAATTCAAATTGTTCCAAAAAGTCCGAGAGGAACAAACACTCCCAAGCTCTTTTTAGGCAGCCTGAATAATCTCAACTACAAATCCAGGTAAAGACCTTGCAAAGAAAGAATTAGAGGCCAATATCCGTGATAAACAAAGATGCTAAAATCTTCAAACAAATATTAGCAAATTGGATCAAGCAATATGTTAAACAGATCACACCCCATGACCAAGTGGGGTTTATTCCAGGGATGCAGGTTTGGTACAGTATTCACAAATCTATAAATGTGATGCATCACAGGAACCATTTGACAAACAAAAATCTCATGATCATCTCAGTAGGTGCAGAAAGAGCAACAAAACCCAGCGCCCATTTTTGAGAAAAACTCTCAGCACAGTGGGGATAGAGGTATCATGCCTAAACACATTAAAGTCCTTATAGGACAAACCTTCAGTCAACTTCATACTCAATGGGCAAAAACTAAAACATATCCCCTAATAAGAGGAACAAGACAGGGACGTCCACTTTCACCATCTTTTATTCAACAGAGTGTTGGAAGTCCTTGCCACAGCGATCAGACAAGGAGAAAACATAAAAGGCATCCAAATTGGAAAGGAGAAATAAAACTGTCACTGTTTGCAGATGACCTGATATTGTATGCTGAGAACACTAAAGAGGTCACCAAAAGACTTCTAGATTTAATAATAAATGAACCCAGCTATGCAGCAGGATGGAAAATTAATGCCCAGAAGTAAATGGCATTTTTAAACAACATTCATGATCTCTCAGAAAGAGAAACTAAAACAAACAAACAAACAAACAAAAACACATTTAACGTGCAACAATAAAATTAAGATACTTAGGAATTAACTTAACCAAAGGGGTGAAAGACGTGTACTTGCAAAACAAATATGTTCAAAAAAGAGATAGAGGAAGATATAAACAAGTGTAAGAATATACCATGCTAATGGATTGCTAGAATCAACCTCATTCAGATGTCCGTACTCCCCAAAGCAATCTATAGATTCAAACTATTCATAAAATACCAATGTCCGATATCACAGACCTAGAAGAAGTAGTGCAAAAATTTAAAGGACACAAAAAGGACAGGACCCCAAATCGCTGCAGCAATTTTGGGAGGAAGAAAAAAGTGGAAGGAATCAAAATAATACATATCGAGATATAGTAAAGCCATTTTAATCGAAACAGAATGGAACTGGCAGAAGAACAGACTTAATGACATAAATGGAACTGAACAGAGAACCCAGGAATTGACCCAACTCATTACACTCAATTGAGATTTTACAAAGGAGGCAGAGCATACAGTGGAGTAAAGGAAGTCTCTTCAATAAATGGTGTTGGGAAAATTGGACAGGAACTTTCAAAATAATGCAACTAGACCACTATCTTGCACCGCACACAAGGATCAACTCCAACTGGATAAAAAACTTAAAGGTAAAACATGAAACCATTAAAAATCCTAGAAGGAAATGGAGGCAGCATGATCTCAGACATCTCTCATTGCAATATGCTTACCAATACACTGCCTAGGGCAATGGAAGCAAAGGAGAAAATAAACAAATGGGACTACAGCAAAATAAAAAGATTCTGCACAAAGATACCATCAACAAAATGCAAAGGGAACTCATTATATGGGAGAACATATTTGCCGATGATACATCTGATAAAGGGTTACTACCCCTAATATTTTAAGAAACACACCTTCACAAGAGGAAGACAAACGATCCAATTAAAAAACGAGCAAAGACCTAAGTAGACACTTCTCCAAAGAGCGCATAAACATGTCCAAGAGACATATGAAAACTGCTCAGTGTCACTAATCACCAGAGAGATGAAAATTAAAACAATAATGGGGTATCACCTGAGGTCTTCCAGAATGGCTATGTTTTCAATAAGTCAATAAACAGAAAGGGCCTGTGAGGGTGTGCAGAAAAGCTCACCCTAGTATACTGCTGGTGGGAATGCAGACTCGTGCAGCCTCTATGGAAAACCTTATGACATAGGAGGTTTTCTCAAAAATTGAAATACAGAACTGCCATTGAACCCAGTGGCCCCACTGCTTGGAATATGTCCTACGAAACCAGGAACATCGATCAGGAAGAATATATAAACCCCTCTGTTCAGAGCAGCACAATTTACAATAGCTCACAGGAATGGGTACATGAATCTGCTTTGATTCTGAGTGACAGTAGACATGCACACTCCTGCATCTTCCTTCAGCTTCCTGCCTGAACATGATGCCACACTGCAGTTCTTCAGACTTTCTGTCTCTTCCCAATGCCGCAGTGGCCTGGCGTCATAGGCTATCCTTCCGAGCCTCAGGGTGTTCATGTGAGAGAAAAATGTCCCAGCTACCTGACAACCCAAGGGGGAGCCCCACTGGCATCTCCTCACATGTCCTCTAAGTGCCTTCTCCTGGTTCCAACATCCTCAAGTAGTCCTTACTGATTTTCTGGCAGAGCAAAAAGTGATCGTCCAGAGACGGCAGGGATCTGACTAAAAATCCAAAAGCAGGGGAACACACCAAGCTCTCTTAGGGCATTGCAAGCAAGCCTCCACCTCAGCAATCCTGTCAGACCCTGCCACGCTGTGGGCAGAGAACTAGTTGAAGTAGTTAAGGCTGCTGTTCTGGTGCCTGGAGCTGTTGGCCCATCGTTCATAATGCTGGCACCACTGAATGCAAGAGGCATAGGATGCACTGTATCCTGCAGTATGAGGAGTGTGTGGAGAAGGGCACATCACCTTTCAAGTTCTATGCACTTCCTGCTGCTGCCCATAGAGAGAGCCTGCTCCCGCCTGTGATGGTAATGAGATACTCCTTCACAGTGGCAGTACTGCATTAGTATGATTTGCTACAAAAGGACAGTTAACCTTGCCATCATCCCTGGCATGTCTGGCTCCCTCCACCTGCAGAAGGAATGTGGGTGGGGGTTAGGGACATCTCACTCCTGGACACCCAAGTGTCCCTGCTTACATGGACAGGTTATATTCTCAAGGCCCCTCCCTTTCCAGCACCAGTACCTGCAACATCACCTTCACATTGATCGTGTGGCTATGAAAGAACTAAAACATGGAGATCTACAAAACAGCCTGGCTTGGCCTGAACCACCTATCTTCTGGCCCCATTCCTTCTGCATAAGAGGCACAGAGGAACACAGAGGTTCCTGGGGTTACAGGTGCCTGCACCCATGCGGTCACACTGATTCCTCACAGGCTTTGATATCCCCACACCCTTGCCTGCACACGGCTTCACAGGATACCCTGATTCACGCACGTCACACGTTCCTGCCTCTGATGGAGGACTTGGGCATGCCCACACCATTTTGGGCTACTAAAACAGCTCTTCCAAACTGTGACTGGACAGAGGGCATCACGCTACTCAGCCCCGCCCCTCACTGTCAGCCTCAGTGTATGGGCCTCAGAACTGTGGTGAAACATTCCTGAGGAAGCTCTATGTTACCCGAGCATTTGCAGCTTTCCCAGGGTTTGGTGTCTGGGGGGCTCTTGCTTACGGCTACTCACGTTTCCCACTTCAGAATCCATTTTCTCTACCGCTTTCCCACAGATCCACAGTGACCCCTAGTAATATCCACAGGGAGAAATGCCCGGGACATTACAGACTGCTCAGTCTGTGGGATATCTGAGGCTGAAGTGACAGGCAAAGGGAAGAACTGTGGCTGGAGAGGACTGTAGCCTACATTCTGGTAGAGTTGGGTGATCAGGATAACTACGGCCAAGATACGGTCTCAATCTGACTCCTTTTACATCAGTTCTCTTGTTTTTGTTTCCATTACTCTTGCTCTTTCTGTCTTTTCCTCATTCTGACTCTTTCTTCCATCTACCCATTGGGTTTCAGTGACCCGTAGAAAGAACGACTTGATGCTGCCTAAGGGTTTCTTCATTGCAGGAGAAAGGCTCGGTCTGAAGGAACAAAGTAAATAAACAATCATATTCACACGAGGCCATTGTTATGTGAGGAAATGTAATACCGTCAAAAATGCACAAGATGTACTGGCTGTGGACATCATGGTCCAGAGATTGCCCAACACAACTTCACGTACATGCCTGTGCCTCTGTGTGTGTTGTGTGTGAGGGCTATAGAACACTCTGCATCTTATTGTCCCTCTGGGCATTTACCCTTCCAGCTGGGGATTCGACCCCAAGTGAACCTAATATCCAGACTGACTGCTCACATGCCTTTGCTCTCTTCCCCACAACTCCTACATGCAATTTATACTCCCACTGGCTAAGTGTGGTTCTGAATCCTGGGCTCAGAGGATGATTCTCGCAGCAAATACAGTGCACTCATACTTCTAGGGAGGGATTCTGCTTCAAGTGTGAAATGCACTGGGAAGCCTCCCACCGCGTTGCCTGCTGTCAGTGTGTGAGCTGACCTCCGACAGAAAGGAACCTGGAAATCCATCATCCTTTCGGAGCTCGCAGTGGACATTCAGGCCCTTGCTCCCAAATCCCTTTCCTTGAGCTACCTTATGTCCCTGGGTCCATTAGTATCACCCACTTCAATGGACTTACTCTTAGTTCTCCCTCCTCCCCAGCCTCCAGCACACAGAAAGAATTCTGTCTTCTCATACTGTCCTAAAGCATAACAACTTAACCGCCACTGCCACTGCACAGGCCCAGCCCTCAAGGCAATGCTCATTCACAGGCAGCCAGTTGTAATGCCCCAAACTAGGGACAAACACCACAGAGACAGACGCTATTGATGCTCTTGATTTATGTGTTCCAAGAACACACGACAAACAGACAAACAGAGCTGATGCTCCTGCTTTAACTTTCCATTTCATACCGTGCTCTGGATCTCTCTGTGACTGAATACCTGGTCACACAGACATTCTGCTCCATTGTCCTGTGCAGGAACATAATGTCTGCTTGAAAACACATACTCATGTCAAAACCTTCTTATGTGCACTTCTCTATTTGAAGGAAAATAGATGGTCCCTCCTATTTAACTCACACTGTGGGAGATACCCTAACACAATAATTGACTATCATCTCCTAGCAAAATTCCTAAAGAGTATAGTATAATTATTGGTGGCCCTAACATGAAGAGTCGGTCATTGCTGAAATTAGGATCTCTTAAATTTCCTGCTGCCTTGTGTTGGATGCATCACACCACACCACCTTTTTAATGAGCAATGACCTCAGGATCACCCAGTTAGGAATTTGGACACACCTAAGGAAATATTTGATGGTTGCAATGATCCATAAAAGGAAGTGGTGGCACAGCAGCCTCAGCCTTTGTATGAAAAGACTCCTGGACAAGTGTGGGAAGGGTCAGAGGAAGGACATCATGGGAGCCTCCATTTAAGGAATAGTAGATGGGCCTAAGGGTGAGGGAGGTGGCCTGGAGCGAGAGTTCAGAGGAGTGGGTCAATGAATCTGCTTTGATGCTGAATGATTTTGCACATGCACACTTCCTCATTTTACATCAGGTGTCCCTGTCTGAATATAATTCCCACTGCAGTGCTACATACTTCCTTTCTCAACCTGATTCTCTGAGGACCTGACATAACAGGCTCTATTCCTCCCAGTATCAGGGCGTCCATGAGAGAAAGCAATGACCCAGCTACCTAGCAAACTAGGGGCGAGTGTCCAGGAACAGTCCCCCTCACCTGTACTCCTCTACCTTCACTCTCCTGGGGCCAAGCTCCTCGCACAGTACTTGAGATGATTAGACCACACTTCTATTACTGATGTTCTAGTAGGGCAAACAGGACTAGTCAGAAGAAGCCAGGGATCTCACTTTACGAACCCAAGAGGTAGGGGAACCCAAAGCTCTCCTTCTGCATTGCCACCGAGGCCCAACCTCAGTATCCTGTCATATCCTTCCAGGTCGCAGCATTTTTCTCCTAAATAACATTGTCGGGAATGCTGGAAAGGCATTCTCACGCTTATCCAATAGATGGCAGCTTTTCGTTTCAAATCATGTTATTGGGGATGTTGGCAATTCATTCTCATGCTTGTCAAAACATGGCAGCTTTTTTTTACAAATAAAGTTACTGAGCAGGCTGGCAATGCATATCCACACTTGTCCACGAGATGGCAGCATGACTTCACATGTCATTTCATTCGGGATGGTACCACTGCATTCCCTCGTTTCTCCACCAGGTGGCAGCACTTTTCCACCAAATGATTTCATTGGGCATGCACGGTAGGCATGCTCAGGTATGCCCAAGAGTTGTTTGCATTTACCTCAAAATGTCATTTCTTTCGTGATGCTGGAAATGGATTCTCATTCTTGAACAGTCACAGCATGCAGTTATGTCCGCACGTGCCAAAAGGCGGCTTCTAACAGAAAAATACAGTTTGCACATACTTCTACAAAGGGAATTTGGTTTAACTGTGAAATGAACGTAAAACCCCGGCCTGGTTCCCTGCTGTCTCCCTAAAGCGAGGGTATGGCAAACGCATCATCCTTTATAACTTATCACTGCAAATTCCGACCCTTGCACACAAGGCCTTTCCTTGAACTCCCTTATCACCCAAGGGAAAATGGTAAACTCTATTGGACTTTCACTGATTTCTTAATCCACCACAGTCTCTACCACACAGAAAGAATTTTGGCTTCTGATACCATCAGAAAACACAACTTAGCCACTTCTGCAATTGTAAAGGCCATGCATTCACGGGGCGGGTAATTCAGAGAGTCCATTGTCAAGGCAAACAATACATAAACAGGCACATTAGATGCTCTCGCTTTATCTTGCCATTTATTCCATGTGCTGCATATATCCATGGCTGAATGCCTTTCCACAGGGACATTCTGCACCTAATTTCTACGCAGGAAAAGAATCTTTGCTTGAAACACCTTTTAATCTGAAAAAGCTTCTCACGTGCACTACTTATATTGGAAGGTCCCTCCTATAGTTCTCACACGTTAAATACGTGCAGTTAACAGAGCAAATCTGGTATCATCTCCTCTGAGGATAATCAAAAAGTATTTAAAAATCATGTCAAGCCCAAACCTGACAAAGTTGGAATCTCTTCCGTTTTCTCCAGCCATGCATTCAACAGTTCCCACCACAACTTGGTTGTGATGGGCAGTGTACCCAGGAAGGCCAGCGATACAATTCAGTAAATACATGGTGGTTGTGATGATCAATAGAGGGATGTGGTGGCACAGCAGCCTCAGCATTTTCATGAAGGAGGATACTGGAAAATTGTGGAGGGGGTTCTAGGAAGCACATCACAGAACTTCTCTTTAATGCATGGTAGGCAGGCCTGAGGGTGGTGTTGGTGACCTGAGGTGTGAGATCAGAGAAATAGGCCAAAGAATCTACTTTCATTCTGAGTGACAGAGGAAACAGACATGACCTCATCATCCTTCAGCCTCCCCCAAGTGAACATGATTGGCACTGCGGTGCTCAGAACTTCCAGCCTCATCCTCATACCGTGATGATGTCACAGGCTGTATTTCTCCCAGCTTCAGTGTGTTCATGTGAGAAAACAATGTCCCAGCTACCTGGCAATCCAGAGGCAAGTGAAGAGTTGGTCTCTGCTCACCTGTTATCATCTATGTCCCCTCTCCTGATGCCAACATACACTCATAGTTCTCACTGTTGATCTGGAAAGGAAAAATGGGCTCCACAGGAGAGGGCAGGCGTCTAAACCACAAACCCAAAAAGCAGGGGATCACACCAAGCTCTCTAATGGCATTTCCTGCAAGGACCCACCTAAGCAATCCTGTCAGATCCCGAAACATGGTGATCAGAGACGAAGTTGAAGAAGTGAATGCTGCTGTTCTGCCTGCAGTTGTAGGCCTGTCGTTCATACTGCAGGTACCACTGAATGTGAGTGGAATGGGTCACCCTGTATCCTGCAGCTTGAGGAGTGTGTGGAGAGGAACCTGTCACCTTCCAACTTGGACACACTTCTTGCCGCAGGCCATGCAGGGAGCCTCCTCTCTCCTGTGATGGCTATGAGAGGATCCTTCACAATCACAGTATCGTGGATGTAGGGGTTTTTGTGAAAGAGCAGCACAGTCTTGCAGCGATTGCTGCCATGCCAGGCTTCCTTCACCTGCAAAAGGATAGTGGATCCGGTTTAGGGTGATAACTTATTCCAGAACTCCCGCCTATTCCTTCCTGCAGGGATAGGATTTTTTCACAAGCTCTCTACCTCCCCAGCCGTGGTCTGCACAGCCTGACCTTCAGATTGATCATGTGGCTGAGCATGGTTTCATCTTGGTCACTGATAATGGCTGACAATTCCAGATTGTTGACAAATTGCAGCAGGTCAAAACGCCTGCACGCTGCAAGCTGAACATGAAACAGCTACAAAAAGGAGCAGATCCTTAAAGCAGCTTGGATTGCTCCCACCTCTCTAACCCCTAGCCCAGCTCCTTCACCATAAGATGCAAAAAGAGAGCACAGTGGTTCTTGTGGGCTCCATGTGTTTATACACACACGGGCACACTGTTTTCCTGACAGCCTTTGACCTCGCCTACATACTTGCCTGCTGAGTGCTTAACAGGATACCTTTATTTGTGGACATCACTCATTCCTGCCTCTCACTGACTTGGATATACAGAGGACTTGGACACGCAGCCCCCCTCGAGTGCAGCATTACCCCAAGAAGAACCTGAGTGACACAGAGCAGTGTGGAGGCAATGGCCCTTGTTCTGCGCATGAGTCTGATCTGGGACGGCGCTCCTGAAGCCCAGGGAGAGTTTTTGTGGTACTGGTGAGATAAAAGGGTGTCTCTGAGATTTTGGATCACACTGTTCTCACTATCCTGAGCTTCACTCCAATGTGTCTATTTGATTCTGAGCTACCGATCCCCACTAATACATTTCTCATGCACTAGGGCAGGCATATTGCGTTCCCTTCTGTAGAGTCAAGGATACACTATTGACTCAGCATCTGGCAATGCACTGAACGTTTGTGCTTTTCAGTTCTAAACAGGGCTGCCGCCGCTGCCAGGTACTGGGCTTGAGCCAGCAGAAGGATCTGCTCACTTGTAAGTTCACGGGCTACATTCCTAACTTAAGTGCCCGGAGCACATCCAGTGGGGACCAGGTGCACTTCCCACTGAGCCAATCCTCTTCGTGCTCCTGCTCGACTGGCTCTTCTTGTGGATGTTTTGTTTCTATCTGTGCCTGAGGCTCAACATCAACCACCACCTTCATGACATTTATGGCGTCCTCTCACCCAGGACAAACTGCTCCCTGCCAATTAATTCCTCCTCAATCAATTCCTTCTCCTCTCCCTGCTCCACCCTGTCTGGCCCTTGTAGAAACTCATGATACATTTCCTCTGCCAAAGCATAACTTACCCACTTCTGCAACTGTAAGGCCCAGCCCTCCCAGGGACTGGTCGATCATTCCAAGGCAGCCAATCGTAAGGCTCAAACCAACACACAAACAACAGACAGACAGACAGACAGACAGACACGGTACTTGCTCTTAATTTATCTTTCTAACTACATGCCATGCTCTGGATGTCTCCGCATCTCAATGCTTTCCCACAGGGACATTCTGCATCTATTTCCTGTGCAGGGAAACAATGTTTGCTTGAAAACACATATTTCGCTGAGAAAGCTTCTCATGTGCACGACTCTTCTTTGAAGTAAAATGGACAGTCCCTCCTATTTATCTCACAGTGTGGGAGGTCCCCTGAACACAACAAACCTCCTATTGTCTCCTCTGACTATTACTAAAGAATACTGAATAATCCCCAATCTGTAAAATGGGTCACTGCCGCCAGTGGGATCTCTTAAGTTTCCACCAGCCCTGTGTTCAACATGTGCCGCCACAACCCGTTTATAACGGGCAGTGTTTTCAGGATGACCTGTGGAGGAATAAGGAGACACTTAAGGAAATATATGGTGGTTGTGATGATCAATAGAGGCAAGTGGTTCCAGAGCAGCCTCAGCCTTTGCATTCTCATGCTGAAACACCACGTGGCAGCATTTTCTCCTCAAATGGTATTATTGCAGATGCTCACTCTGAATTCTTACTTTTGTCCAGAGGCGGCAGAAAGTTTCTTACCAACGATTGTTCTGGGGATGCTGGCAATGCATTCTCACACTTTTCCACCAGGTGTCGGCATGATTTCACGAGTAATTTTATTGGGGATGCTGGAAAAGCATTCACAATTCCATTCAACAGGTGGAAACATTTTCAACAGGATGAATCCATTGGTGAACTCGTGGATGCATTCTCACGTTTACCCACCAGGTGGCAGTATTGTTCCAACTGAGGATCATATTTGGGATGCTTGTGGAGATGCAGAAGATGCATTTTCTCGTTTGTCCACCAGGTGGTGGCATTTTGACACCACGAGATTTTATTGGCTATGCTGACAATGGAAGCTAATGTGTGTCAAGCAGGCAGCAGAATTATTTTACCGCACGATTTCGCTGGAGATGCTTGCAATGGTTCTATATTTATCAGTTGGCGTCAATATTCCACTAGTGAATATCAGGAATGTTCTGGAAGTGCATTCTCACGCTTTTCCACCAGGTGGCAGAATTTCCCCACAAAGTACTTTTACTGAGGATGCTGGCAAGGCATTCCCACGTTTTTTTCTACAGCTGTCTGCATTTTCCCTCCACTGTCCCATTTTGGGGAAACTGGCAATGCATTTTGGCGCTGAAACATGAGATGGCAGCATTTTTCCACCAACGATTCTGTTTGAGATGCTGGCAATGCTTTCCCACGTTTGTCTTAACACGTTTGTGGAAGCATTTTTACTACCAAATTATATTATTGGGGGTGTTGAAAATTCAGTCTCAAGTTTGAAAAAGACTTGGCTACATTTTCCACAAATGTGATTATTTTGTGGATGTTGACAAGGCATTCTCACGTTTTAACAGCCAATGAACCTACTTTCCCAAAAATGATTCTATTGGGAATAGTGGCATGGCACTTTCACTTTTGTTCAATAGCTGGCAACACTTTCACCACAAAGTATCGTTTGGGGAATGCTGGAAGCACGTTCGTCCAACGTACTTCGTAGAAGTACTTTTCCACAAAATGATTTTATTGCGGATGCGGGCAATGCATTCTTCAGTCTCTCAAACAAGAGGCCACATTTTCCACCAAACGATTACTTTGGTTGTGCTGGCAATGCATTCCCACATCTGTCCACAAGGTGGCCACTTTTGTTTACCAAGGGATTTTCCTGAGAACGCTGGCAATGCATTCCCTTGCTCCAATACCAGGTGACAGCATTTTCTCCACAAGTGATCTTATTGGAGATGCTGTAACTGCATTTTCACATTTGTAGAAAGGTGACTGGTTTCTTATTTACAAATGATTGTTTTAAGGCTGCTGGCAATTCCTTCTGACACTCAAACACCAGGTGCAGTATTTTCCCACCAAATGATATTATTGAGGATCCTGGCACTGCATGCTCCTCCTTGGAGAACAAGTGGCAGCTATTTTCCACCATGTAACTTCACTGGGGCTTCTGGCGATGCATTTTCACTCTTGTCCAATAGGTGGAAGCATTTTCCCACAAGTGATTTCACTGGGGATGCTGGCAATGAACACTCACACAAGTCGACAAGATAAGGGCATGTTTCCCACAAGAGATTTTCATTGTGAATCTTGGCAATGTATTTTCAAATGTGTCCGCCATTTGGCAGCCAGCATCATCTCAGAAGGGATTTTCATGAGGATGCGGGCAACGCATTCTCACACTTGTCAAACATGTGGCGGCCTTTTTCCAACAACTGATATTATTGGGGCTGCTGGCAATGCATTGTGAAGCCTGTTTACAACAAGCCCGCATTTTTCCACCAAATGTTATTATTGCACATAAAGGCAATGGTTTCTCCCGCTTGTCCACCCGTTGGCACCTTGACATCACAAGTGATTTTGTTTGGTAAGCTGAGAATGCATTCTTACGTTTGTTCAGCCAGTTGCGGAATTTTTCCACCAAGCGACTTTATTGCTGCTGGCTGTACATTCTCACCTTTGTCCAACTATTCGCCGCAGTTTTCCCCTAAAGTGATATTGTGTGTGTGGGTGTGGATGTTGGTTTTGAATTCTCACACGTGGACATTGGCTATCAGAATTTTAGGCCCAAATCACTTTATTGTGATTCCAGAGCATGCGTTCTCACTCTTGTCCACCAGTTGGCACCGTGATCTCAGTAGGGGTTTCATTGGGGATTCTGGGAAATCATTCATACAGTCCTTTAGCACCTGGTGGCCTTTTTCTCAAAGAGTGATTTTGTTGGGGATGCAGTCAATGCATGCTTCACCTTGTCCACCAGGGGGCAGAATATTTCCACCAAGTTTTTTTTAAAGGGGATGCGTTTAATGCTCTCCCACTTACCTCCACAAGGTGGCAGCATTTTTAAAACAAACGCTTTTCTTGGGAATGCCGGGAATGCTCTCTCACATTTGTAAACAATGTCAGGTAATTTCTCATCAAACGTTTTTACGGGAGATGCCTGAAATACATTATCACCTTTTATTCAAAGGGGCAGCATTTTTTCAACCAAATAATTTTACAGGGGCTGGCAATGGATGCTCACGTTTGTCCCACACTTGGCAGCATTTGTCCCAGAGAAAGTTTTTTTGCGGGGATGCGTGGCAGCGTTTCGCCCCAAATGATTTTATTGAGGATGCCTGCAAGGCAGTCTCAGGTCTCTACATGAGGTCACAGTAGTTTTCAACCACATGATTGGATTGGGGATACTATCAGCGCATTCTCAACCTTTTGCATTTTGCCGACAGAGAGGTTTTGTGGTGATTCTGACAATACATTCTCAGACTTATCTGAGAATTGGCAGTATTTCCGTACAAATGACCTTACTGGGGATGCTGGCAATGTATTCTCACGACTGTCCACGGAGGACAGCATTTTCAATCAAATAATTTTATGGGAGATGCTACGCAGCCATTCTTGCACTTGTCAACCAGAAGGCAGGTTTTCCCCAGTATGATTTTATTGGGCATGCTGGCACTGCATTCGTAATCTTTTTCATAGGTGGCAAAACTTTCCCAAAAACTTATTATTTGGGGGATACTGGCAATGAATTGTCATTCTCAAGCATCCGTTGGCAGCATTTTTTAGCTAATGATTTTGTTGGGGATGCTCGCCGTGCGTTTTCCTATTTGTCGACCAGTGCACCTGGTGCCCGCTGGAGGTGCTCCAGGCACATAAGTTAGAGATGGAGAATATGGACTTGCAAGGAAGCAGAGCCTAACGGAAAATCTTGATAATGCATTGCCAGATTTCTCAGTAAAATCCCTGTGAGAGCTCAGTTCCGTATTATGTTCGAACGTTGGAAGCAAATGCCAGGATCCCCAATAAAATTGTTTGGGTCAAAGATGCCGCTTCCATGTGGGCAAGCGTAAGACTGCCTTGACGTTATTCCCAATAAAATCATTCTAGGAACCGTGCTGCCTCTTAATGGATAATCTTGAGAATGCATTTTCAGCATCTACAAAATAATCACCAGAGTGAACATATAGGCCATCGGCTGGACAAATGTAAGAATGCCTTCTGAGCCTACCAAATAAACTTGCATAAATGTCCAGTGTTGGGTCCTAAAAAATGATGGATTTCTAAGTATCCTCCCTGTAGGGAGTCGGTCACACATTAGGAACAGGCAACCAGGTGGGAGACTTCACAGTTGAACCAAAGTCCCTCTCTAGAAGTATGACTGCACAGTGTTTTGCTGAGAGAATCAGTCTCTGAGGCCGAAGATCCCAAGCGACATTTAGCAAGGGGTGGAATAAGGTGCACAGATACCTGTGGCGAATTGAGTCAAGGCGTGTGGGAAGTCAGAAGTGTATTAGGTTCATTTGGGCAAGAATCCCCTGCTGGAAGAGTAAATGAGCAGAGGGACAATAAGAAGGAGAGTGTGCCACAGCCCTCACACACAAGCACACACAAGCACACACACACACATGCACACACACAGAGGCAAAGGCATGGACATGAATTTGTGTTGGGCAATCTCTGGACTATGATGTCCACAGTCAGTACACCTTGCCCGTTTTTGACACTTTTTACGTTTCCTCAAATGGAAATGGCCTCCTGTGAATATGATTGTTTATTGACTTTGTTCCTTCAGACCAAGCCCTTGTGCAACCAACTAATCCTTAAGCAATATCAAGTCATCCTTGCTACTCGTCACTGAAACCCAAGGAGTGGATGAGAGAAAGTCAGAATGAGAGAAAGACCAAAAGAGCAAAAGCAATGGAAACAAATAAAAAGTTACTAATCTAAAAGGAGTCAGACTGAGACCTTATCTTGGCGGTAATAATCCTGATGATCCAACTCTACCAGAATGTAGGCTACAGTCCTCTCCAGCCACAGTTCTTCCCTTTGACTCTCACTTCAGTCTCAGATATCCCTTATACTGGAATAGCCTCTACTGCCCGGGCATTTCTCCCTGTGGATATTACCAGGGGTCCCTGTGGATGTGTGGGAAGTGTTAAAGAAAACGAATTCTGAAGTGGGAAACGTGAGTTGCCTTAAGAAAGAGCCCACTAGACACCGAACCGAAGGAAACCTAAAGATGCTAAGGCAAAATAGGACTTCCTCAGGAATGTTTCTCTACAGGTACAAGGCCCATACACTGAGGCTCACAGTGAGGGGCGGGGCTGAATACGATGATGCCTGCTGTAGTCTCACAGTTTGGAAGAAATGTTTCAGAAGCCCAACAGCAAAGGGGAGCGAGTGGGGTGTCCAGGAGCCTTTTCCACGCTACGTGACCACATCCCAAGCCCCTGTCTGTAGGCTCAGTGAGACCACACTGAGCACAGCAAGAACCCATATCCGGACCTGAAGTGTCTGTCTTTACTGTATGGCTTATTCTTGACCCTTTGGTCAAATATTAATTGACCATGATGGCACGGGTCAATT
Source organism: Miniopterus schreibersii (assembly GCF_964146895.1). Taxonomy (NCBI): domain Eukaryota; kingdom Metazoa; phylum Chordata; class Mammalia; order Chiroptera; family Miniopteridae; genus Miniopterus; species Miniopterus schreibersii. Next base: position 10,183,484 of record NC_138120.1, on the reverse strand, counting down.
TCAGGATTCTGTACTTTTCCATTGATCTATGTGCCTGTTCCTGTGCCAGAAGCAGGTTGTTCTGATCACAGTGGCTTTGCCCTACAGCAGGATATTCAGTAATGTGATCCTACAACTCTGTTCTTTCTCAAGAATACTGTGGGTGCACGGGGTCTTTTTTGGTTTCCTATAAATTTTCGAAACATTTTTTCCAGCTCTGTGAAACACACTGTTGGGATTGATGACAATTGTGTTGAATTTATAGATTGTTTTGGGTAGCATGGATATTTTGATAATGTTAATTCTTTCAGTCTATAATTCTTTCACTCCTTTGTATCTTCCTCTATTTCTTTTTTCAATGTCCTGTTTCTGAATACAAGTCTTTTACATCCTTCTTTGACTTTAATCCTAGGTGTCTTATTTTTTCAGTTGCAATGGTAAATGGTATAGTCTTTTCTAAGAGTTCATAATCGGTGTAAAAAAAATGCCATCAATGTGTTGATGTTAATTTTGCTTCCAGCTTCCTTGCCAAATTCATTAATTATATCCACAAGTACTCGGTGGACTCTTTAGTTTTTTATGTACAATATCATGTCATCTGCAAGTAATGACAGTTAACCTTCTCTCTTCTGATACGGATGCCTTTTATGTTCTCTTTTTGTCTGCTCGCTGTGGCTAGGACTTCCAGTAGTATGCTGAGCAGTAGTGGTGAAAGGGGCAACCGTGTCTTATTCCTCTTCTTAGGGGATATGGTTTTAGCCTTTGCACGTTGAGTATGATTTTGGCCCCAGGTATGTTGTATATGGCCTTTATTATGTTGAGATATATTCCCTCTATTTCCACTTTGCTCCCAGTTTTTTCCAAAATGGGTGCTGGATTTTCTAGAATATTTTCTCTGTATCTATTGATATGATCATAAGATTTTTGTCCTTCATTTTGTTTAGCTCTCACATTTCTTGATTTGCGAATATTATACCAGCGCTGCGTCTCCAGAATAAATCACACTTGGTCATGGTGTATGATCTTATTTAATGTATTGCTGGATAAAATTTGGTAATATATTTTCTGAGGATTTTGGCACCTATGTTCATGAGGGACGTTGGTCTGTGAAATTCTTTATTTGCAGGATCTTCATCTGGTTTTGGGATTTATTATAATACTGGTCTCATAAAAATATCTCCCTCCTCTGGAATTTTCTAAAATATTTTGAGGAGAGTGGGTTTTAATTCTTCTTTAAATGTTTAGGTAAGCTCGCATGTAAATCCATCTGGCCCCAGACACTTGTTTGCTGGAAGTTTTTTTCTTATTACTTCTTCAATTGCATCCATTTTTACTGGCCCTCCAGGTTTTCTGATTCTTTCCGATTGAGTTTTAGCAGATTGTAGTTTTGAGGAATGTGTCCATTTTACGCAGCTTCCCCACTTTATTGTTGTGCATAGTGTTTTCTTAGTATTCTTTCTGTTTCTGTCATGTCAGTTGTTATATCGCCTCTTTCACATCTGATTTTGTTTTCTTGGGTCCTCACCGTTTGTTTTTTGGTGCGTCTGGCTAAAGACTCATCGATCTTATTTCTGTCAGAAAACTAGTTCTTACTTTCATTGATATTTTGTACTGTGTTTTTGGTCTCTGTGTCGTTCATTTCTGTTCTGATCTTCACTATTTTCTTTCTTCTACATCTCCTCGAAATGTTCAGGTCCTCTTCCCTTTTTAATATTGGGTTGTTGTTTTTGTTTTGTTACTTACATAAGAAATAAAAATGACTTTACATTCTGAATTCTGTGTTTTATTTTAATCTCTGATAGCAGATTTATGCCCCTTCAGAAATTGATGTAGAATATACGTCATCTAAAACTAAACATTTTAAACTATACGCTCCAGTGGTTTTAAAATTGGAATAATGTAGAACTGTTACAGCATAACAAGAAGCTAGAAAAATTCCAGGACAAGTTGAAAGGGAAACTGAGATAGATTTTTAGACAGCAGTTTGAGTTAAGCCTATCTTCCCTAAGCCAAAGGCACTGGAGAATAAATAGTTTGTATTAGATGGGAAAGATGCAGAAACCCAGGTGCAGAGACTAGGGCACAGGAAACCACCTGGACAGGAACCCCCAGAGGCCTACAAGGGACAAAGACTGGGAAAACAAGAACTTTGTCCCCAGGTAATCTATTCTCCCAGAGCATGTCATGGGTCATGCGGTGGAGACCCCCTAAGCATTCCTCCCTAAAGATACCTTTTAAGTCTCAGTTGTATTTCAGCTCCAGGCCCATAAAAGCATTAAGACAAGACAAGTGGCATTGGAGTGGACTCAGGACCAGACACATTGACAAATGAGGCCCTTCCTGGCATGGACTAATCAGTGGCGACCAGCACCCTGAAAGGGCACCCCTGGAAAGCTGATGAATATTCTCTTGAGAACTCCCCTGAAGCCTCCCATAAGATTTTCCACCTGCAAGGGAGATAAATATGCTCAGGACAAAGGACCAAGTGTGAGCTCCCCTACACCACAGGAAAGCGTGACAGCGCCAGTTTCCTCCTTCCTTCTGCGGGGGCCCCATGGTGCTTTCAACCAGGGGAGCAATGGGCAGTGGCAGCTCATCCCAGGCTTGTCTTCTGAAACTGTCTGAAAGGTCTTGGAAATGTGTCCAAGGCCCCCTTTTCTCTGACTTCCCAGTGAGCAAAGGCAGCCCAGCCTAGGCTATCCTGTTACTTCGTCTATGCACCTGCCTTGGTTCACCATCCTAAGTACATTTTTATTACAGCCATTAAAGCTTTGGGTTTTTTTCTTCATTTTTTTCTCTTGATTGAAATCTTTCCTTCAAGATGACAAGAGCTGAGGCCTTCTGCCTGTATCCCCTGTAACACAACCGTCATCTTTTCACTTCGGAAACCTTAATGTCAACATAAAAGAAAGCCTCATCCCATTTAAAGAGTATACCCAATTCTACTCTGGACTATTTCCTCATTTACACTGATGTCTTTCCCATCTCCATGGCTATGCTATTGCTATTGCCGTTGTTGTTAACCCTCACTAGAGGATATTTTTTTCATTGACTTCCAGAGAGAGTGGCATGGAAGAAGGGGTAGAGAGAGAGAGGTGCCTCAGTGTTAGAGACACAGACATTGGTTGCTTTTCTAATTCGCTGCACACCTGGGATGAGGAATGAATCTACAACCTAGGTATGTGCCCTCAACTGGGAATCAAACCTGAGACCCTTCAGTGTGCAGGCCGACACTATACCACTGAGCCCCGCTGCCCAGGGTAGATATGCCTTTTTAAATATGAAGTTTGTAGGTATATTTAACTTGAAATTGGTAGAGGTTTTAAAATGATTTCTTTAGTTTTACTCATGTTTTCATTGGTGATTTGCCACTATTATATTACTGGCATTAATTTTGCAACAGTTTGTATGTAGCAGGGAGGAAACACTTTTAGATCAGGGTCCAAATAGAGTAGTGTATACGAACTTTTTTTGTTAAAAACTTTTATAGCAATGAGAACCAGAAAAATTTCTACTAAACTATCTAACACTACAACTGAAAGATTTAGAAAGAGAACAGAAAACAAGAAAGGGCCCAGAGGAAGTAAAAGGAAGAAAATAATAAAGAACCAGAGCCTAAATAAATAACGTAGAGACTAAAAAATTAAAAAAGGTCAATGCAACCAAGAGCTTGTCTTTGAATAGACAATCAGTGTGATGAACTTTTAACCCAACTCACCAAAAACCAAAGACAGAGGTCAAAAATAAATAAATTGAGGAACAAAAGAAGTGAAGTAACAACTGATACCACTGAAATACAAAGGGTTGTAAGCAAATACCCTGAACAACTATATGCCAACAACCTGGATGAAATAGACAAATTTCTGGAAATACACAACCTTCCAATACTCAGTGAGGAAGAATCAGGCATGCTGAACACGTTGATAAAAAATGGTGAAATTGGAACAGTGATTTTTTAAAAAATGCCCAAGAGAAAAAGGGCCAGGCCCAGACAGTTTCAGAGGGGAGTTTTATCAAACATTCAAAAAATAATTCAAATTGTTCCAAAAAGTCCGAGAGGAACAAACACTCCCAAGCTCTTTTTAGGCAGCCTGAATAATCCCAACTACAAATCCAGGTAAAGACCTTGCAAAGAAAGAATTACAGGCCAATATCCGTGATAAACAGAGATGCTAAAATCTTCAAACAAATATTAGCAAATTGGATCAAGCAATATGTTAAACAGATCACACCCCATGACCAAGTGGGGTTTATTCCAGGGATGCAGGTTTGGTACAGTATTCACAAATCTACAAATGTGATGCATCACAGGAACCATTTGACAAACAAAAATCTCATGATCATCTCAGTAGGTGCAGAAAGAGAAACAAAACCCAGCGCCCATTTTTGAGAAAAACTCTCAGCACAGTGGGGATAGAGGGATCATGCCTAAACACATTAAAGTCCTTATAGGACAAACCTTCAGTCAACTTCATACTCAATGGGCAAAAACTAAAACATATCCCCTAATAAGAGGAACAAGACAGGGACGTCCACTTTCACCATCTTTTATTCAACAGAGTGTTGGAAGTCCTTGCCACAGCGATCAGACAAGGAGAAAACATAAAAGGCATCCAAATTGGAAAGGAGAAATAAAACTGTCACTGTTTGCAGATGACCTGATATTGTATGCTGAGAACACTAAAGACGTCACCAAAAGACTTCTAGATTTAATAATAAATGAACCCAGCTATGCAGCAGGATGGAAAATTAATGCCCAGAAGTAAATGGCATTTTTAAACAACATTCATGATCTCTCAGAAAGAGAAACTAAAACAAACAAACAAACAAACAAAAACACATTTAACGTGCAACAATAAAATTAAGATACTTAGGAATTAACTTAACCAAAGGGGTGAAAGACGTGTACTTGCAAAACAAATATGTTCAAAAAAGAGATAGAGGAAGCTATAAACAAGTGTAAGAATATACCATGCTAATGGATTGCTAGAATCAACCTCATTCAGATGTCCGTACTCCCCAAAGCAATCTATAGATTCAAACTATTCATAAAATACCAATGTCCGATATCACAGACCTAGAAGAAGTAGTGCAAAAATTTAAAGGACACAAAAAGGACAGGACCCCAAATCGCTGCAGCAATTTTGGGAGGAAGAAAAAAGTGGAAGGAATCAAAATAATACATATCAAGATATAGTAAAGCCATTTTAATCGAAACAGAATGGAACTGGCAGAAGAACAGACTTAATGACATAAATGGAACTGAACAGAGAACCCAGGAATTGACCCAACTCATTACACTCAATTGAGATTTTACAAAGGAGGCAGAGCATACAGTGGAGTAAAGGAAGTCTCTTCAATAAATGGTGTTGGGAAAATTGGACAGGAACTTTCAAAATAATGCAACTAGACCACTATCTTGCACCGCACACAAGGATCAACTCCAACTGGATAAAAAACTTAAAGGTAAAACATGAAACCATTAAAAATCCTAGAAGGAAATGGAGGCAGCATGATCTCAGACATCTCTCATTGCAATATGCTTACCAATACACTGCCTAGGGCAATGGAAGCAAAGGAGAAAATAAACAAATGGGACTACAGCAAAATAAAAAGATTCTGCACAAAGATACCATCAACAAAATGCAAAGGGAACTCATTATATGGGAGAACATATTTGCCGATGATACATCTGATAAAGGGTTACTACCCCTAATATTTTAAGAAACACACCTTCACAAGAGGAAGACAAACGATCCAATTAAAAAACGAGCAAAGACCTAAGTAGACACTTCTCCAAAGAGCGCATAAACATGTCCAAGAGACATATGAAAACTGCTCAGTGTCACTAATCACCAGAGAGATGAAAATTAAAACAATAATGGGGTATCACCTGAGGTCTTCCAGAATGGCTATGTTTTCAATAAGTCAATAAACAGAAAGTGCCTGTGAGGGTGTGCAGAAAAGCTCACCCTAGTATACTGCTGGTGGGAATGCAGACTCGTGCAGCCTCTATGGAAAACATTATGACATAGGAGGTTTTCTCAAAAATTGAAATACAGAACTGCCATTGAACCCAGTGGCCCCACTGCTTGGAATATGTCCTACGAAACCAGGAACATCGATCAGGAAGAATATATAAACCCCTCTGTTCAGAGCAGCACAATTTACAATAGCTCACAGGAATGGGTACATGAATCTGCTTTGATTCTGAGTGACGGTAGACATGCACACTCCTGCATCTTCCTTCAGCTTCCTGCCTGAACATGATGCCACACTGCAGTTCTTCAGACTTTCTGTCTCTTCCCAATGCCGCAGTGGCCTGGCGTCATAGGCTATCCTTCCGAGCCTCAGGGTGTTCATGTGAGAGAAAAATGTCCCAGCTACCTGACAACCCAAGGGGGAGCCCCACTGGCATCTCCTCACATGTCCTCTAAGTGCCTTCTCCTGGTTCCAACATCCTCAAGTAGTCCTTACTGATTTTCTGGCAGAGCAAAAAGTGATCGTCCAGAGACGGCAGGGATCTGACTAAAAATCCAAAAGCAGGGGAACACACCAAGCTCTCTTAGGGCATTGCAAGCAAGCCTCCACCTCAGCAATCCTGTCAGACCCTGCCACGCTGTGGGCAGAGAACTAGTTGAAGTAGTTAAGGCTGCTGTTCTGGTGCCTGGAGCTGTTGGCCCATCGTTCATAATGCTGGCACCACTGAATGCAAGAGGCATAGGATGCACTGTATCCTGCAGCATGAGGAGTGTGTGGAGAAGGGCACATCACCTTTCAAGTTCTATGCACTTCCTGCTGCTGCCCATAGAGAGAGCCTGCTCCCGCCTGTGATGGTAATGAGATACTCCTTCACAGTGGCAGTACTGCATTAGTATGATTTGCTACAAAAGGACAGTTAACCTTGCCATCATCCCTGGCATGTCTGGCTCCCTCCACCTGCAGAAGGAATGTGGGTGGGGGTTAGGGACATCTCACTCCTGGACACCCAAGTGTCCCTGCTTACATGGACAGGTTATATTCTCAAGGCCCCTCCCTTTCCAGCACCAGTACCTGCAACATCACCTTCACATTGATCGTGTGGCTATGAAAGAACTAAAACATGGAGATCTACAAAACAGCCTGGCTTGGCCTGAACCACCTATCTTCTGGCCCCATTCCTTCTGCATAAGAGGCACAGAGGAACACAGAGGTTCCTGGGGTTACAGGTGCCTGCACCCATGCGGTCACACTGATTCCTCACAGGCTTTGATATCCCCACACCCTTGCCTGCACACGGCTTCACAGGATACCCTGATTCACGCACGTCACACGTTCCTGCCTCTGATGGAGGACTTGGGCATGCCCACACCATTTTGGGCTACTAAAACAGCTCTTCCAAACTGTGACTGGACAGAGGGCATCACGCTACTCAGCCCCGACCCTCACTGTCAGCCTCAGTGTATGGGCCTCAGAACTGTGGTGAAACATTCCTGAGGAAGCTCTATGTTACCCGAGCATTTGCAGCTTTCCCAGGGTTTGGTGTCTGGGGGGCTCTTGCTTACGGCTACTCACGTTTCCCACTTCAGAATCCATTTTCTCTACCGCTTTCCCACAGATCCACAGTGACCCCTAGTAATATCCACAGGGAGAAATGCCCGGGACATTACAGACTGCCCAGTCTGTGGGATATCTGAGGCTGAAGTGACAGGCAAAGGGAAGAACTGTGGCTGGAGAGGACTGTAGCCTACATTCTGGTAGAGTTGGGTGATCAGGATAACTACGGCCAAGATACGGTCTCAATCTGACTCCTTTTACATCAGTTCTCTTGTTTTTGTTTCCATTACTCTTGCTCTTTCTGTCTTTTGCTCATTCTGACTCTTTCTTCCATCTACCCATTGGGTTTCAGTGACCCGTAGAAAGAACGACTTGATGCTGCCTAAGGGTTTCTTCATTGCAGGAGAAAGGCTCGGTCTGAAGGAACAAAGTAAATAAACAATCATATTCACACGAGGCCATTGTTATGTGAGGAAATGTAATACCGTCAAAAATGCACAAGATGTACTGGCTGTGGACATCATGGTCCAGAGATTGCCCAACACAACTTCACGTACATGCCTGTGCCTCTGTGTGTGTTGTGTGTGAGGGCTATAGAACACTCTGCATCTTATTGTCCCTCTGGGCATTTACCCTTCCAGCTGGGGATTCGACCCCAAGTGAACCTAATATCCAGACTGACTGCTCACATGCCTTTGCTCTCTTCCCCACAACTCCTACATGCAATTTATACTCCCACTGGCTAAGTGTGGTTCTGAATCCTGGGCTCAGAGGATGATTCTCGCAGCAAATACAGTGCTCTCATACTTCTAGGGAGGGATTCTGCTTCAAGTGTGAAATGCACTGGGAAGCCTCCCACCGCGTTGCCTGCTGTCAGTGTGTGAGCTGACCTCCGACAGAAAGGAACCTGGAAATCCATCATCCTTTCGGAGCTCGCAGTGGACATTCAGGCCCTTGCTCCCAAATCCCTTTCCTTGAGCTACCTTATGTCCCTGGGTCCATTAGTATCACCCACTTCAATGGACTTACTCTTAGTTCTCCCTCCTCCCCAGCCTCCAGCACACAGAAAGAATTCTGTCTTCTCATACTGTCCTAAAGCATAACAACTTAACCGCCACTGCCACTGCACAGGCCCAGCCCTCACAGGCAATGGTCATTCACAGGCAGCCAGTTGTAATGCCCCAAACTAGGGACAAACACCACAGAGACAGACGCTATTGATGCTCTTGATTTATGTGTTCCAAGAACACACGACAAACAGACAAACAGAGCTGATGCTCCTGCTTTAACTTTCCATTTCATACCATGCTCCCGATCTCTCTGTGACTGAATACCTGGTCACACAGACATTCTGCTCCATTGTCCTGTGCAGGAACATAATGTCTGCTTGAAAACACATACTCATGTCAAAACCTTCTTATGTGCACTTCTCTATTTGAAGGAAAATGGATGGTCCCTCCTATTTAACTCACACTGTGGGAGATACCCTAACACAATAATTGACTATCATCTCCTAGCAAAATTCCTAAAGAGTATAGTATAATTATTGGTGGCCCTAACATGAAGAGTCGGTCATTGCTGAAATTAGGATCTCTTAAATTTCCTGCTGCCTTGTGTTGGATGCATCACACCACACCACCTTTTTAATGAGCAATGACCTCAGGATCACCCAGTTAGGAATTTGGACACACCTAAGGAAATATTTGATGGTTGCAATGATCCATAAAAGGAAGTGGTGGCACAGCAGCCTCAGCCTTTGTATGAAAAGACTCCTGGACAAGTGTGGGAAGGGTCAGAGGAAGGACATCATGGGAGCCTCCATTTAAGGAATAGTAGACGGGCCTAAGGGTGAGGGAGGTGGCCTGGAGCGAGAGTTCAGAGGAGTGGGTCAATGAATCTGCTTTGATGCTGAATGATTTTGCACATGCACACTTCCTCATTTTACATCAGGTGTCCCTGTCTGAATATAATTCCCACTGCAGTGCTACATACTTCCTTTCTCAACCTGATTCTCTGAGGACCTGACATAACAGGCTCTATTCCTCCCAGTATCAGGGCGTCCATGAGAGAAAGCAATGACCCAGCTACCTAGCAAACTAGGGGCGAGTGTCCAGGAACAGTCCCCCTCACCTGTACTCCTCTACCTTCACTCTCCTGGGGCCAAGCTCCTCGCACAGTACTTGAGATGATTAGACCACACTTCTATTACTGATGTTCTAGTAGGGCAAACAGGACTAGTCAGAAGAAGCCAGGGATCTCACTTTACGAACCCAAGAGGTAGGGGAACCCAAAGCTCTCCTTCTGCATTGCCACCGAGGCCCAACCTCAGTATCCTGTCATATCCTTCCAGGTCGCAGCATTTTTCTCCTAAATAACATTGTCGGGAATGCTGGAAAGGCATTCTCACGCTTATCCAATAGATGGCAGCTTTTCGTTTCAAATCATGTTATTGGGGATGTTGGCAATTCATTCTCATGCTTGTCAAAACATGGCAGCTTTTTTTTACAAATAAAGTTACTGAGCAGGCTGGCAATGCATATCCACACTTGTCCACGAGATGGCAGCATGACTTCACATGTCATTTCATTCGGGATGGTACCACTGCATTCCCTCGTTTCTCCACCAGGTGGCAGCACTTTTCCACCAAATGATTTCATTGGGCATGCACGGTAGGCATGCTCAGGTATGCCCAAGAGTTGTTTGCATTTACCTCAAAATGTCATTTCTTTCGTGATGCTGGAAATGGATTCTCATTCTTGAACAGTCACAGCATGCAGTTATGTCCGCACGTGCCAAAAGGCGGCTTCTAACAGAAAAATACAGTTTGCACATACTTCTACAAAGGGAATTTGGTTTAACTGTGAAATGAACGTAAAACCCCGGCCTGGTTCCCTGCTGTCTCCCTAAAGCGAGGGTATGGCAAACGCATCATCCTTTATAACTTATCACTGCAAATTCCGACCCTTGCACACAAGGCCTTTCCTTGAACTCCCTTATCACCCAAGGGAAAATGGTAAACTCTATTGGACTTTCACTGATTTCTTAATCCACCACAGTCTCTACCACACAGAAAGAATTTTGGCTTCTGATACCATCAGAAAACACAACTTAGCCACTTCTGCAATTGTAAAGGCCATGCATTCACGGGGCGGGTAATTCAGAGAGTCCATTGTCAAGGCAAACAATACATAAACAGGCACATTAGATGCTCTCGCTTTATCTTGCCATTTATTCCATGTGCTGCATATATCCATGGCTGAATGCCTTTCCACAGGGACATTCTGCACCTAATTTCTACGCAGGAAAAGGATCTTTGCTTGAAACACCTTTTAATCTGAAAAAGCTTCTCACGTGCACTACTTATATTGGAAGGTCCCTCCTATAGTTCTCACACGTTAAATACGTGCAGTTAACACAGCAAATCTGGTATCATCTCCTCTGAGGATAATCAAAAAGTATTTAAAAATCATGTCAAGCCCAAACCTGACAAAGTTGGAATCTCTTCCGTTTTCTCCAGCCATGCATTCAACAGTTCCCACCACAACTTGGTTGTGATGGGCAGTGTACCCAGGAAGGCCAGCGATACAATTCAGTAAATACTTGGTGGTTGTGATGATCAATAGAGGGATGTGGTGGCACAGCAGCCTCAGCATTTTCATGAAGGAGGATACTGGAAAATTGTGGAGGGGGTTCTAGGAAGCACATCACAGAACTTCTCTTTAATGCATGGTAGGCAGGCCTGAGGGTGGTGTTGGTGACCTGAGGTGTGAGATCAGAGAAATAGGCCAAAGAATCTACTTTCATTCTGAGTGACAGAGGAAACAGACATGACCTCATCATCCTTCAGCCTCCCCCAAGTGAACATGATTGGCACTGCAGTGCTCAGAACTTCCAGCCTCATCCTCATACCGTGATGATGTCACAGGCTGTATTTCTCCCAGCTTCAGTGTGTTCATGTGAGAAAACAATGTCCCAGCTACCTGGCAATCCAGAGGCAAGTGAAGAGTTGGTCTCTGCTCACCTGTTATCATCTATGTCCCCTCTCCTGATGCCAACATACACTCATAGTTCTCACTGTTGATCTGGAAAGGAAAAATGGGCTCCACAGGAGAGGGCAGGCGTCTAAACCACAAACCCAAAAAGCAGGGGATCACACCAAGCTCTCTAATGGCATTTCCTGCAAGGACCCACCTAAGCAATCCTGTCAGATCCCGAAACATGGTGATCAGAGACGAAGTTGAAGAAGTGAATGCTGCTGTTCTGCCTGCAGTTGTAGGCCTGTCGTTCATACTGCAGGTACCACTGAATGTGAGTGGAATGGGTCACCCTGTATCCTGCAGCTTGAGGAGTGTGTGGAGAGGAACCTGTCACCTTCCAACTTGGACACACTTCTTGCCGCAGGCCATGCAGGGAGCCTCCTCTCTCCTGTGATGGTTATGAGAGGATCCTTCACAATCACAGTATCGTGGATGTAGGGGTTTTTGTGAAAGAGCAGCACAGTCTTGCAGCGATTGCTGCCATGCCAGGCTTCCTTCACCTGCAAAAGGATAGTGGATCCGGTTTAGGGTGATAACTTATTCCAGAACTCCCGCCTATTCCTTCCTGCAGGGATAGGATTTTTTCACAAGCTCTCTACCTCCCCAGCCGTGGTCTGCACAGCCTGACCTTCAGATTGATCATGTGGCTGAGCATGGTTTCATCTTGGTCACTGATAATGGCTGACAATTCCAGATTGTTGACAAATTGCAGCAGGTCAAAACGCCTGCACGCTGCAAGCTGAACATGAAACAGCTACAAAAAGGAGCAGATCCTTAAAGCAGCTTGGATTGCTCCCACCTCTCTAACCCCTAGCCCAGCTCCTTCACCATAAGATGCAAAAAGAGAGCACAGTGGTTCTTGTGGGCTCCATGTGTTTATACACACACGGGCACACTGTTTTCCTCACAGCCTTTGACCTCGCCTACATACTTGCCTGCTGAGTGCTTAACAGGATACCTTTATTTGTGGACATCACTCATTCCTGCCTCTCACTGACTTGGATATACAGAGGACTTGGACACGCAGCCCCCCTCGAGTGCAGCATTACCCCAAGAAGAACCTGAGTGACACAGAGCAGTGTGGAGGCAATGGCCCTTGTTCTGCGCATGAGTCTGATCTGGGACGGCGCTCCTGAAGCCCAGGGAGAGTTTTTGTGGTACTGGTGAGATAAAAGGGTGTCTCTGAGATTTTGGATCACACTGTTCTCACTATCCTGAGCTTCACTCCAATGTGTCTATTTGATTCTGAGCTACCGATCCCCACTAATACATTTCTCATGCACTAGGGCAGGCATATTGCGTTCCCTTCTGTAGAGTCAAGGATACACTATTGACTCAGCATCTGGCAATGCACTGAACGTTTGTGCTTTTCAGTTCTAAACAGGGCTGCCGCCGCTGCCAGGTACTGGGCTTGAGCCAGCAGAAGGATCTGCTCACTTGTAAGTTCACGGGCTACATTCCTAACTTAAGTGCCCGGAGCACATCCAGTGGGGACCAGGTGCACTTCCCACTGAGCCAATCCTCTTCGTGCTCCTGCTCGACTGGCTCTTCTTGTGGATGTTTTGTTTCTATCTGTGCCTGAGGCTCAACATCAACCACCACCTTCATGACATTTATGGCGTCCTCTCACCCAGGACAAACTGCTCCCTGCCAATTAATTCCTCCTCAATCAATTCCTTCTCCTCTCCCTGCTCCACCCTGTCTGGCCCTTGTAGAAACTCATGATACATTTCCTCTGCCAAAGCATAACTTACCCACTTCTGCAACTGTAAGGCCCAGCCCTCCCAGGGACTGGTCGATCATTCCAAGGCAGCCAATCGTAAGGCTCAAACCAACACACAAACAACAGACAGACAGACAGACAGACAGACAGACACGGTACTTGCTCTTAATTTATCTTTCTAACTACATGCCATGCTCTGGATGTCTCCGCATCTCAATGCTTTCCCACAGGGACATTCTGCATCTATTTCCTGTGCAGGGAAACAATGTTTGCTTGAAAACACATATTTCGCTGAGAAAGCTTCTCATGTGCACGACTCTTCTTTGAAGTAAAATGGACAGTCCCTCCTATTTATCTCACAGTGTGGGAGGTCCCCTGAACACAACAAACCTCCTATTGTCTCCTCTGACTATTACTAAAGAATACTGAATAATCCCCAATCTGTAAAATGGGTCACTGCCGCCAGTGGGATCTCTTAAGTTTCCACCAGCCCTGTGTTCAACATGTGCCGCCACAACCCGTTTATAACGGGCAGTGTTTTCAGGATGACCTGTGGAGGAATAAGGAGACACTTAAGGAAATATATGGTGGTTGTGATGATCAATAGAGGCAAGTGGTTCCAGAGCAGCCTCAGCCTTTGCATTCTCATGCTGAAACACCACGTGGCAGCATTTTCTCCTCAAATGGTATTATTGCAGATGCTCACTCTGAATTCTTACTTTTGTCCAGAGGCGGCAGAAAGTTTCTTACCAACGATTGTTCTGGGGATGCTGGCAATGCATTCTCACACTTTTCCACCAGGTGTCGGCATGATTTCACGAGTAATTTTATTGGGGATGCTGGAAAAGCATTCACAATTCCATTCAACAGGTGGAAACATTTTCAACAGGATGAATCCATTGGTGAACTCGTGGATGCATTCTCACGTTTACCCACCAGGTGGCAGTATTGTTCCAACTGAGGATCATATTTGGGATGCTTGTGGAGATGCAGAAGATGCATTTTCTCGTTTGTCCACCAGGTGGTGGCATTTTGACACCACGAGATTTTATTGGCTATGCTGACAATGGAAGCTAATGTGTGTCAAGCAGGCAGCAGAATTATTTTACCGCACGATTTCGCTGGAGATGCTTGCAATGGTTCTATATTTATCAGTTGGCGTCAATATTCCACTAGTGAATATCAGGAATGTTCTGGAAGTGCATTCTCACGCTTTTCCACCAGGTGGCAGAATTTTCCCACAAAGTACTTTTACTGAGGATGCTGGCAAGGCATTCCCACGTTTTTTTCTACAGCTGTCTGCATTTTCCCTCCACTGTCCCATTTTGGGGAAACTGGCAATGCATTTTGGCGCTGAAACATGAGATGGCAGCATTTTTCCACCAACGATTCTGTTTGAGATGCTGGCAATGCTTTCCCACGTTTGTCTTAACACGTTTGTGGAAGCATTTTTACTACCAAATTATATTATTGGGGGTGTTGAAAATTCAGTCTCAAGTTTGTAAAAGACTTGGCTACATTTTCCACAAATGTGATTATTTTGTGGATGTTGACAAGGCATTCTCACGTTTTAACAGCCATTGAACCTACTTTCCCAAAAATGATTCTATTGGGAATAGTGGCATGGCACTTTCACTTTTGTTCAATAGCTGGCAACACTTTCACCACAAAGTATCGTTTGGGGAATGCTGGAAGCACGTTCGTCCAACGTACTTCGTAGAAGTACTTTTCCACAAAATGATTTTATTGCGGATGCGGGCAATGCATTCTTCAGTCTCTCAAACAAGAGGCCACATTTTCCACCAAACGATTACTTTGGTTGTGCTGGCAATGCATTCCCACATCTGTCCACAAGGTGGCCACTTTTGTTTACCAAGGGATTTTCCTGAGAACGCTGGCAATGCATTCCCTTGCTCGAATACCAGGTGACAGCATTTTCTCCACAAGTGATCTTATTGGAGATGCTGTAACTGCATTTTCACATTTGTAGAAAGGTGACTGGTTTCTTATTTACAAATGATTGTTTTAAGGCTGCTGGCAATTCCTTCTGACACTCAAACACCAGGTGCAGTATTTTCCCACCAAATGATATTATTGAGGATCCTGGCACTGCATGCTCCTCCTTGGAGAACAAGTGGCAGCTATTTTCCACCATGTAACTTCACTGGGGCTTCTGGCGATGCATTTTCACTTTTGTCCAATAGGTGGAAGCATTTTCCCACAAGTGATTTCACTGGGGATGCTGGCAATGAACACT
The DNA here is from genome assembly GCF_964146895.1 of Miniopterus schreibersii. Taxonomy (NCBI): domain Eukaryota; kingdom Metazoa; phylum Chordata; class Mammalia; order Chiroptera; family Miniopteridae; genus Miniopterus; species Miniopterus schreibersii. The sequence goes on along the minus strand of NC_138120.1, from coordinate 10,167,952 downwards.
CACACAAGTCGACAAGATAAGGGCATGTTTCCCACAAGAGATTTTCATTGTGAATCTTGGCAATGTATTTTCAAATGTGTCCGCCATTTGGCAGCCAGCATCATCTCAGAAGGGATTTTCATGAGGATGCGGGCAACGCATTCTCACACTTGTCAAACATGTGGCGGCCTTTTTCCAACAACTGATATTATTGGGGCTGCTGGCAATGCATTGTGAAGCCTGTTTACAACAAGCCCGCATTTTTCCACCAAATGTTATTATTGCACATAAAGGCAATGGTTTCTCCCGCTTGTCCACCCGTTGGCACCTTGACATCACAAGTGATTTTGTTTGGTAAGCTGAGAATGCATTCTTACGTTTGTTCAGCCAGTTGCGGAATTTTTCCACCAAGTGACTTTATTGCTGCTGGCTGTACATTCTCACGTTTGTCCAACTATTCGCCGCAGTTTTCCCCTAAAGTGATATTGTGTGTGTGGGTGTGGATGTTGGTTTTGAATTCTCACACGTGGACATTGGCTATCAGAATTTTAGGCCCAAATCACTTTATTGTGATTCCAGAGCATGCGTTCTCACTCTTGTCCACCAGTTGGCACCGTGATCTCAGTAGGGGTTTCATTGGGGATTCTGGGAAATCATTCATACAGTCCTTTAGCACCTGGTGGCCTTTTTCTCAAAGAGTGATTTTGTTGGGGATGCAGTCAATGCATGCTTCACCTTGTCCACCAGGGGGCAGAATATTTCCACCAAGTTTTTTTTAAAGGGGATGCGTTTAATGCTCTCCCACTTACCTCCACAAGGTGGCAGCATTTTTAAAACAAATGCTTTTCTTGGGAATGCCGGGAATGCTCTCTCACATTTGTAAACAATGTCAGGTAATTTCTCATCAAACGTTTTTACGGGAGATGCCTGAAATACACTATCACCTTTTATTCAAAGGGGCAGCATTTTTTCAACCAAATAATTTTACAGGGGCTGGCAATGGATGCTCACGTTTGTCCCACACTTGGCAGCATTTGTCCCACCCAGAGAAAGTTTTTTTGCGGGGATGCGTGGCAGCGTTTCGCCCCAAATGATTTTATTGAGGATGCCTGCAAGGCAGTCTCAGGTCTCTACATGAGGTCACAGTAGTTTTCAACCACATGATTGGATTGGGGATACTATCAGCGCATTCTCACCCTTTTGCATTTTGCCGACAGAGAGGTTTTGTGGTGATTCTGACAATACATTCTCAGACTTATCTGAGAATTGGCAGTATTTCCGTACAAATGACCTTACTGGGGATGCTGGCAATGTATTCTCACGATTGTCCACGGAGGACAGCATTTTCAATCAAATAATTTTATGGGAGATGCTACGCAGCCATACTTGCACTTGTCAACCAGAAGGCAGGTTTTCCCCAGTATGATTTTATTGGGCATGCTGGCACTGCATTCGTAATCTTTTTCATAGGTGGCAAAACTTTCCCCAAAACTTATTATTTAGGGGATACTGGCAATGAATTGTCATTCTCAAGCATCCGTTGGCAGCATTTTTTAGCTAATGATTTTGTTGGGGATGCTCGCCGTGCGTTTTCCTATTTGTCGACCAGTGCACCTGGTGCCCGCTGGAGGTGCTCCAGGCACATAAGTTAGAGATGGAGAATATGGACTTGCAAGGAAGCAGAGCCTAACGGAAAATCTTGATAATGCATTGCCAGATTTCTCAGTAAAATCCCTGTGAGAGCTCAGTTCCGTATTATGTTCGAACGTTGGAAGCAAATGCCAGGATCCCCAATAAAATTGTTTGGGTCAAAGATGCCGCTTCCATGTGGGCAAGCGTAAGACTGCCTTGACGTTATTCCCAATAAAATCATTCTAGGAACAGTGCTGCCTCTTAATGGATAATCTTGAGAATGCATTTTCAGCATCTACAAAATAATCACCAGAGTGAACACATAGGCCATCGGCTGGACAAATGTAAGAATGCCTTCTGAGCCTACCAAATAAACTTGCATAAATGTCCAGTGTTGGGTCCTAAAAAATGATGGATTTCTAAGTATCCTCCCTGTAGGGAGTCGGTCACACATTAGGAACAGGCAACCAGGTGGGAGACTTCACAGTTGAACCAAAGTCCCTCTCTAGAAGTATGACTGCACAGTGTTTTGCTGAGAGAATCAGTCTCTGAGGCCGAAGATCCCAAGCGACATTTAGCAAGGGGTGGAATAAGGTGCACAGATACCTGTGGCGAATTGAGTCAAGGCGTGTGGGAAGTCAGAAGTGTATTAGGTTCATTTGGGCAAGAATCCCCTGCTGGAAGAGTAAATGAGCAGAGGGACAATAAGAAGGAGAGTGTGCCACAGCCCTCACACACAAGCACACACAAGCACACACACACACATGCACACACACAGAGGCAAAGGCATGGACATGAATTTGTGTTGGGCAATCTCTGGACTATGATGTCCACAGTCAGTACACCTTGCCCGTTTTTGACACTTTTTACGTTTCCTCAAATGGAAATGGCCTCCTGTGAATATGATTGTTTATTGACTTTGTTCCTTCAGACCAAGCCCTTGTGCAACCAACTATTCCTTAAGCAATATCAAGTCATCCTTGCTACTCGTCACTGAAACCCAAGGAGTGGATGAGAGAAAGTCAGAATGAGAGAAAGACCAAAAGAGCAAAAGCAACGGAAACAAATAAAAAGTTACTAATCTTAAAGCAGTCAGACTGAGACCTTATCTTGGCGGTAATAATCCTGATGATCCAACTCTACCAGAATGTAGGCTACAGTCCTCTCCAGCCACAGTTCTTCCCTTTGACTCTCACTTCAGTCTCAGATATCCCTTATACTGGAATAGCCTCTACTGCCCGGGCATTTCTCCCTGTGGATATTACCAGGGGTCCCTGTGGATGTGTGGGAAGTGTTAAAGAAAACGAATTCTGAAGTGGGAAACGTGAGTTGCCTTAAGAAAGAGCCCACTAGACACCGAACCGAAGGAAACCTAAAGATGCTAAGGCAAAATAGGACTTCCTCAGGAACGTTTCTCTACAGGTACAAGGCCCATACACTGAGGCTCACAGTGAGGGGCGGGGCTGAATACGATGATGCCTGCTGTAGTCTCACAGTTTGGAAGAAATGTTTCAGAAGCCCAACAGCAAAGGGGAGCGAGTGGGGTGTCCAGGAGCCTTTTCCACGCTACCTGACCACATCCCAAGCCCCTGTCTGTAGGCTCAGTGAGACCACACTGAGCACAGCAAGAACCCATATCCGGACCTGAAGTGTCTGTCTTTACTGTATGGCTTATTCTTGACCCTTTGGTCAAATATTAATTGACCATGATGGCATGGGTCAATTTCAGGATTCTGTACTTTTCCATTGATCTATGTGCCTGTTCCTGTGCCAGAAGCAGGTTGTTCTGATCACAGTGGCTTTGCCCTACAGCAGGATATTCAGTAATGTGATCCTACAACTCTGTTCTTTCTCAAGAATACTGTGGGTGCACGGGGTCTTTTTTGGTTTCCTATAAATTTTCGAAACATTTTTTCCAGCTCTGTGAAACACACTGTTGGGATTGATGACAATTGTGTTGAATTTATAGATTGTTTTGGGTAGCATGGATATTTTGATAATGTTAATTCTTTCAGTCTATAATTCTTTCACTCCTTTGTATCTTCCTCTATTTCTCTTTTCAATGTCCTGTTTCTGAATACAAGTCTTTTACATCCTTCTTTGACTTTACTCCTAGGTGTCTTATTTTTTCAGTTGCAATGGTAAATGGTATAGTCTTTTTCTAAGAGTTCATAATCGGTGTAAAAAAAATGCCATCAATGTGTTGATGTTAATTTTGCTTCCAGCTTCCTTGCCAAATTCATTAATTATATCCACAAGTACTCGGTGGACTCTTTAGTTTTTTATGTACAATATCATGTCATCTGCAAGTAATGACAGTTAACCTTCTCTCTTCCGATACGGATGCCTTTTATGTTCTCTTTTTGTCTGCTCGCTGTGGCTAGGACTTCCAGTAGTATGCTGAGCAGTAGTGGTGAAACGGGCAACCGTGTCTTATTCCTCTTCTTAGGGGATATGGTTTTAGCCTTTGCACGTTGAGTATGATTTTGGCCCCAGGTATGTTGTATATGGCCTTTATTATGTTGAGATATATTCCCTCTATTTCCACTTTGCTCCCAGTTTTTTCCAAAATGGGTGCTGGATTTTCTAGAATATTTTCTCTGTATCTATTGATATGATCATAAGATTTTTGTCCTTCATTTTGTTTAGCTCTCACATTTCTTGATTTGCGAATATTATACCAGCGCTGCGTCTCCAGAATAAATCACACTTGGTCATGGTGTATGATCTTATTTAATGTATTGCTGGATAAAATTTGGTAATATATTTTCTGAGGATTTTGGCACCTATGTTCATGAGGGACGTTGGTCTGTGAAATTCTTTATTTGCAGGATCTTCATCTGGTTTTGGGATTTATTATAATACTGGTCTCATAAAAATATCTCCCTCCTCTGGAATTTTCTAAAATATTTTGAGGAGAGTGGGTTTTAATTCTTCTTTAAATGTTTAGGTAAGCTCGCATGTAAATCCATCTGGCCCCAGACACTTGTTTGCTGGAAGTTTTTTTCTTATTACTTCTTCAATTGCATCCATTTTTACTGGCCCTCCAGGTTTTCTGATTCTTTCCGATTGAGTTTTAGCAGATTGTAGTTTTGAGGAATGTGTCCATTTTACGCAGCTTCCCCACTTTATTGTTGTGCATAGTGTTTTCTTAGTATTCTTTCTGTTTCTGTCATGTCAGTTGTTATATCGCCTCTTTCACATCTGATTTTGTTTTCTTGGGTCCTCACCGTTTGTTTTTTGGTGCGTCTGGCTAAAGACTCATCGATCTTATTTCTGTCAGAAAACTAGTTCTTACTTTCATTGATATTTTGTACTGTGTTTTTGGTCTCTGTGTCGTTCATTTCTGTTCTGATCTTCACTATTTTCTTTCTTCTGCATCTCCTCGAAATGTTCAGGTCCTCTTCCCTTTTTAATATTGGGTTGTTGTTTTTGTTTTGTTACTTACATAAGAAATAAAAATGACTTTACATTCTGAATTCTGTGTTTTATTTTAATCTCTGATAGCAGATTTATGCCCCTTCAGAAATTGATGTAGAATATACGTCATCTAAAACTAAACATTTTAAACTATACGCTCCAGTGGTTTTAAAATTGGAATAATGTAGAACTGTTACAGCATAACAAGAAGCTAGAAAAATTCCAGGACAAGTTGAAAGGGAAACTGAGATAGATTTTTAGACAGCAGTTTGAGTTAAGCCTATCTTCCCTAAGCCAAAGGCACTGGAGAATAAATAGTTTGTATTAGATGGGAAAGATGCAGAAACCCAGGTGCAGAGACTAGGGCACAGGAAACCACCTGGACAGGAACCCCCAGAGGCCTACAAGGGACAAAGACTGGGAAAACAAGAACTTTGTCCCCAGGTAATCTATTCTCCCAGAGCATGTCATGGGTCATGCGGTGGAGACCCCCTAAGCATTCCTCCCTAAAGATACCTTTTAAGTCTCAGTTGTATTTCAGCTCCAGGCCCATAAAAGCATTAAGACAAGACAAGTGGCATTGGAGTGGACTCAGGACCAGACACATTGACAAATGAGGCCCTTCCTGGCATGGACTAATCAGTGGCGACCAGCACCCTGAAAGGGCACCCCTGGAAAGCTGATGAATATTCTCTTGAGAACTCCCCTTAAGCCTCCCATAAGATTTTCCACCTGCAAGGGAGATAAATATGCTCAGGACAAAGGACCAAGTGTGAGCTCCCCTACACCACAGGAAAGCGTGACAGCGCCAGTTTCCTCCTTCCTTCTGCGGGGGCCCCATGGTGCTTTCAACCAGGGGAGCAATGGGCAGTGGCAGCTCATCCCAGGCTTGTCTTCTGAAACTGTCTGAAAGGTCTTGGAAATGTGTCCAAGGCCCCCTTTTCTCTGACTTCCCAGTGAGCAAAGGCAGCCCAGCCTAGGCTATCCTGTTACTTCGTCTATGCACCTGCCTTGGTTCACCAGCCTAAGTACATTTTTATTACAGCCATTAAAGCTTTGGGTTTTTTTCTTCATTTTTTTCTCTTGATTGAAATCTTTCCTTCAAGATGACAAGAGCTGAGGCCTTCTGCCTGTATCCCCTGTAACACAACCGTCATCTTTTCACTTCGGAAACCTTAATGTCAACATAAAAGAAAGCCTCATCCCATTTAAAGAGTATACCCAATTCTACTCTGGACTATTTCCTCATTTACACTGATGTCTTTCCCATCTCCATGGCTATGCTATTGCTATTGTCGTTGTTGTTAACCCTCACTAGAGGATATTTTTTTCATTGACTTCCAGAGAGAGTGGCATGGAAGAAGGGGTAGAGAGAGAGAGGTGCCTCAGTGTTAGAGACACAGACATTGGTTGCTTTTCTAATTCGCTGCACACCTGGGATGAGGAATGAATCTACAACCTAGGTATGTGCCCTCAACTGGGAATCAAACCTGAGACCCTTCAGTGTGCAGGCCGACACTATACCACTGAGCCCCGCTGCCCAGGGTAGATATGCCTTTTTAAATATGAAGTTTGTAGGTATATTTAACTTGAAATTGGTAGAGGTTTTAAAATGATTTCTTTAGTTTTACTCATGTTTTCATTGGTGATTTGCCACTATTATATTACTGGCATTAATTTTGCAACAGTTTGTATGTAGCAGGGAGGAAACACTTTTAGATCAGGGTCCAAATAGAGTAGTGTATACGAACTTTTTTTGTTAAAAACTTTTATAGCAATGAGAACCAGAAAAATTTCTACTAAACTATCTAACACTACAACTGAAAGATTTAGAAAGAGAACAGAAAACAAGAAAGGGCCCAGAGGAAGTAAAAGGAAGAAAATAATAAAGAACCAGAGCCTAAATAAATAACGTAGAGACTAAAAAATTAAAAAAGGTCAATGCAACCAAGAGCTTGTCTTTGAATAGACAATCAGTGTGATGAACTTTTAACCCAACTCACCAAAAACCAAAGACAGAGGTCAAAAATAAATAAATTGAGGAACAAAAGAAGTGAAGTAACAACTGATACCACTGAAATACAAAGGGTTGTAAGCAAATACCCTGAACAACTATATGCCAACGACCTGGATGAAATAGACAAATTTCTGGAAATACACAACCTTCCAATACTCAGTGAGGAAGAATCAGGCATGCTGAACACGTTGATAAAAACTGGTGAAATTGGAACAGTGATTTTTTAAAAAATGCCCAAGAAAAAAAGGGCCAGGCCCAGACAGTTTCAGAGGGGAGTTTTATCAAACATTCAAAAAATAATTCAAATTGTTCCAAAAAGTCCGAGAGGAACAAACACTCCCAAGCTCTTTTTAGGCAGCCTGAATAATCCCAACTACAAATCCAGGTAAAGACCTTGCAAAGAAAGAATTACAGGCCAATATCCGTGATAAACAGAGATGCTAAAATCTTCAAACAAATATTAGCAAATTGGATCAAGCAATATGTTAAACAGATCACACCCCATGACCAAGTGGGGTTTATTCCAGGGATGCAGGTTTGGTACAGTATTCACAAATCTATAAATGTGATGCATCACAGGAACCATTTGACAAACAAAAATCTCATGATCATCTCAGTAGGTGCAGAAAGAGCAACAAAACCCAGCGCCCATTTTTGAGAAAAACTCTCAGCACAGTGGGGATAGAGGGATCATGCCTAAACACATTAAAGTCCTTATAGGACAAACCTTCAGTCAACTTCATACTCAATGGGCAAAAACTAAAACATATCCCCTAATAAGAGGAACAAGACAGGGACGTCCACTTTCACCATCTTTTATTCAACAGAGTGTTGGAAGTCCTTGCCACAGCGATCAGACAAGGAGAAAACATAAAAGGCATCCAAATTGGAAAGGAGAAATAAAACTGTCACTGTTTGCAGATGACCTGATATTGTATGCTGAGAACACTAAAGAGGTCACCAAAAGACTTCTAGATTTAATAATAAATGAACTCAGCTATGCAGCAGGATGGAAAATTAATGCCCAGAAGTAAATGGCATTTTTAAACAACATTCATGATCTCTCAGAAAGAGAAACTAAAACAAACAAACAAACAAACAAAAACACATTTAACGTGCAACAATAAAATTAAGATACTTAGGAATTAACTTAACCAAAGGGGTGAAAGACGTGTACTTGCAAAACAAATATGTTCAAAAAAGAGATAGAGGAAGCTATAAACAAGTGTAAGAATATACCATGCTAATGGATTGCTAGAATCAACCTCATTCAGATGTCCGTACTCCCCAAAGCAATCTATAGATTCAAACTATTCATAAAATACCAATGTCCGATATCACAGACCTAGAAGAAGTAGTGCAAAAATTTAAAGGACACAAAAAGGACAGGACCCCAAATCGCTGCAGCAATTTTGGGAGGAAGAAAAAAGTGGAAGGAATCAAAATAATACATATCAAGATATAGTAAAGCCATTTTAATCGAAACAGAATGGAACTGGCAGAAGAACAGACTTAATGACATAAATGGAACTGAACAGAGAACCCAGGAATTGACCCAACTCATTACACTCAATTGAGATTTTACAAAGGAGGCAGAGCATACAGTGGAGTAAAGGAAGTCTCTTCAATAAATGGTGTTGGGAAAATTGGACAGGAACTTTCAAAATAATGCAACTAGACCACTATCTTGCACCGCACACAAGGATCAACTCCAACTGGATAAAAAACTTAAAGGTAAAACATGAAACCATTAAAAATCCTAGAAGGAAATGGAGGCAGCATGATCTCAGACATCTCTCATTGCAATATGCTTACCAATACACTGCCTAGGGCAATGGAAGCAAAGGAGAAAATAAACAAATGGGACTACAGCAAAATAAAAAGATTCTGCACAAAGATACCATCAACAAAATGCAAAGGGAACTCATTATATGGGAGAACATATTTGCCGATGATACATCTGATAAAGGGTTACTACCCCTAATATTTTAAGAAACACACCTTCACAAGAGGAAGACAAAAGATCCAATTAAAAAACGAGCAAAGACCTAAGTAGACACTTCTCCAAAGAGCGCATAAACATGTCCAAGAGACATATGAAAACTGCTCAGTGTCACTAATCACCAGAGAGATGAAAATTAAAGCAATAATGGGGTATCACCTGAGGTCTTCCAGAATGGCTATGTTTTCAATAAGTCAATAAACAGAAAGTGCCTGTGAGGGTGTGCAGAAAAGCTCACCCTAGTATACTGCTGGTGGGAATGCAGACTCGTGCAGCCTCTATGGAAAACCTTATGACATAGGAGGTTTTCTCAAAAATTGAAATACAGAACTGCCATTGAACCCAGTGGCCCCACTGCTTGGAATATGTCCTACGAAACCAGGAACATCGATCAGGAAGAATATATAAACCCCTCTGTTCAGAGCAGCACAATTTACAATAGCTCACAGGAATGGGTACATGAATCTGCTTTGATTCTGAGTGACAGTAGACATGCACACTCCTGCATCTTCCTTCAGCTTCCTGCCTGAACATGATGCCACACTGCAGTTCTTCAGACTTTCTGTCTCTTCCCAATGCCGCAGTGGCCTGGCGTCATAGGCTATCCTTCCGAGCCTCAGGGTGTTCATGTGAGAGAAAAATGTCCCAGCTACCTGACAACCCAAGGGGGAGCCCCACTGGCATCTCCTCACATGTCCTCTAAGTGCCTTCTCCTGGTTCCAACATACTCAAGTAGTCCTTACTGATTTTCTGGCAGAGCAAAAAGTGATCGTCCAGAGACGGCAGGGATCTGACTAAAAATCCAAAAGCAGGGGAACACACCAAGCTCTCTTAGGGCATTGCAAGCAAGCCTCCACCTCAGCAATCCTGTCAGACCCTGCCACGCTGTGGGCAGAGAACTAGTTGAAGTAGTTAAGGCTGCTGTTCTGGTGCCTGGAGCTGTTGGCCCATCGTTCATAATGCTGGCACCACTGAATGCAAGAGGCATAGGATGCACTGTATCCTGCAGCATGAGGAGTGTGTGGAGAAGGGCACATCACCTTTCAAGTTCTATGCACTTCCTGCTGCTGCCCATAGAGAGAGCCTGCTCCCGCCTGTGATGGTAATGAGATACTCCTTCACAGTGGCAGTACTGCATTAGTATGATTTGCTACAAAAGGACAGTTAACCTTGCCATCATCCCTGGCATGTCTGGCTCCCTCCACCTGCAGAAGGAATGTGGGTGGGGGTTAGGGACATCTCACTCCTGGACACCCAAGTGTCCCTGCTTACATGGACAGGTTATATTCTCAAGGCCCCTCCCTTTCCAGCACCAGTACCTGCAACATCACCTTCACATTGATCGTGTGGCTATGAAAGAACTAAAACATGGAGATCTACAAAACAGCCTGGCTTGGCCTGAACCACCTATCTTCTGGCCCCATTCCTTCTGCATAAGAGGCACAGAGGAACACAGAGGTTCCTGGGGTTACAGGTGCCTGCACCCATGCGGTCACACTGATTCCTCACAGGCTTTGATATCCCCACACCCTTGCCTGCACACGGCTTCACAGGATACCCTGATTCACGCACGTCACACGTTCCTGCCTCTGATGGAGGACTTGGGCATGCCCACACCATTTTGGGCTACTAAAACAGCTCTTCCAAACTGTGACTGGACAGAGGGCATCACGCTACTCAGCCCCGCCCCTCACTGTCAGCCTCAGTGTATGGGCCTCAGAACTGTGGTGAAACATTCCTGAGGAAGCTCTATGTTACCCGAGCATTTGCAGCTTTCCCAGGGTTTGGTGTCTGGGGGGCTCTTGCTTACGGCTGCTCACGTTTCCCACTTCAGAATCCATTTTCTCTACCGCTTTCCCACAGATCCACAGTGACCCCTAGTAATATCCACAGGGAGAAATGCCCGGGACATTACAGGCTGCCCAGTCTGTGGGATATCTGAGGCTGAAGTGACAGGCAAAGGGAAGAACTGTGGCTGGAGAGGACTGTAGCCTACATTCTGGTAGAGTTGGGTGATCAGGATAACTACGGCCAAGATACGGTCTCAATCTGACTCCTTTTACATCAGTTCTCTTGTTTTTGTTTCCATTACTCTTGCTCTTTCTGTCTTTTCCTCATTCTGACTCTTTCTTCCATCTACCCATTGGGTTTCAGTGACCCGTAGAAAGAATGACTTGATGCTGCCTAAGGGTTTCTTCATTGCAGGAGAAAGGCTCGGTCTGAAGGAACAAAGTAAATAAACAATCATATTCACACGAGGCCATTGTTATGTGAGGAAATGTAATACCGTCAAAAATGCACAAGATGTACTGGCTGTGGACACCATGGTCCAGAGATTGCCCAACACAACTTCACGTACATGCCTGTGCCTCTGTGTGTGTTGTGTGTGAGGGCTATAGCACACTCTGCATCTTATTGTCCCTCTGGTCATTTACCCTTCCAGCTGGGGATTCGACCCCAAGTGAACCTAATATCCAGACTGACTGCTCACATGCCTTTGCTCTCTTCCCCACAACTCCTACATGCAATTTATACTCCCACTGGCTAAGTGTGGTTCTGAATCCTGGGCTCAGAGGATGATTCTCGCAGCAAATACAGTGCTCTCATACTTCTAGGGAGGGCTTCCGCTTCAAGTGTGAAATGTACTGGGAAGCCTCCCACCGCGTTGCCTGCTGTCAATGTGTGAGCTGACCTCCGACAGAAAGGAACCTGGAAATCCATCATCCTTTCGGAGCTCGCAGTGGACATTCAGGCCCTTGCTCCCAAATCCCTTTCCTTGAGCTACCTTATGTCCCTGGGTCCATTAGTATCACCCACTTCAATGGACTTACTCTTAGTTCTCCCTCCTCCCCAGCTTCCAGCACACAGAAAGAATTCTGTCTTCTCATACTGTCCTAAAGCATAACAACTTAACCGCCACTGCAACTGCACAGGCCCAGCCCTCACAGGCAATGGTCATTCACAGGCAGCCAGTTGTAATGCCCCAAACTAGGGACAAACACCACAGAGACAGACGCTATTGATGCTCTTGATTTATGTGTTTCAAGAACACACGACAAACAGACAAACAGAGCTGATGCTCCTGCTTTAACTTTCCATTTCATACCATGCTCCCGATCTCTCTGTGACTGAATTCCTGGTCACACAGACATTCTGCTCCATTGTCCTGTGCAGGAACATAATGTCTGCTTGAAAACACATACTCATGTCAAAACCTTCTTATGTGCACTTCTCTATTTGAAGGAAAATGGATGGTCCCTCCTATTTAACTCACACTGTGGGAGATACCCTAACACAATAATTGACTATCATCTCCTAGCAAAATTCCTAAAGAGTATAGTATAATTATTGGTGGCCCTAACATGAAGAGTCGGTCATTGCTGAAATTAGGATCTCTTAAATTTCCTGCTGCCTTGTGTTGGATGCATCACACCACACCACCTTTTTAATGAGCAATGACCTCAGGATCACCCAGTTAGGAATTTGGACACACCTAAGGAAATATTTGATGGTTGCAATGATCCATAAAAGGAAGTGGTGGCACAGCAGCCTCAGCCTTTGTATGAAAAGACTCCTGGACAAGTGTGGGAAGGGTCAGAGGAAGGACATCATGGGAGCCTCCATTTAAGGAATAGTAGACGGGCCTAAGGGTGAGGGAGGTGGCCTGGAGCGAGAGTTCAGAGGAGTGGGTCAATGAATCTGCTTTGATGCTGAATGATTTTGCACATGCACACTTCCTCATTTTACATCAGGTGTCCCTGTCTGAATATAATTCCCACTGCAGTGCTACATACTTCCTTTCTCAACCTGATTCTCTGAGGACCTGACATAACAGGCTCTACTCCTCCCAGTATCAGGGCGTCCATGAGAGAAAGCAATGACCCAGCTACCTAGCAAACTAGGGGCGAGTGTCCAGGAACAGTCCCCCTCACCTGTACTCCTCTACCTTCACTCTCCTGGGGCCAAGCTCCTCGCACAGTACTTGAGATGATTAGACCACACTTCTATTACTGATGTTCTAGTAGGGCAAACAGGACTAGTCAGAAGAAGCCAGGGATCTCACTTTACGAACCCAAGAGGTAGGGGAACCCAAAGCTCTCCTTCTGCATTGCCACCGAGGCCCAACCTCAGTATCCTGTCATATCCTTCCAGGTCGCAGCATTTTTCTCCTAAATAACATTGTCGGGAATGCTGGAAAGGCATTCTCACGCTTATCCAATAGATGGCAGCTTTTCGTTTCAAATCATGTTATTGGGGATGTTGGCAATTCATTCTCATGCTTGTCAAAACATGGCAGCTTTTTTTTACAAATAAAGTTACTGAGCAGGCTGGCAATGCATATCCACACTTGTCCACGAGATGGCAGCATGACTTCACATGTCATTTCATTCGGGATGGTACCACTGCATTCCCTCGTTTCTCCACCAGGTGGCAGCACTTTTCCACCAAATGATTTCATTGGGCATGCACGGTAGGCATGCTCAGGTATGCCCAAGAGTTGTTTGCATTTACCTCAAAATGTCATTTCTTTCGTGATGCTGGAAATGGATTCTCATTCTTGAACAGTCACAGCATGCAGTTATGTCCGCACGTGCCAAAAGGCGGCTTCTAACAGAAAAATACAGTTTGCACATACTTCTACAAAGGGAATTTGGTTTAACTGTGAAATGAACGTAAAACCCCGGCCTGGTTCCCTGCTGTCTCCCTAAAGCGAGGGTATGGCAAACGCATCATCCTTTATAACTTATCACTGCAAATTCCGACCCTTGCACACAAGGCCTTTCCTTGAACTCCCTTATCACCCAAGGGAAAATGGTAAACTCTATTGGACTTTCACTGATTTCTTAATCCACCACAGTCTCTACCACACAGAAAGAATTTTGGCTTCTGATACCATCAGAAAACACATCTTAGCCACTTCTGCAATTGTAAAGGCCATGCATTCACGGGGCGGGTAATTCAGAGAGTCCATTGTCAAGGCAAACAATACATAAACAGGCACATTAGATGCTCTCGCTTTATCTTGCCATTTATTCCATGTGCTGCATATATCCATGGCTGAATGCCTTTCCACAGGGACATTCTGCACCTAATTTCTACGCAGGAAAAGAATCTTTGCTTGAAACACCTTTTAATCTGAAAAAGCTTCTCACGTGCACTACTTATATTGGAAGGTCCCTCCTATAGTTCTCACACGTTAAATACGTGCAGTTAACACAGCAAATCTGGTATCATCTCCTCTGAGGATAATCAAAAAGTATTTAAAAATCATGTCAAGCCCAAACCTGACAAAGTTGGAATCTCTTCCGTTTTCTCCAGCCATGCATTCAACAGCTCCCACCACAACTTGGTTGTGATGGGCAGTGTACCCAGGAAGGCCAGCGATACAATTCAGTAAATACATGGTGGTTGTGATGATCAATAGAGGGATGTGGTGGCACAGCAGCCTCAGCATTTTCATGAAGGAGGATACTGGAAAATTGTGGAGGGGGTTCTAGGAAGCACATCACAGAACTTCTCTTTAATGCATGGTAGGCAGGCCTGAGGGTGGTGTTGGTGACCTGAGGTGTGAGATCAGAGAAATAGGCCAAAGAATCTACTTTCATTCTGAGTGACAGAGGAAACAGACATGACCTCATCATCCTTCAGCCTCCCCCAAGTGAACATGATTGGCACTGCGGTGCTCAGAACTTCCAGCCTCATCCTCATACCGTGATGATGTCACAGGCTGTATTTCTCCCAGCTTCAGTGTGTTCATGTGAGAAAACAATGTCCCAGCTACCTGGCAATCCAGAGGCAAGTGAAGAGTTGGTCTCTGCTCACCTGTTATCATCTATGTCCCCTCTCCTGATGCCAACATACACTCATAGTTCTCACTGTTGATCTGGAAAGGAAAAATGGGCTCCACAGGAGAGGGCAGGCGTCTAAACCACAAACCCAAAAAGCAGGGGATCACACCAAGCTCTCTAATGGCATTTCCTGCAAGGACCCACCTAAGCAATCCTGTCAGATCCCGAAACATGGTGATCAGAGACGAAGTTGAAGAAGTGAATGCTGCTGTTCTGCCTGCAGTTGTAGGCCTGTCGTTCATACTGCAGGTACCACTGAATGTGAGTGGAATGGGTCACCCTGTATCCTGCAGCTTGAGGAGTGTGTGGAGAGGAACCTGTCACCTTCCAACTTGGACACACTTCTTGCCGCAGGCCATGCAGGGAGCCTCCTCTCTCCTGTGATGGTTATGAGAGGATCCTTCACAATCACAGTATCGTGGATGTAGGGGTTTTTGTGAAAGAGCAGCACAGTCTTGCAGCGATTGCTGCCATGCCAGGCTTCCTTCACCTGCAAAAGGATAGTGGATCCGGTTTAGGGTGATAACTTATTCCAGAACTCCCGCCTATTCCTTCCTGCAGGGATAGGATTTTTTCACAAGCTCTCTACCTCCCCAGCCGTGGTCTGCACAGCCTGACCTTCAGATTGATCATGTGGCTGAGCATGGTTTCATCTTGGTCACTGATAATGGCTGACAATTCCAGATTGTTGACAAATTGCAGCAGGTCAAAACGCCTGCACGCTGCAAGCTGAACATGAAACAGCTACAAAAAGGAGCAGATCCTTAAAGCAGCTTGGATTGCTCCCACCTCTCTAACCCCTAGCCCAGCTCCTTCACCATAAGATGCAAAAAGAGAGCACAGTGGTTCTTGTGGGCTCCATGTGTTTATACACACACGGGCACACTGTTTTCCTGACAGCCTTTGACCTCGCCTACATACTTGCCTGCTGAGTGCTTAACAGGATACCTTTATTTGAGGACATCACTCATTCCTGCCTCTCACTGACTTGGATATACAGAGGACTTGGACACGCAGCCCCCCTCGAGTGCAGCATTACCCCAAGAAGAACCTGAGTGACACAGAGCAGTGTGGAGGCAATGGCCCTTGTTCTGCGCATGAGTCTGATCTGGGACGGCGCTCCTGAAGCCCAGGGAGAGTTTTTGTGGTACTGGTGAGATAAAAGGGTGTCTCTGAGATTTTGGATCACACTGTTCTCACTATCCTGAGCTTCACTCCAATGTGTCTATTTGATTCTGAGCTACCGATCCCCACTAATACATTTCTCATGCACTAGGGCAGGCATATTGCGTTCCCTTCTGTAGAGTCAAGGATACACTATTGACTCAGCATCTGGCAATGCACTGAACGTTTGTGCTTTTCAGTTCTAAACAGGGCTGCCGCCGCTGCCAGGTACTGGGCTTGAGCCAGCAGAAGGATCTGCTCACTTGTAAGTTCACGGGCTACATTCCTAACTTAAGTGCCCGGAGCACATCCAGTGGGGACCAGGTGCACTTCCCACTGAGCCAATCCTCTTCGTGCTCCTGCTCGACTGGCTCTTCTTGTGGATGTTTTGTTTCTATCTGTGCCTGAGGCTCAACATCAACCACCACCTTCATGACTTTTATGACGTCCTCTCACCCTGGACAAACTGCTCCCTGCCAATTAATTCCTCCTCAATCAATTCCTTCTCCTCTCCCTGCTCCACCCTGTCTGGCCCTTGTAGAAACTCATGATACATTTCCTCTGCCAAAGCATAACTTACCCACTTCTGCAACTGTAAGGCCCAGCCCTCCCAGGGACTGGTCGATCATTCCAAGGCAGCCAATCGTAAGGCTCAAACCAACACACAAACAACAGACAGACAGACAGACAGACAGACAGACACGGTACTTGCTCTTAATTTATCTTTCTAACTACATGCCATGCTCTGGATGTCTCCGCATCTCAATGCTTTCCCACAGGGACATTCTGCATCTATTTCCTGTGCAGGGAAACAATGTTTGCTTGAAAACACATATTTCGCTGAGAAAGCTTCTCATGTGCACGACTCTTCTTTGAAGTAAAATGGACAGTCCCTCCTATTTATCTCACAGTGTGGGAGGTCCCCTGAACACAACAAACCTCCTATTGTCTCCTCTGACTATTACTAAAGAATACTGAATAATCCCCAATCTGTAAAATGGGTCACTGCCGCCAGTGGGATCTCTTAAGTTTCCACCAGCCCTGTGTTCAACATGTGCCGCCACAACCCGTTTATAACGGGCAGTGTTTTCAGGATGACCTGTGGAGGAATAAGGAGACACTTAAGGAAATATATGGTGGTTGTGATGATCAATAGAGGCAAGTGGTTCCAGAGCAGCCTCAGCCTTTGCATTCTCATGCTGAAACACCACGTGGCAGCATTTTCTCCTCAAATGGTATTATTGCAGATGCTCACTCTGAATTCTTACTTTTGTCCAGAGGCGGCAGAAAGTTTCTTACCAACGATTGTTCTGGGGATGCTGGCAATGCATTCTCACACTTTTCCACCAGGTGTCGGCATGATTTCACGAGTAATTTTATTGGGGATGCTGGAAAAGCATTCACAATTCCATTCAACAGGTGGAAACATTTTCAACAGGATGAATCCATTGGTGAACTCGTGGATGCATTCTCACGTTTACCCACCAGGTGGCAGTATTGTTCCAACTGAGGATCATATTTGGGATGCTTGTGGAGATGCAGAAGATGCATTTTCTCGTTTGTCCACCAGGTGGTGGCATTTTGACACCACGAGATTTTATTGGCTATGCTGACAATGGAAGCTAATGTGTGTCAAGCAGGCAGCAGAATTATTTTACCGCACGATTTCGCTGGAGATGCTTGCAATGGTTCTATATTTATCAGTTGGCGTCAATATTCCACTAGTGAATATCAGGAATGTTCTGGAAGTGCATTCTCACGCTTTTCCACCAGGTGGCAGAATTTTCCCACAAAGTACTTTTACTGAGGATGCTGGCAAGGCATTCCCACGTTTTTTTCTACAGCTGTCTGCATTTTCCCTCCACTGTCCCATTTTGGGGAAACTGGCAATGCATTTTGGCGCTGAAACATGAGATGGCAGCATTTTTCCACCAACGATTCTGTTTGAGATGCTGGCAATGCTTTCCCACGTTTGTCTTAACACGTTTGTGGAAGCATTTTTACTACCAAATTATATTATTGGGGGTGTTGAAAATTCAGTCTCAAGTTTGTAAAAGACTTGGCTACATTTTCCACAAATGTGATTATTTTGTGGATGTTGACAAGGCATTCTCACGTTTTAACAGCCATTGAACCTACTTTCCCAAAAATGATTCTATTGGGAATAGTGGCATGGCACTTTCACTTTTGTTCAATAGCTGGCAACACTTTCACCACAAAGTATCGTTTGGGGAATGCTGGAAGCACGTTCGTCCAACGTACTTCGTAGAAGTACTTTTCCACAAAATGATTTTATTGCGGATGCGGGCAATGCATTCTTCAGTCTCTCAAACAAGAGGCCACATTTTCCACCAAACGATTACTTTGGTTGTGCTGGCAATGCATTCCCACATCTGTCCACAAGGTGGCCACTTTTGTTTACCAAGGGATTTTCCTGAGAACGCTGGCAATGCATTCCCTTGCTCGAATACCAGGTGACAGCATTTTCTCCACAAGTGATCTTATTGGAGATGCTGTAACTGCATTTTCACATTTGTAGAAAGGTGACTGGTTTCTTATTTACAAATGATTGTTTTAAGGCTGCTGGCAATTCCTTCTGACACTCAAACACCAGGTGCAGTATTTTCCCACCAAATGATATTATTGAGGATCCTGGCACTGCATGCTCCTCCTTGGAGAACAAGCGGCAGCTATTTTCCACCATGTAACTTCACTGGGGCTTCTGGCGATGCATTTTCATTCTTGTCCAATAGGTGGAAGCATTTTCCCACAAGTGATTTCACTGGGGATGCTGGCAATGAACACTCACACAAGTCGACAAGATAAGGGCATGTTTCCCACAAGAGATTTTCATTGTGAATCTTGGCAATGTATTTTCAAATGTGTCCGCCATTTGGCAGCCAGCATCATCTCAGAAGGGATTTTCATGAGGATGCGGGCAACGCATTCTCACACTTGTCAAACATGTGGCGGCCTTTTTCCAACAACTGATATTATTGGGGCTGCTGGCAATGCATTGTGAAGCCTGTTTACAACAAGCCCGCATTTTTCCACCAAATGTTATTATTGCACATAAAGGCAATGGTTTCTCCCGCTTGTCCACCCGTTGGCACCTTGACATCACAAGTGATTTTGTTTGGTAAGCTGAGAATGCATTCTTACGTTTGTTCAGCCAGTTGCGGAATTTTTCCACCAAGTGACTTTATTGCTGCTGGCTGTACATTCTCACGTTTGTCCAACTATTCGCCGCAGTTTTCCCCTAAAGTGATATTGTGTGTGTGGGTGTGGATGTTGGTTTTGAATTCTCACACGTGGACATTGGCTATCAGAATTTTAGGCCCAAATCACTTTATTGTGATTCCAGAGCATGCGTTCTCACTCTTGTCCACCAGTTGGCACCGTGATCTCAGTAGGGGTTTCATTGGGGATTCTGGGAAATCATTCATACAGTCCTTTAGCACCTGGTGGCCTTTTTCTCAAAGAGTGATTTTGTTGGGGATGCAGTCAATGCATGCTTCACCTTGTCCACCAGGGGGCAGAATATTTCCACCAAGTTTTTTTTAAAGGGGATGCGTTTAATGCTCTCCCACTTACCTCCACAAGGTGGCAGCATTTTTAAAACAAATGCTTTTCTTGGGAATGCCGGGAATGCTCTCTCACATTTGTAAACAATGTCAGGTAATTTCTCATCAAACGTTTTTACGGGAGATGCCTGAAATACACTATCACCTTTTATTCAAAGGGGCAGCATTTTTTCAACCAAATAATTTTACAGGGGCTGGCAATGGATGCTCACGTTTGTCCCACACTTGGCAGCATTTGTCCCACCCAGAGAAAGTTTTTTTGCGGGGATGCGTGGCAGCGTTTCGCCCCAAATGATTTTATTGAGGATGCCTGCAAGGCAGTCTCAGGTCTCTACATGAGGTCACAGTAGTTTTCAACCACATGATTGGATTGGGGATACTATCAGCGCATTCTCACCCTTTTGCATTTTGCCGACAGAGAGGTTTTGTGGTGATTCTGACAATACATTCTCAGACTTATCTGAGAATTGGCAGTATTTCCGTACAAATGACCTTACTGGGGATGCTGGCAATGTATTCTCACGATTGTCCACGGAGGACAGCATTTTCAATCAAATAATTTTATGGGAGATGCTACGCAGCCATACTTGCACTTGTCAACCAGAAGGCAGGTTTTCCCCAGTATGATTTTATTGGGCATGCTGGCACTGCATTCGTAATCTTTTTCATAGGTGGCAAAACTTTCCCCAAAACTTATTATTTAGGGGATACTGGCAATGAATTGTCATTCTCAAGCATCCGTTGGCAGCATTTTTTAGCTAATGATTTTGTTGGGGATGCTCGCCGTGCGTTTTCCTATTTGTCGACCAGTGCACCTGGTGCCCGCTGGAGGTGCTCCAGGCACATAAGTTAGAGATGGAGAATATGGACTTGCAAGGAAGCAGAGCCTAACGGAAAATCTTGATAATGCATTGCCAGATTTCTCAGTAAAATCCCTGTGAGAGCTCAGTTCCGTATTATGTTCGAACGTTGGAAGCAAATGCCAGGATCCCCAATAAAATTGTTTGGGTCAAAGATGCCGCTTCCATGTGGGCAAGCGTAAGACTGCCTTGACGTTATTCCCAATAAAATCATTCTAGGAACAGTGCTGCCTCTTAATGGATAATCTTGAGAATGCATTTTCAGCATCTACAAAATAATCACCAGAGTGAACACATAGGCCATCGGCTGGACAAATGTAAGAATGCCTTCTGAGCCTACCAAATAAACTTGCATAAATGTCCAGTGTTGGGTCCTAAAAAATGATGGATTTCTAAGTATCCTCCCTGTAGGGAGTCGGTCACACATTAGGAACAGGCAACCAGGTGGGAGACTTCACAGTTGAACCAAAGTCCCTCTCTAGAAGTATGACTGCACAGTGTTTTGCTGAGAGAATCAGTCTCTGAGGCCGAAGATCCCAAGCGACATTTAGCAAGGGGTGGAATAAGGTGCACAGATACCTGTGGCGAATTGAGTCAAGGCGTGTGGGAAGTCAGAAGTGTATTAGGTTCATTTGGGCAAGAATCCCCTGCTGGAAGAGTAAATGAGCAGAGGGACAATAAGAAGGAGAGTGTGCCACAGCCCTCACACACAAGCACACACAAGCACACACACACACATGCACACACACAGAGGCAAAGGCATGGACATGAATTTGTGTTGGGCAATCTCTGGACTATGATGTCCACAGTCAGTACACCTTGCCCGTTTTTGACACTTTTTACGTTTCCTCAAATGGAAATGGCCTCCTGTGAATATGATTGTTTATTGACTTTGTTCCTTCAGACCAAGCCCTTGTGCAACCAACTATTCCTTAAGCAATATCAAGTCATCCTTGCTACTCGTCACTGAAACCCAAGGAGTGGATGAGAGAAAGTCAGAATGAGAGAAAGACCAAAAGAGCAAAAGCAACGGAAACAAATAAAAAGTTACTAATCTTAAAGCAGTCAGACTGAGACCTTATCTTGGCGGTAATAATCCTGATGATCCAACTCTACCAGAATGTAGGCTACAGTCCTCTCCAGCCACAGTTCTTCCCTTTGACTCTCACTTCAGTCTCAGATATCCCTTATACTGGAATAGCCTCTACTGCCCGGGCATTTCTCCCTGTGGATATTACCAGGGGTCCCTGTGGATGTGTGGGAAGTGTTAAAGAAAACGAATTCTGAAGTGGGAAACGTGAGTTGCCTTAAGAAAGAGCCCACTAGACACCGAACCGAAGGAAACCTAAAGATGCTAAGGCAAAATAGGACTTCCTCAGGAACGTTTCTCTACAGGTACAAGGCCCATACACTGAGGCTCACAGTGAGGGGCGGGGCTGAATACGATGATGCCTGCTGTAGTCTCACAGTTTGGAAGAAATGTTTCAGAAGCCCAACAGCAAAGGGGAGCGAGTGGGGTGTCCAGGAGCCTTTTCCACGCTACCTGACCACATCCCAAGCCCCTGTCTGTAGGCTCAGTGAGACCACACTGAGCACAGCAAGAACCCATATCCGGACCTGAAGTGTCTGTCTTTACTGTATGGCTTATTCTTGACCCTTTGGTCAAATATTAATTGACCATGATGGCATGGGTCAATTTCAGGATTCTGTACTTTTCCATTGATCTATGTGCCTGTTCCTGTGCCAGAAGCAGGTTGTTCTGATCACAGTGGCTTTGCCCTACAGCAGGATATTCAGTAATGTGATCCTACAACTCTGTTCTTTCTCAAGAATACTGTGGGTGCACGGGGTCTTTTTTGGTTTCCTATAAATTTTCGAAACATTTTTTCCAGCTCTGTGAAACACACTGTTGGGATTGATGACAATTGTGTTGAATTTATAGATTGTTTTGGGTAGCATGGATATTTTGATAATGTTAATTCTTTCAGTCTATAATTCTTTCACTCCTTTGTATCTTCCTCTATTTCTCTTTTCAATGTCCTGTTTCTGAATACAAGTCTTTTACATCCTTCTTTGACTTTACTCCTAGGTGTCTTATTTTTTCAGTTGCAATGGTAAATGGTATAGTCTTTTTCTAAGAGTTCATAATCGGTGTAAAAAAAATGCCATCAATGTGTTGATGTTAATTTTGCTTCCAGCTTCCTTGCCAAATTCATTAATTATATCCACAAGTACTCGGTGGACTCTTTAGTTTTTTATGTACAATATCATGTCATCTGCAAGTAATGACAGTTAACCTTCTCTCTTCCGATACGGATGCCTTTTATGTTCTCTTTTTGTCTGCTCGCTGTGGCTAGGACTTCCAGTAGTATGCTGAGCAGTAGTGGTGAAAGGGGCAACCGTGTCTTATTCCTCTTCTTAGGGGATATGGTTTTAGCCTTTGCACGTTGAGTATGATTTTGGCCCCAGGTATGTTGTATATGGCCTTTATTATGTTGAGATATATTCCCTCTATTTCCACTTTGCTCCCAGTTTTTTCCAAAATGGGTGCTGGATTTTCTAGAATATTTTCTCTGTATCTATTGATATGATCATAAGATTTTTGTCCTTCATTTTGTTTAGCTCTCACATTTCTTGATTTGCGAATATTATACCAGCGCTGCGTCTCCAGAATAAATCACACTTGGTCATGGTGTATGATCTTATTTAATGTATTGCTGGATAAAATTTGGTAATATATTTTCTGAGGATTTTGGCACCTATGTTCATGAGGGACGTTGGTCTGTGAAATTCTTTATTTGCAGGATCTTCATCTGGTTTTGGGATTTATTATAATACTGGTCTCATAAAAATATCTCCCTCCTCTGGAATTTTCTAAAATATTTTGAGGAGAGTGGGTTTTAATTCTTCTTTAAATGTTTAGGTAAGCTCGCATGTAAATCCATCTGGCCCCAGACACTTGTTTGCTGGAAGTTTTTTTCTTATTACTTCTTCAATTGCATCCATTTTTACTGGCCCTCCAGGTTTTCTGATTCTTTCCGATTGAGTTTTAGCAGATTGTAGTTTTGAGGAATGTGTCCATTTTACGCAGCTTCCCCACTTTATTGTTGTGCATAGTGTTTTCTTAGTATTCTTTCTGTTTCTGTCATGTCAGTTGTTATATCGCCTCTTTCACATCTGATTTTGTTTTCTTGGGTCCTCACCGTTTGTTTTTTGGTGCGTCTGGCTAAAGACTCATCGATCTTATTTCTGTCAGAAAACTAGTTCTTACTTTCATTGATATTTTGTACTGTGTTTTTGGTCTCTGTGTCGTTCATTTCTGTTCTGATCTTCACTATTTTCTTTCTTCTGCATCTCCTCGAAATGTTCAGGTCCTCTTCCCTTTTTAATATTGGGTTGTTGTTTTTGTTTTGTTACTTACATAAGAAATAAAAATGACTTTACATTCTGAATTCTGTGTTTTATTTTAATCTCTGATAGCAGATTTATGCCCCTTCAGAAATTGATGTAGAATATACGTCATCTAAAACTAAACATTTTAAACTATACGCTCCAGTGGTTTTAAAATTGGAATAATGTAGAACTGTTACAGCATAACAAGAAGCTAGAAAAATTCCAGGACAAGTTGAAAGGGAAACTGAGATAGATTTTTAGACAGCAGTTTGAGTTAAGCCTATCTTCCCTAAGCCAAAGGCACTGGAGAATAAATAGTTTGTATTAGATGGGAAAGATGCAGAAACCCAGGTGCAGAGACTAGGGCACAGGAAACCACCTGGACAGGAACCCCCAGAGGCCTACAAGGGACAAAGACTGGGAAAACAAGAACTTTGTCCCCAGGTAATCTATTCTCCCAGAGCATGTCATGGGTCATGCGGTGGAGACCCCCTAAGCATTCCTCCCTAAAGATACCTTTTAAGTCTCAGTTGTATTTCAGCTCCAGGCCCATAAAAGCATTAAGACAAGACAAGTGGCATTGGAGTGGACTCAGGACCAGACACATTGACAAATGAGGCCCTTCCTGGCATGGACTAATCAGTGGCGACCAGCACCCTGAAAGGGCACCCCTGGAAAGCTGATGAATATTCTCTTGAGAACTCCCCTTAAGCCTCCCATAAGATTTTCCACCTGCAAGGGAGATAAATATGCTCAGGACAAAGGACCAAGTGTGAGCTCCCCTACACCACAGGAAAGCGTGACAGCGCCAGTTTCCTCCTTCCTTCTGCGGGGGCCCCATGGTGCTTTCAACCAGGGGAGCAATGGGCAGTGGCAGCTCATCCCAGGCTTGTCTTCTGAAACTGTCTGAAAGGTCTTGGAAATGTGTCCAAGGCCCCCTTTTCTCTGACTTCCCAGTGAGCAAAGGCAGCCCAGCCTAGGCTATCCTGTTACTTCGTCTATGCACCTGCCTTGGTTCACCATCCTAAGTACATTTTTATTACAGCCATTAAAGCTTTGGGTTTTTTTCTTCATTTTTTTCTCTTGATTGAAATCTTTCCTTCAAGATGACAAGAGCTGAGGCCTTCTGCCTGTATCCCCTGTAACACAACCGTCATCTTTTCACTTCGGAAACCTTAATGTCAACATAAAAGAAAGCCTCATCCCATTTAAAGAGTATACCCAATTCTACTCTGGACTATTTCCTCATTTACACTGATGTCTTTCCCATCTCCATGGCTATGCTATTGCTATTGTCGTTGTTGTTAACCCTCACTAGAGGATATTTTTTTCATTGACTTCCAGAGAGAGTGGCATGGAAGAAGGGGTAGAGAGAGAGAGGTGCCTCAGTGTTAGAGACACAGACATTGGTTGCTTTTCTAATTCGCTGCACACCTGGGATGAGGAATGAATCTACAACCTAGGTATGTGCCCTCAACTGGGAATCAAACCTGAGACCCTTCAGTGTGCAGGCCGACACTATACCACTGAGCCCCGCTGCCCAGGGTAGATATGCCTTTTTAAATATGAAGTTTGTAGGTATATTTAACTTGAAATTGGTAGAGGTTTTAAAATGATTTCTTTAGTTTTACTCATGTTTTCATTGGTGATTTGCCACTATTATATTACTGGCATTAATTTTGCAACAGTTTGTATGTAGCAGGGAGGAAACACTTTTAGATCAGGGTCCAAATAGAGTAGTGTATACGAACTTTTTTTGTTAAAAACTTTTATAGCAATGAGAACCAGAAAAATTTCTACTAAACTATCTAACACTACAACTGAAAGATTTAGAAAGAGAACAGAAAACAAGAAAGGGCCCAGAGGAAGTAAAAGGAAGAAAATAATAAAGAACCAGAGCCTAAATAAATAACGTAGAGACTAAAAAATTAAAAAAGGTCAATGCAACCAAGAGCTTGTCTTTGAATAGACAATCAGTGTGATGAACTTTTAACCCAACTCACCAAAAACCAAAGACAGAGGTCAAAAATAAATAAATTGAGGAACAAAAGAAGTGAAGTAACAACTGATACCACTGAAATACAAAGGGTTGTAAGCAAATACCCTGAACAACTATATGCCAACGACCTGGATGAAATAGACAAATTTCTGGAAATACACAACCTTCCAATACTCAGTGAGGAAGAATCAGGCATGCTGAACACGTTGATAAAAACTGGTGAAATTGGAACAGTGATTTTTTTAAAAATGCCCAAGAAAAAAAGGGCCAGGCCCAGACAGTTTCAGAGGGGAGTTTTATCAAACATTCAAAAAATAATTCAAATTGTTCCAAAAAGTCCGAGAGGAACAAACACTCCCAAGCTCTTTTTAGGCAGCCTGAATAATCCCAACTACAAATCCAGGTAAAGACCTTGCAAAGAAAGAATTACAGGCCAATATCCGTGATAAACAGAGATGCTAAAATCTTCAAACAAATATTAGCAAATTGGATCAAGCAATATGTTAAACAGATCACACCCCATGACCAAGTGGGGTTTATTCCAGGGATGCAGGTTTGGTACAGTATTCACAAATCTATAAATGTGATGCATCACAGGAACCATTTGACAAACAAAAATCTCATGATCATCTCAGTAGGTGCAGAAAGAGCAACAAAACCCAGCGCCCATTTTTGAGAAAAACTCTCAGCACAGTGGGGATAGAGGGATCATGCCTAAACACATTAAAGTCCTTATAGGACAAACCTTCAGTCAACTTCATACTCAATGGGCAAAAACTAAAACATATCCCCTAATAAGAGGAACAAGACAGGGACGTCCACTTTCACCATCTTTTATTCAACAGAGTGTTGGAAGTCCTTGCCACAGCGATCAGACAAGGAGAAAACATAAAAGGCATCCAAATTGGAAAGGAGAAATAAAACTGTCACTGTTTGCAGATGACCTGATATTGTATGCTGAGAACACTAAAGAGGTCACCAAAAGACTTCTAGATTTAATAATAAATGAACTCAGCTATGCAGCAGGATGGAAAATTAATGCCCAGAAGTAAATGGCATTTTTAAACAACATTCATGATCTCTCAGAAAGAGAAACTAAAACAAACAAACAAACAAACAAAAACACATTTAACGTGCAACAATAAAATTAAGATACTTAGGAATTAACTTAACCAAAGGGGTGAAAGACGTGTACTTGCAAAACAAATATGTTCAAAAAAGAGATAGAGGAAGCTATAAACAAGTGTAAGAATATACCATGCTAATGGATTGCTAGAATCAACCTCATTCAGATGTCCGTACTCCCCAAAGCAATCTATAGATTCAAACTATTCATAAAATACCAATGTCCGATATCACAGACCTAGAAGAAGTAGTGCAAAAATTTAAAGGACACAAAAAGGACAGGACCCCAAATCGCTGCAGCAATTTTGGGAGGAAGAAAAAAGTGGAAGGAATCAAAATAATACATATCAAGATATAGTAAAGCCATTTTAATCGAAACAGAATGGAACTGGCAGAAGAACAGACTTAATGACATAAATGGAACTGAACAGAGAACCCAGGAATTGACCCAACTCATTACACTCAATTGAGATTTTACAAAGGAGGCAGAGCATACAGTGGAGTAAAGGAAGTCTCTTCAATAAATGGTGTTGGGAAAATTGGACAGGAACTTTCAAAATAATGCAACTAGACCACTATCTTGCACCGCACACAAGGATCAACTCCAACTGGATAAAAAACTTAAAGGTAAAACATGAAACCATTAAAAATCCTAGAAGGAAATGGAGGCAGCATGATCTCAGACATCTCTCATTGCAATATGCTTACCAATACACTGCCTAGGGCAATGGAAGCAAAGGAGAAAATAAACAAATGGGACTACAGCAAAATAAAAAGATTCTGCACAAAGATACCATCAACAAAATGCAAAGGGAACTCATTATATGGGAGAACATATTTGCCGATGATACATCTGATAAAGGGTTACTACCCCTAATATTTTAAGAAACACACCTTCACAAGAGGAAGACAAACGATCCAATTAAAAAACGAGCAAAGACCTAAGTAGACACTTCTCCAAAGAGCGCATAAACATGTCCAAGAGACATATGAAAACTGCTCAGTGTCACTAATCACCAGAGAGATGAAAATTAAAGCAATAATGGGGTATCACCTGAGGTCTTCCAGAATGGCTATGTTTTCAATAAGTCAATAAACAGAAAGTGCCTGTGAGGGTGTGCAGAAAAGCTCACCCTAGTATACTGCTGGTGGGAATGCAGACTCGTGCAGCCTCTATGGAAAACCTTATGACATAGGAGGTTTTCTCAAAAATTGAAATACAGAACTGCCATTGAACCCAGTGGCCCCACTGCTTGGAATATGTCCTACGAAACCAGGAACATCGATCAGGAAGAATATATAAACCCCTCTGTTCAGAGCAGCACAATTTACAATAGCTCACAGGAATGGGTACATGAATCTGCTTTGATTCTGAGTGACAGTAGACATGCACACTCCTGCATCTTCCTTCAGCTTCCTGCCTGAACATGATGCCACACTGCAGTTCTTCAGACTTTCTGTCTCTTCCCAATGCCGCAGTGGCCTGGCGTCATAGGCTATCCTTCCGAGCCTCAGGGTGTTCATGTGAGAGAAAAATGTCCCAGCTACCTGACAACCCAAGGGGGAGCCCCACTGGCATCTCCTCACATGTCCTCTAAGTGCCTTCTCCTGGTTCCAACATACTCAAGTAGTCCTTACTGATTTTCTGGCAGAGCAAAAAGTGATCGTCCAGAGACGGCAGGGATCTGACTAAAAATCCAAAAGCAGGGGAACACACCAAGCTCTCTTAGGGCATTGCAAGCAAGCCTCCACCTCAGCAATCCTGTCAGACCCTGCCACGCTGTGGGCAGAGAACTAGTTGAAGTAGTTAAGGCTGCTGTTCTGGTGCCTGGAGCTGTTGGCCCATCGTTCATAATGCTGGCACCACTGAATGCAAGAGGCATAGGATGCACTGTATCCTGCAGCATGAGGAGTGTGTGGAGAAGGGCACATCACCTTTCAAGTTCTATGCACTTCCTGCTGCTGCCCATAGAGAGAGCCTGCTCCCGCCTGTGATGGTAATGAGATACTCCTTCACAGTGGCAGTACTGCATTAGTATGATTTGCTACAAAAGGACAGTTAACCTTGCCATCATCCCTGGCATGTCTGGCTCCCTCCACCTGCAGAAGGAATGTGGGTGGGGGTTAGGGACATCTCACTCCTGGACACCCAAGTGTCCCTGCTTACATGGACAGGTTATATTCTCAAGGCCCCTCCCTTTCCAGCACCAGTACCTGCAACATCACCTTCACATTGATCGTGTGGCTATGAAAGAACTAAAACATGGAGATCTACAAAACAGCCTGGCTTGGCCTGAACCACCTATCTTCTGGCCCCATTCCTTCTGCATAAGAGGCACAGAGGAACACAGAGGTTCCTGGGGTTACAGGTGCCTGCACCCATGCGGTCACACTGATTCCTCACAGGCTTTGATATCCCCACACCCTTGCCTGCACACGGCTTCACAGGATACCCTGATTCACGCACGTCACACGTTCCTGCCTCTGATGGAGGACTTGGGCATGCCCACACCATTTTGGGCTACTAAAACAGCTCTTCCAAACTGTGACTGGACAGAGGGCATCACGCTACTCAGCCCCGCCCCTCACTGTCAGCCTCAGTGTATGGGCCTCAGAACTGTGGTGAAACATTCCTGAGGAAGCTCTATGTTACCCGAGCATTTGCAGCTTTCCCAGGGTTTGGTGTCTGGGGGGCTCTTGCTTACGGCTGCTCACGTTTCCCACTTCAGAATCCATTTTCTCTACCGCTTTCCCACAGATCCACAGTGACCCCTAGTAATATCCACAGGGAGAAATGCCCGGGACATTACAGGCTGCCCAGTCTGTGGGATATCTGAGGCTGAAGTGACAGGCAAAGGGAAGAACTGTGGCTGGAGAGGACTGTAGCCTACATTCTGGTAGAGTTGGGTGATCAGGATAACTACGGCCAAGATACGGTCTCAATCTGACTCCTTTTACATCAGTTCTCTTGTTTTTGTTTCCATTACTCTTGCTCTTTCTGTCTTTTCCTCATTCTGACTCTTTCTTCCATCTACCCATTGGGTTTCAGTGACCCGTAGAAAGAATGACTTGATGCTGCCTAAGGGTTTCTTCATTGCAGGAGAAAGGCTCGGTCTGAAGGAACAAAGTAAATAAACAATCATATTCACACGAGGCCATTGTTATGTGAGGAAATGTAATACCGTCAAAAATGCACAAGATGTACTGGCTGTGGACACCATGGTCCAGAGATTGCCCAACACAACTTCACGTACATGCCTGTGCCTCTGTGTGTGTTGTGTGTGAGGGCTATAGCACACTCTGCATCTTATTGTCCCTCTGGTCATTTACCCTTCCAGCTGGGGATTCGACCCCAAGTGAACCTAATATCCAGACTGACTGCTCACATGCCTTTGCTCTCTTCCCCACAACTCCTACATGCAATTTATACTCCCACTGGCTAAGTGTGGTTCTGAATCCTGGGCTCAGAGGATGATTCTCGCAGCAAATACAGTGCTCTCATACTTCTAGGGAGGGCTTCCGCTTCAAGTGTGAAATGTACTGGGAAGCCTCCCACCGCGTTGCCTGCTGTCAATGTGTGAGCTGACCTCCGACAGAAAGGAACCTGGAAATCCATCATCCTTTCGGAGCTCGCAGTGGACATTCAGGCCCTTGCTCCCAAATCCCTTTCCTTGAGCTACCTTATGTCCCTGGGTCCATTAGTATCACCCACTTCAATGGACTTACTCTTAGTTCTCCCTCCTCCCCAGCTTCCAGCACACAGAAAGAATTCTGTCTTCTCATACTGTCCTAAAGCATAACAACTTAACCGCCACTGCAACTGCACAGGCCCAGCCCTCACAGGCAATGGTCATTCACAGGCAGCCAGTTGTAATGCCCCAAACTAGGGACAAACACCACAGAGACAGACGCTATTGATGCTCTTGATTTATGTGTTTCAAGAACACACGACAAACAGACAAACAGAGCTGATGCTCCTGCTTTAACTTTCCATTTCATACCATGCTCCCGATCTCTCTGTGACTGAATTCCTGGTCACACAGACATTCTGCTCCATTGTCCTGTGCAGGAACATAATGTCTGCTTGAAAACACATACTCATGTCAAAACCTTCTTATGTGCACTTCTCTATTTGAAGGAAAATGGATGGTCCCTCCTATTTAACTCACACTGTGGGAGATACCCTAACACAATAATTGACTATCATCTCCTAGCAAAATTCCTAAAGAGTATAGTATAATTATTGGTGGCCCTAACATGAAGAGTCGGTCATTGCTGAAATTAGGATCTCTTAAATTTCCTGCTGCCTTGTGTTGGATGCATCACACCACACCACCTTTTTAATGAGCAATGACCTCAGGATCACCCAGTTAGAAATTTGGACACACCTAAGGAAATATTTGATGGTTGCAATGATCCATAAAAGGAAGTGGTGGCACAGCAGCCTCAGCCTTTGTATGAAAAGACTCCTGGACAAGTGTGGGAAGGGTCAGAGGAAGGACATCATGGGAGCCTCCATTTAAGGAATAGTAGACGGGCCTAAGGGTGAGGGAGGTGGCCTGGAGCGAGAGTTCAGAGGAGTGGGTCAATGAATCTGCTTTGATGCTGAATGATTTTGCACATGCACACTTCCTCATTTTACATCAGGTGTCCCTGTCTGAATATAATTCCCACTGCAGTGCTACATACTTCCTTTCTCAACCTGATTCTCTGAGGACCTGACATAACAGGCTCTACTCCTCCCAGTATCAGGGCGTCCATGAGAGAAAGCAATGACCCAGCTACCTAGCAAACTAGGGGCGAGTGTCCAGGAACAGTCCCCCTCACCTGTACTCCTCTACCTTCACTCTCCTGGGGCCAAGCTCCTCGCACAGTACTTGAGATGATTAGACCACACTTCTATTACTGATGTTCTAGTAGGGCAAACAGGACTAGTCAGAAGAAGCCAGGGATCTCACTTTACGAACCCAAGAGGTAGGGGAACCCAAAGCTCTCCTTCTGCATTGCCACCGAGGCCCAACCTCAGTATCCTGTCATATCCTTCCAGGTCGCAGCATTTTTCTCCTAAATAACATTGTCGGGAATGCTGGAAAGGCATTCTCACGCTTATCCAATAGATGGCAGCTTTTCGTTTCAAATCATGTTATTGGGGATGTTGGCAATTCATTCTCATGCTTGTCAAAACATGGCAGCTTTTTTTTACAAATAAAGTTACTGAGCAGGCTGGCAATGCATATCCACACTTGTCCACGAGATGGCAGCATGACTTCACATGTCATTTCATTCGGGATGGTACCACTGCATTCCCTCGTTTCTCCACCAGGTGGCAGCACTTTTCCACCAAATGATTTCATTGGGCATGCACGGTAGGCATGCTCAGGTATGCCCAAGAGTTGTTTGCATTTACCTCAAAATGTCATTTCTTTCGTGATGCTGGAAATGGATTCTCATTCTTGAACAGTCACAGCATGCAGTTATGTCCGCACGTGCCAAAAGGCGGCTTCTAACAGAAAAATACAGTTTGCACATACTTCTACAAAGGGAATTTGGTTTAACTGTGAAATGAACGTAAAACCCCGGCCTGGTTCCCTGCTGTCTCCCTAAAGCGAGGGTATGGCAAACGCATCATCCTTTATAACTTATCACTGCAAATTCCGACCCTTGCACACAAGGCCTTTCCTTGAACTCCCTTATCACCCAAGGGAAAATGGTAAACTCTATTGGACTTTCACTGATTTCTTAATCCACCACAGTCTCTACCACACAGAAAGAATTTTGGCTTCTGATACCATCAGAAAACACAACTTAGCCACTTCTGCAATTGTAAAGGCCATGCATTCACGGGGCGGGTAATTCAGAGAGTCCATTGTCAAGGCAAACAATACATAAACAGGCACATTAGATGCTCTCGCTTTATCTTGCCATTTATTCCATGTGCTGCATATATCCATGGCTGAATGCCTTTCCACAGGGACATTCTGCACCTAATTTCTACGCAGGAAAAGAATCTTTGCTTGAAACACCTTTTAATCTGAAAAAGCTTCTCACGTGCACTACTTATATTGGAAGGTCCCTCCTATAGTTCTCACACGTTAAATACGTGCAGTTAACACAGCAAATCTGGTATCATCTCCTCTGAGGATAATCAAAAAGTATTTAAAAATCATGTCAAGCCCAAACCTGACAAAGTTGGAATCTCTTCCGTTTTCTCCAGCCATGCATTCAACAGCTCCCACCACAACTTGGTTGTGATGGGCAGTGTACCCAGGAAGGCCAGCGATACAATTCAGTAAATACATGGTGGTTGTGATGATCAATAGAGGGATGTGGTGGCACAGCAGCCTCAGCATTTTCATGAAGGAGGATACTGGAAAATTGTGGAGGGGGTTCTAGGAAGCACATCACAGAACTTCTCTTTAATGCATGGTAGGCAGGCCTGAGGGTGGTGTTGGTGACCTGAGGTGTGAGATCAGAGAAATAGGCCAAAGAATCTACTTTCATTCTGAGTGACAGAGGAAACAGACATGACCTCATCATCCTTCAGCCTCCCCCAAGTGAACATGATTGGCACTGCGGTGCTCAGAACTTCCAGCCTCATCCTCATACCGTGATGATGTCACAGGCTGTATTTCTCCCAGCTTCAGTGTGTTCATGTGAGAAAACAATGTCCCAGCTACCTGGCAATCCAGAGGCAAGTGAAGAGTTGGTCTCTGCTCACCTGTTATCATCTATGTCCCCTCTCCTGATGCCAACATACACTCATAGTTCTCACTGTTGATCTGGAAAGGAAAAATGGGCTCCACAGGAGAGGGCAGGCGTCTAAACCACAAACCCAAAAAGCAGGGGATCACACCAAGCTCTCTAATGGCATTTCCTGCAAGGACCCACCTAAGCAATCCTGTCAGATCCCGAAACATGGTGATCAGAGACGAAGTTGAAGAAGTGAATGCTGCTGTTCTGCCTGCAGTTGTAGGCCTGTCGTTCATACTGCAGGTACCACTGAATGTGAGTGGAATGGGTCACCCTGTATCCTGCAGCTTGAGGAGTGTGTGGAGAGGAACCTGTCACCTTCCAACTTGGACACACTTCTTGCCGCAGGCCATGCAGGGAGCCTCCTCTCTCCTGTGATGGTTATGAGAGGATCCTTCACAATCACAGTATCGTGGATGTAGGGGTTTTTGTGAAAGAGCAGCACAGTCTTGCAGCGATTGCTGCCATGCCAGGCTTCCTTCACCTGCAAAAGGATAGTGGATCCGGTTTAGGGTGATAACTTATTCCAGAACTCCCGCCTATTCCTTCCTGCAGGGATAGGATTTTTTCACAAGCTCTCTACCTCCCCAGCCGTGGTCTGCACAGCCTGACCTTCAGATTGATCATGTGGCTGAGCATGGTTTCATCTTGGTCACTGATAATGGCTGACAATTCCAGATTGTTGACAAATTGCAGCAGGTCAAAACGCCTGCACGCTGCAAGCTGAACATGAAACAGCTACAAAAAGGAGCAGATCCTTAAAGCAGCTTGGATTGCTCCCACCTCTCTAACCCCTAGCCCAGCTCCTTCACCATAAGATGCAAAAAGAGAGCACAGTGGTTCTTGTGGGCTCCATGTGTTTATACACACACGGGCACACTGTTTTCCTGACAGCCTTTGACCTCGCCTACATACTTGCCTGCTGAGTGCTTAACAGGATACCTTTATTTGAGGACATCACTCATTCCTGCCTCTCACTGACTTGGATATACAGAGGACTTGGACACGCAGCCCCCCTCGAGTGCAGCATTACCCCAAGAAGAACCTGAGTGACACAGAGCAGTGTGGAGGCAATGGCCCTTGTTCTGCGCATGAGTCTGATCTGGGACGGCGCTCCTGAAGCCCAGGGAGAGTTTTTGTGGTACTGGTGAGATAAAAGGGTGTCTCTGAGATTTTGGATCACACTGTTCTCACTATCCTGAGCTTCACTCCAATGTGTCTATTTGATTCTGAGCTACCGATCCCCACTAATACATTTCTCATGCACTAGGGCAGGCATATTGCGTTCCCTTCTGTAGAGTCAAGGATACACTATTGACTCAGCATCTGGCAATGCACTGAACGTTTGTGCTTTTCAGTTCTAAACAGGGCTGCCGCCGCTGCCAGGTACTGGGCTTGAGCCAGCAGAAGGATCTGCTCACTTGTAAGTTCACGGGCTACATTCCTAACTTAAGTGCCCGGAGCACATCCAGTGGGGACCAGGTGCACTTCCCACTGAGCCAATCCTCTTCGTGCTCCTGCTCGACTGGCTCTTCTTGTGGATGTTTTGTTTCTATCTGTGCCTGAGGCTCAACATCAACCACCACCTTCATGACTTTTATGACGTCCTCTCACCCTGGACAAACTGCTCCCTGCCAATTAATTCCTCCTCAATCAATTCCTTCTCCTCTCCCTGCTCCACCCTGTCTGGCCCTTGTAGAAACTCATGATACATTTCCTCTGCCAAAGCATAACTTACCCACTTCTGCAACTGTAAGGCCCAGCCCTCCCAGGGACTGGTCGATCATTCCAAGGCAGCCAATCGTAAGGCTCAAACCAACACACAAACAACAGACAGACAGACAGACAGACAGACAGACAGACACGGTACTTGCTCTTAATTTATCTTTCTAACTACATGCCATGCTCTGGATGTCTCCGCATCTCAATGCTTTCCCACAGGGACATTCTGCATCTATTTCCTGTGCAGGGAAACAATGTTTGCTTGAAAACACATATTTCGCTGAGAAAGCTTCTCATGTGCACGACTCTTCTTTGAAGTAAAATGGACAGTCCCTCCTATTTATCTCACAGTGTGGGAGGTCCCCTGAACACAACAAACCTCCTATTGTCTCCTCTGACTATTACTAAAGAATACTGAATAATCCCCAATCTGTAAAATGGGTCACTGCCGCCAGTGGGATCTCTTAAGTTTCCACCAGCCCTGTGTTCAACATGTGCCGCCACAACCCGTTTATAACGGGCAGTGTTTTCAGGATGACCTGTGGAGGAATAAGGAGACACTTAAGGAAATATATGGTGGTTGTGATGATCAATAGAGGCAAGTGGTTCCAGAGCAGCCTCAGCCTTTGCATTCTCATGCTGAAACACCACGTGGCAGCATTTTCTCCTCAAATGGTATTATTGCAGATGCTCACTCTGAATTCTTACTTTTGTCCAGAGGCGGCAGAAAGTTTCTTACCAACGATTGTTCTGGGGATGCTGGCAATGCATTCTCACACTTTTCCACCAGGTGTCGGCATGATTTCACGAGTAATTTTATTGGGGATGCTGGAAAAGCATTCACAATTCCATTCAACAGGTGGAAACATTTTCAACAGGATGAATCCATTGGTGAACTCGTGGATGCATTCTCACGTTTACCCACCAGGTGGCAGTATTGTTCCAACTGAGGATCATATTTGGGATGCTTGTGGAGATGCAGAAGATGCATTTTCTCGTTTGTCCACCAGGTGGTGGCATTTTGACACCACGAGATTTTATTGGCTATGCTGACAATGGAAGCTAATGTGTGTCAAGCAGGCAGCAGAATTATTTTACCGCACGATTTCGCTGGAGATGCTTGCAATGGTTCTATATTTATCAGTTGGCGTCAATATTCCACTAGTGAATATCAGGAATGTTCTGGAAGTGCATTCTCACGCTTTTCCACCAGGTGGCAGAATTTTCCCACAAAGTACTTTTACTGAGGATGCTGGCAAGGCATTCCCACGTTTTTTTCTACAGCTGTCTGCATTTTCCCTCCACTGTCCCATTTTGGGGAAACTGGCAATGCATTTTGGCGCTGAAACATGAGATGGCAGCATTTTTCCACCAACGATTCTGTTTGAGATGCTGGCAATGCTTTCCCACGTTTGTCTTAACACGTTTGTGGAAGCATTTTTACTACCAAATTATATTATTGGGGGTGTTGAAAATTCAGTCTCAAGTTTGAAAAAGACTTGGCTACATTTTCCACAAATGTGATTATTTTGTGGATGTTGACAAGGCATTCTCACGTTTTAACAGCCATTGAACCTACTTTCCCAAAAATGATTCTATTGGGAATAGTGGCATGGCACTTTCACTTTTGTTCAATAGCTGGCAACACTTTCACCACAAAGTATCGTTTGGGGAATGCTGGAAGCACGTTCGTCCAACGTACTTCGTAGAAGTACTTTTCCACAAAATGATTTTATTGCGGATGCGGGCAATGCATTCTTCAGTCTCTCAAACAAGAGGCCACATTTTCCACCAAACGATTACTTTGGTTGTGCTGGCAATGCATTCCCACATCTGTCCACAAGGTGGCCACTTTTGTTTACCAAGGGATTTTCCTGAGAACGCTGGCAATGCATTCCCTTGCTCGAATACCAGGTGACAGCATTTTCTCCACAAGTGATCTTATTGGAGATGCTGTAACTGCATTTTCACATTTGTAGAAAGGTGACTGGTTTCTTATTTACAAATGATTGTTTTAAGGCTGCTGGCAATTCCTTCTGACACTCAAACACCAGGTGCAGTATTTTCCCACCAAATGATATTATTGAGGATCCTGGCACTGCATGCTCCTCCTTGGAGAACAAGTGGCAGCTATTTTCCACCATGTAACTTCACTGGGGCTTCTGGCGATGCATTTTCACTTTTGTCCAATAGGTGGAAGCATTTTCCCACAAGTGATTTCACTGGGGATGCTGGCAATGAACACTCACACAAGTCGACAAGATAAGGGCATGTTTCCCACAAGAGATTTTCATTGTGAATCTTGGCAATGTATTTTCAAATGTGTCCGCCATTTGGCAGCCAGCATCATCTCAGAAGGGATTTTCATGAGGATGCGGGCAACGCATTCTCACACTTGTCAAACATGTGGCGGCCTTTTTCCAACAACTGATATTATTGGGGCTGCTGGCAATGCATTGTGAAGCCTGTTTACAACAAGCCCGCATTTTTCCACCAAATGTTATTATTGCACATAAAGGCAATGGTTTCTCCCGCTTGTCCACCCGTTGGCACCTTGACATCACAAGTGATTTTGTTTGGTAAGCTGAGAATGCATTCTTACGTTTGTTCAGCCAGTTGCGGAATTTTTCCACCAAGTGACTTTATTGCTGCTGGCTGTACATTCTCACGTTTGTCCAACTATTCGCCGCAGTTTTCCCCTAAAGTGATATTGTGTGTGTGGGTGTGGATGTTGGTTTTGAATTCTCACACGTGGACATTGGCTATCAGAATTTTAGGCCCAAATCACTTTATTGTGATTCCAGAGCATGCGTTCTCACTCTTGTCCACCAGTTGGCACCGTGATCTCAGTAGGGGTTTCATTGGGGATTCTGGGAAATCATTCATACAGTCCTTTAGCACCTGGTGGCCTTTTTCTCAAAGAGTGATTTTGTTGGGGATGCAGTCAATGCATGCTTCACCTTGTCCACCAGGGGGCAGAATATTTCCACCAAGTTTTTTTTAAAGGGGATGCGTTTAATGCTCTCCCACTTACCTCCACAAGGTGGCAGCATTTTTAAAACAAATGCTTTTCTTGGGAATGCCGGGAATGCTCTCTCACATTTGTAAACAATGTCAGGTAATTTCTCATCAAACGTTTTTACGGGAGATGCCTGAAATACACTATCACCTTTTATTCAAAGGGGCAGCATTTTTTCAACCAAATAATTTTACAGGGGCTGGCAATGGATGCTCACGTTTGTCCCACACTTGGCAGCATTTGTCCCACCCAGAGAAAGTTTTTTTGCGGGGATGCGTGGCAGCGTTTCGCCCCAAATGATTTTATTGAGGATGCCTGCAAGGCAGTCTCAGGTCTCTACATGAGGTCACAGTAGTTTTCAACCACATGATTGGATTGGGGATACTATCAGCGCATTCTCACCCTTTTGCATTTTGCCGACAGAGAGGTTTTGTGGTGATTCTGACAATACATTCTCAGACTTATCTGAGAATTGGCAGTATTTCCGTACAAATGACCTTACTGGGGATGCTGGCAATGTATTCTCACGATTGTCCACGGAGGACAGCATTTTCAATCAAATAATTTTATGGGAGATGCTACGCAGCCATACTTGCACTTGTCAACCAGAAGGCAGGTTTTCCCCAGTATGATTTTATTGGGCATGCTGGCACTGCATTCGTAATCTTTTTCATAGGTGGCAAAACTTTCCCCAAAACTTATTATTTAGGGGATACTGGCAATGAATTGTCATTCTCAAGCATCCGTTGGCAGCATTTTTTAGCTAATGATTTTGTTGGGGATGCTCGCCGTGCGTTTTCCTATTTGTCGACCAGTGCACCTGGTGCCCGCTGGAGGTGCTCCAGGCACATAAGTTAGAGATGGAGAATATGGACTTGCAAGGAAGCAGAGCCTAACGGAAAATCTTGATAATGCATTGCCAGATTTCTCAGTAAAATCCCTGTGAGAGCTCAGTTCCGTATTATGTTCGAACGTTGGAAGCAAATGCCAGGATCCCCAATAAA
This sequence comes from Miniopterus schreibersii, assembly GCF_964146895.1. Classification (NCBI taxonomy): domain Eukaryota; kingdom Metazoa; phylum Chordata; class Mammalia; order Chiroptera; family Miniopteridae; genus Miniopterus; species Miniopterus schreibersii. The sequence continues at coordinate 10,128,433 of NC_138120.1, read as the reverse complement.
ATTGTTTGGGTCAAAGATGCCGCTTCCATGTGGGCAAGCGTAAGACTGCCTTGACGTTATTCCCAATAAAATCATTCTAGGAACAGTGCTGCCTCTTAATGGATAATCTTGAGAATGCATTTTCAGCATCTACAAAATAATCACCAGAGTGAACACATAGGCCATCGGCTGGACAAATGTAAGAATGCCTTCTGAGCCTACCAAATAAACTTGCATAAATGTCCAGTGTTGGGTCCTAAAAAATGATGGATTTCTAAGTATCCTCCCTGTAGGGAGTCGGTCACACATTAGGAACAGGCAACCAGGTGGGAGACTTCACAGTTGAACCAAAGTCCCTCTCTAGAAGTATGACTGCACAGTGTTTTGCTGAGAGAATCAGTCTCTGAGGCCGAAGATCCCAAGCGACATTTAGCAAGGGGTGGAATAAGGTGCACAGATACCTGTGGCGAATTGAGTCAAGGCGTGTGGGAAGTCAGAAGTGTATTAGGTTCATTTGGGCAAGAATCCCCTGCTGGAAGAGTAAATGAGCAGAGGGACAATAAGAAGGAGAGTGTGCCACAGCCCTCACACACAAGCACACACAAGCACACACACACACATGCACACACACAGAGGCAAAGGCATGGACATGAATTTGTGTTGGGCAATCTCTGGACTATGATGTCCACAGTCAGTACACCTTGCCCGTTTTTGACACTTTTTACGTTTCCTCAAATGGAAATGGCCTCCTGTGAATATGATTGTTTATTGACTTTGTTCCTTCAGACCAAGCCCTTGTGCAACCAACTATTCCTTAAGCAATATCAAGTCATCCTTGCTACTCGTCACTGAAACCCAAGGAGTGGATGAGAGAAAGTCAGAATGAGAGAAAGACCAAAAGAGCAAAAGCAACGGAAACAAATAAAAAGTTACTAATCTTAAAGCAGTCAGACTGAGACCTTATCTTGGCGGTAATAATCCTGATGATCCAACTCTACCAGAATGTAGGCTACAGTCCTCTCCAGCCACAGTTCTTCCCTTTGACTCTCACTTCAGTCTCAGATATCCCTTATACTGGAATAGCCTCTACTGCCCGGGCATTTCTCCCTGTGGATATTACCAGGGGTCCCTGTGGATGTGTGGGAAGTGTTAAAGAAAACGAATTCTGAAGTGGGAAACGTGAGTTGCCTTAAGAAAGAGCCCACTAGACACCGAACCGAAGGAAACCTAAAGATGCTAAGGCAAAATAGGACTTCCTCAGGAACGTTTCTCTACAGGTACAAGGCCCATACACTGAGGCTCACAGTGAGGGGCGGGGCTGAATACGATGATGCCTGCTGTAGTCTCACAGTTTGGAAGAAATGTTTCAGAAGCCCAACAGCAAAGGGGAGCGAGTGGGGTGTCCAGGAGCCTTTTCCACGCTACCTGACCACATCCCAAGCCCCTGTCTGTAGGCTCAGTGAGACCACACTGAGCACAGCAAGAACCCATATCCGGACCTGAAGTGTCTGTCTTTACTGTATGGCTTATTCTTGACCCTTTGGTCAAATATTAATTGACCATGATGGCATGGGTCAATTTCAGGATTCTGTACTTTTCCATTGATCTATGTGCCTGTTCCTGTGCCAGAAGCAGGTTGTTCTGATCACAGTGGCTTTGCCCTACAGCAGGATATTCAGTAATGTGATCCTACAACTCTGTTCTTTCTCAAGAATACTGTGGGTGCACGGGGTCTTTTTTGGTTTCCTATAAATTTTCGAAACATTTTTTCCAGCTCTGTGAAACACACTGTTGGGATTGATGACAATTGTGTTGAATTTATAGATTGTTTTGGGTAGCATGGATATTTTGATAATGTTAATTCTTTCAGTCTATAATTCTTTCACTCCTTTGTATCTTCCTCTATTTCTCTTTTCAATGTCCTGTTTCTGAATACAAGTCTTTTACATCCTTCTTTGACTTTACTCCTAGGTGTCTTATTTTTTCAGTTGCAATGGTAAATGGTATAGTCTTTTTCTAAGAGTTCATAATCGGTGTAAAAAAAATGCCATCAATGTGTTGATGTTAATTTTGCTTCCAGCTTCCTTGCCAAATTCATTAATTATATCCACAAGTACTCGGTGGACTCTTTAGTTTTTTATGTACAATATCATGTCATCTGCAAGTAATGACAGTTAACCTTCTCTCTTCCGATACGGATGCCTTTTATGTTCTCTTTTTGTCTGCTCGCTGTGGCTAGGACTTCCAGTAGTATGCTGAGCAGTAGTGGTGAAAGGGGCAACCGTGTCTTATTCCTCTTCTTAGGGGATATGGTTTTAGCCTTTGCACGTTGAGTATGATTTTGGCCCCAGGTATGTTGTATATGGCCTTTATTATGTTGAGATATATTCCCTCTATTTCCACTTTGCTCCCAGTTTTTTCCAAAATGGGTGCTGGATTTTCTAGAATATTTTCTCTGTATCTATTGATATGATCATAAGATTTTTGTCCTTCATTTTGTTTAGCTCTCACATTTCTTGATTTGCGAATATTATACCAGCGCTGCGTCTCCAGAATAAATCACACTTGGTCATGGTGTATGATCTTATTTAATGTATTGCTGGATAAAATTTGGTAATATATTTTCTGAGGATTTTGGCACCTATGTTCATGAGGGACGTTGGTCTGTGAAATTCTTTATTTGCAGGATCTTCATCTGGTTTTGGGATTTATTATAATACTGGTCTCATAAAAATATCTCCCTCCTCTGGAATTTTCTAAAATATTTTGAGGAGAGTGGGTTTTAATTCTTCTTTAAATGTTTAGGTAAGCTCGCATGTAAATCCATCTGGCCCCAGACACTTGTTTGCTGGAAGTTTTTTTCTTATTACTTCTTCAATTGCATCCATTTTTACTGGCCCTCCAGGTTTTCTGATTCTTTCCGATTGAGTTTTAGCAGATTGTAGTTTTGAGGAATGTGTCCATTTTACGCAGCTTCCCCACTTTATTGTTGTGCATAGTGTTTTCTTAGTATTCTTTCTGTTTCTGTCATGTCAGTTGTTATATCGCCTCTTTCACATCTGATTTTGTTTTCTTGGGTCCTCACCATTTGTTTTTTGGTGCGTCTGGCTAAAGACTCATCGATCTTATTTCTGTCAGAAAACTAGTTCTTACTTTCATTGATATTTTGTACTGTGTTTTTGGTCTCTGTGTCGTTCATTTCTGTTCTGATCTTCACTATTTTCTTTCTTCTGCATCTCCTCGAAATGTTCAGGTCCTCTTCCCTTTTTAATATTGGGTTGTTGTTTTTGTTTTGTTACTTACATAAGAAATAAAAATGACTTTACATTCTGAATTCTGTGTTTTATTTTAATCTCTGATAGCAGATTTATGCCCCTTCAGAAATTGATGTAGAATATACGTCATCTAAAACTAAACATTTTAAACTATACGCTCCAGTGGTTTTAAAATTGGAATAATGTAGAACTGTTACAGCATAACAAGAAGCTAGAAAAATTCCAGGACAAGTTGAAAGGGAAACTGAGATAGATTTTTAGACAGCAGTTTGAGTTAAGCCTATCTTCCCTAAGCCAAAGGCACTGGAGAATAAATAGTTTGTATTAGATGGGAAAGATGCAGAAACCCAGGTGCAGAGACTAGGGCACAGGAAACCACCTGGACAGGAACCCCCAGAGGCCTACAAGGGACAAAGACTGGGAAAACAAGAACTTTGTCCCCAGGTAATCTATTCTCCCAGAGCATGTCATGGGTCATGCGGTGGAGACCCCCTAAGCATTCCTCCCTAAAGATACCTTTTAAGTCTCAGTTGTATTTCAGCTCCAGGCCCATAAAAGCATTAAGACAAGACAAGTGGCATTGGAGTGGACTCAGGACCAGACACATTGACAAATGAGGCCCTTCCTGGCATGGACTAATCAGTGGCGACCAGCACCCTGAAAGGGCACCCCTGGAAAGCTGATGAATATTCTCTTGAGAACTCCCCTTAAGCCTCCCATAAGATTTTCCACCTGCAAGGGAGATAAATATGCTCAGGACAAAGGACCAAGTGTGAGCTCCCCTACACCACAGGAAAGCGTGACAGCGCCAGTTTCCTCCTTCCTTCTGCGGGGGCCCCATGGTGCTTTCAACCAGGGGAGCAATGGGCAGTGGCAGCTCATCCCAGGCTTGTCTTCTGAAACTGTCTGAAAGGTCTTGGAAATGTGTCCAAGGCCCCCTTTTCTCTGACTTCCCAGTGAGCAAAGGCAGCCCAGCCTAGGCTATCCTGTTACTTCGTCTATGCACCTGCCTTGGTTCACCATCCTAAGTACATTTTTATTACAGCCATTAAAGCTTTGGGTTTTTTTCTTCATTTTTTTCTCTTGATTGAAATCTTTCCTTCAAGATGACAAGAGCTGAGGCCTTCTGCCTGTATCCCCTGTAACACAACCGTCATCTTTTCACTTCGGAAACCTTAATGTCAACATAAAAGAAAGCCTCATCCCATTTAAAGAGTATACCCAATTCTACTCTGGACTATTTCCTCATTTACACTGATGTCTTTCCCATCTCCATGGCTATGCTATTGCTATTGTCGTTGTTGTTAACCCTCACTAGAGGATATTTTTTTCATTGACTTCCAGAGAGAGTGGCATGGAAGAAGGGGTAGAGAGAGAGAGGTGCCTCAGTGTTAGAGACACAGACATTGGTTGCTTTTCTAATTCGCTGCACACCTGGGATGAGGAATGAATCTACAACCTAGGTATGTGCCCTCAACTGGGAATCAAACCTGAGACCCTTCAGTGTGCAGGCCGACACTATACCACTGAGCCCCGCTGCCCAGGGTAGATATGCCTTTTTAAATATGAAGTTTGTAGGTATATTTAACTTGAAATTGGTAGAGGTTTTAAAATGATTTCTTTAGTTTTACTCATGTTTTCATTGGTGATTTGCCACTATTATATTACTGGCATTAATTTTGCAACAGTTTGTATGTAGCAGGGAGGAAACACTTTTAGATCAGGGTCCAAATAGAGTAGTGTATACGAACTTTTTTTGTTAAAAACTTTTATAGCAATGAGAACCAGAAAAATTTCTACTAAACTATCTAACACTACAACTGAAAGATTTAGAAAGAGAACAGAAAACAAGAAAGGGCCCAGAGGAAGTAAAAGGAAGAAAATAATAAAGAACCAGAGCCTAAATAAATAACGTAGAGACTAAAAAATTAAAAAAGGTCAATGCAACCAAGAGCTTGTCTTTGAATAGACAATCAGTGTGATGAACTTTTAACCCAACTCACCAAAAACCAAAGACAGAGGTCAAAAATAAATAAATTGAGGAACAAAAGAAGTGAAGTAACAACTGATACCACTGAAATACAAAGGGTTGTAAGCAAATACCCTGAACAACTATATGCCAACGACCTGGATGAAATAGACAAATTTCTGGAAATACACAACCTTCCAATACTCAGTGAGGAAGAATCAGGCATGCTGAACACGTTGATAAAAACTGGTGAAATTGGAACAGTGATTTTTTAAAAAATGCCCAAGAAAAAAAGGGCCAGGCCCAGACAGTTTCAGAGGGGAGTTTTATCAAACATTCAAAAAATAATTCAAATTGTTCCAAAAAGTCCGAGAGGAACAAACACTCCCAAGCTCTTTTTAGGCAGCCTGAATAATCCCAACTACAAATCCAGGTAAAGACCTTGCAAAGAAAGAATTACAGGCCAATATCCGTGATAAACAGAGATGCTAAAATCTTCAAACAAATATTAGCAAATTGGATCAAGCAATATGTTAAACAGATCACACCCCATGACCAAGTGGGGTTTATTCCAGGGATGCAGGTTTGGTACAGTATTCACAAATCTATAAATGTGATGCATCACAGGAACCATTTGACAAACAAAAATCTCATGATCATCTCAGTAGGTGCAGAAAGAGCAACAAAACCCAGCGCCCATTTTTGAGAAAAACTCTCAGCACAGTGGGGATAGAGGGATCATGCCTAAACACATTAAAGTCCTTATAGGACAAACCTTCAGTCAACTTCATACTCAATGGGCAAAAACTAAAACATATCCCCTAATAAGAGGAACAAGACAGGGACGTCCACTTTCACCATCTTTTATTCAACAGAGTGTTGGAAGTCCTTGCCACAGCGATCAGACAAGGAGAAAACATAAAAGGCATCCAAATTGGAAAGGAGAAATAAAACTGTCACTGTTTGCAGATGACCTGATATTGTATGCTGAGAACACTAAAGAGGTCACCAAAAGACTTCTAGATTTAATAATAAATGAACTCAGCTATGCAGCAGGATGGAAAATTAATGCCCAGAAGTAAATGGCATTTTTAAACAACATTCATGATCTCTCAGAAAGAGAAACTAAAACAAACAAACAAACAAACAAAAACACATTTAACGTGCAACAATAAAATTAAGATACTTAGGAATTAACTTAACCAAAGGGGTGAAAGACGTGTACTTGCAAAACAAATATGTTCAAAAAAGAGATAGAGGAAGCTATAAACAAGTGTAAGAATATACCATGCTAATGGATTGCTAGAATCAACCTCATTCAGATGTCCGTACTCCCCAAAGCAATCTATAGATTCAAACTATTCATAAAATACCAATGTCCGATATCACAGACCTAGAAGAAGTAGTGCAAAAATTTAAAGGACACAAAAAGGACAGGGCCCCAAATCGCTGCAGCAATTTTGGGAGGAAGAAAAAAGTGGAAGGAATCAAAATAATACATATCAAGATATAGTAAAGCCATTTTAATCGAAACAGAATGGAACTGGCAGAAGAACAGACTTAATGACATAAATGGAACTGAACAGAGAACCCAGGAATTGACCCAACTCATTACACTCAATTGAGATTTTACAAAGGAGGCAGAGCATACAGTGGAGTAAAGGAAGTCTCTTCAATAAATGGTGTTGGGAAAATTGGACAGGAACTTTCAAAATAATGCAACTAGACCACTATCTTGCACCGCACACAAGGATCAACTCCAACTGGATAAAAAACTTAAAGGTAAAACATGAAACCATTAAAAATCCTAGAAGGAAATGGAGGCAGCATGATCTCAGACATCTCTCATTGCAATATGCTTACCAATACACTGCCTAGGGCAATGGAAGCAAAGGAGAAAATAAACAAATGGGACTACAGCAAAATAAAAAGATTCTGCACAAAGATACCATCAACAAAATGCAAAGGGAACTCATTATATGGGAGAACATATTTGCCGATGATACATCTGATAAAGGGTTACTACCCCTAATATTTTAAGAAACACACCTTCACAAGAGGAAGACAAACGATCCAATTAAAAAACGAGCAAAGACCTAAGTAGACACTTCTCCAAAGAGCGCATAAACATGTCCAAGAGACATATGAAAACTGCTCAGTGTCACTAATCACCAGAGAGATGAAAATTAAAGCAATAATGGGGTATCACCTGAGGTCTTCCAGAATGGCTATGTTTTCAATAAGTCAATAAACAGAAAGTGCCTGTGAGGGTGTGCAGAAAAGCTCACCCTAGTATACTGCTGGTGGGAATGCAGACTCGTGCAGCCTCTATGGAAAACCTTATGACATAGGAGGTTTTCTCAAAAATTGAAATACAGAACTGCCATTGAACCCAGTGGCCCCACTGCTTGGAATATGTCCTACGAAACCAGGAACATCGATCAGGAAGAATATATAAACCCCTCTGTTCAGAGCAGCACAATTTACAATAGCTCACAGGAATGGGTACATGAATCTGCTTTGATTCTGAGTGACAGTAGACATGCACACTCCTGCATCTTCCTTCAGCTTCCTGCCTGAACATGATGCCACACTGCAGTTCTTCAGACTTTCTGTCTCTTCCCAATGCCGCAGTGGCCTGGCGTCATAGGCTATCCTTCCGAGCCTCAGGGTGTTCATGTGAGAGAAAAATGTCCCAGCTACCTGACAACCCAAGGGGGAGCCCCACTGGCATCTCCTCACATGTCCTCTAAGTGCCTTCTCCTGGTTCCAACATACTCAAGTAGTCCTTACTGATTTTCTGGCAGAGCAAAAAGTGATCGTCCAGAGACGGCAGGGATCTGACTAAAAATCCAAAAGCAGGGGAACACACCAAGCTCTCTTAGGGCATTGCAAGCAAGCCTCCACCTCAGCAATCCTGTCAGACCCTGCCACGCTGTGGGCAGAGAACTAGTTGAAGTAGTTAAGGCTGCTGTTCTGGTGCCTGGAGCTGTTGGCCCATCGTTCATAATGCTGGCACCACTGAATGCAAGAGGCATAGGATGCACTGTATCCTGCAGCATGAGGAGTGTGTGGAGAAGGGCACATCACCTTTCAAGTTCTATGCACTTCCTGCTGCTGCCCATAGAGAGAGCCTGCTCCCGCCTGTGATGGTAATGAGATACTCCTTCACAGTGGCAGTACTGCATTAGTATGATTTGCTACAAAAGGACAGTTAACCTTGCCATCATCCCTGGCATGTCTGGCTCCCTCCACCTGCAGAAGGAATGTGGGTGGGGGTTAGGGACATCTCACTCCTGGACACCCAAGTGTCCCTGCTTACATGGACAGGTTATATTCTCAAGGCCCCTCCCTTTCCAGCACCAGTACCTGCAACATCACCTTCACATTGATCGTGTGGCTATGAAAGAACTAAAACATGGAGATCTACAAAACAGCCTGGCTTGGCCTGAACCACCTATCTTCTGGCCCCATTCCTTCTGCATAAGAGGCACAGAGGAACACAGAGGTTCCTGGGGTTACAGGTGCCTGCACCCATGCGGTCACACTGATTCCTCACAGGCTTTGATATCCCCACACCCTTGCCTGCACACGGCTTCACAGGATACCCTGATTCACGCACGTCACACGTTCCTGCCTCTGATGGAGGACTTGGGCATGCCCACACCATTTTGGGCTACTAAAACAGCTCTTCCAAACTGTGACTGGACAGAGGGCATCACGCTACTCAGCCCCGCCCCTCACTGTCAGCCTCAGTGTATGGGCCTCAGAACTGTGGTGAAACATTCCTGAGGAAGCTCTATGTTACCCGAGCATTTGCAGCTTTCCCAGGGTTTGGTGTCTGGGGGGCTCTTGCTTACGGCTGCTCACGTTTCCCACTTCAGAATCCATTTTCTCTACCGCTTTCCCACAGATCCACAGTGACCCCTAGTAATATCCACAGGGAGAAATGCCCGGGACATTACAGGCTGCCCAGTCTGTGGGATATCTGAGGCTGAAGTGACAGGCAAAGGGAAGAACTGTGGCTGGAGAGGACTGTAGCCTACATTCTGGTAGAGTTGGGTGATCAGGATAACTACGGCCAAGATACGGTCTCAATCTGACTCCTTTTACATCAGTTCTCTTGTTTTTGTTTCCATTACTCTTGCTCTTTCTGTCTTTTCCTCATTCTGACTCTTTCTTCCATCTACCCATTGGGTTTCAGTGACCCGTAGAAAGAATGACTTGATGCTGCCTAAGGGTTTCTTCATTGCAGGAGAAAGGCTCGGTCTGAAGGAACAAAGTAAATAAACAATCATATTCACACGAGGCCATTGTTATGTGAGGAAATGTAATACCGTCAAAAATGCACAAGATGTACTGGCTGTGGACACCATGGTCCAGAGATTGCCCAACACAACTTCACGTACATGCCTGTGCCTCTGTGTGTGTTGTGTGTGAGGGCTATAGCACACTCTGCATCTTATTGTCCCTCTGGTCATTTACCCTTCCAGCTGGGGATTCGACCCCAAGTGAACCTAATATCCAGACTGACTGCTCACATGCCTTTGCTCTCTTCCCCACAACTCCTACATGCAATTTATACTCCCACTGGCTAAGTGTGGTTCTGAATCCTGGGCTCAGAGGATGATTCTCGCAGCAAATACAGTGCTCTCATACTTCTAGGGAGGGCTTCCGCTTCAAGTGTGAAATGTACTGGGAAGCCTCCCACCGCGTTGCCTGCTGTCAATGTGTGAGCTGACCTCCGACAGAAAGGAACCTGGAAATCCATCATCCTTTCGGAGCTCGCAGTGGACATTCAGGCCCTTGCTCCCAAATCCCTTTCCTTGAGCTACCTTATGTCCCTGGGTCCATTAGTATCACCCACTTCAATGGACTTACTCTTAGTTCTCCCTCCTCCCCAGCTTCCAGCACACAGAAAGAATTCTGTCTTCTCATACTGTCCTAAAGCATAACAACTTAACCGCCACTGCAACTGCACAGGCCCAGCCCTCACAGGCAATGGTCATTCACAGGCAGCCAGTTGTAATGCCCCAAACTAGGGACAAACACCACAGAGACAGACGCTATTGATGCTCTTGATTTATGTGTTTCAAGAACACACGACAAACAGACAAACAGAGCTGATGCTCCTGCTTTAACTTTCCATTTCATACCATGCTCCCGATCTCTCTGTGACTGAATTCCTGGTCACACAGACATTCTGCTCCATTGTCCTGTGCAGGAACATAATGTCTGCTTGAAAACACATACTCATGTCAAAACCTTCTTATGTGCACTTCTCTATTTGAAGGAAAATGGATGGTCCCTCCTATTTAACTCACACTGTGGGAGATACCCTAACACAATAATTGACTATCATCTCCTAGCAAAATTCCTAAAGAGTATAGTATAATTATTGGTGGCCCTAACATGAAGAGTCGGTCATTGCTGAAATTAGGATCTCTTAAATTTCCTGCTGCCTTGTGTTGGATGCATCACACCACACCACCTTTTTAATGAGCAATGACCTCAGGATCACCCAGTTAGAAATTTGGACACACCTAAGGAAATATTTGATGGTTGCAATGATCCATAAAAGGAAGTGGTGGCACAGCAGCCTCAGCCTTTGTATGAAAAGACTCCTGGACAAGTGTGGGAAGGGTCAGAGGAAGGACATCATGGGAGCCTCCATTTAAGGAATAGTAGACGGGCCTAAGGGTGAGGGAGGTGGCCTGGAGCGAGAGTTCAGAGGAGTGGGTCAATGAATCTGCTTTGATGCTGAATGATTTTGCACATGCACACTTCCTCATTTTACATCAGGTGTCCCTGTCTGAATATAATTCCCACTGCAGTGCTACATACTTCCTTTCTCAACCTGATTCTCTGAGGACCTGACATAACAGGCTCTACTCCTCCCAGTATCAGGGCGTCCATGAGAGAAAGCAATGACCCAGCTACCTAGCAAACTAGGGGCGAGTGTCCAGGAACAGTCCCCCTCACCTGTACTCCTCTACCTTCACTCTCCTGGGGCCAAGCTCCTCGCACAGTACTTGAGATGATTAGACCACACTTCTATTACTGATGTTCTAGTAGGGCAAACAGGACTAGTCAGAAGAAGCCAGGGATCTCACTTTACGAACCCAAGAGGTAGGGGAACCCAAAGCTCTCCTTCTGCATTGCCACCGAGGCCCAACCTCAGTATCCTGTCATATCCTTCCAGGTCGCAGCATTTTTCTCCTAAATAACATTGTCGGGAATGCTGGAAAGGCATTCTCACGCTTATCCAATAGATGGCAGCTTTTCGTTTCAAATCATGTTATTGGGGATGTTGGCAATTCATTCTCATGCTTGTCAAAACATGGCAGCTTTTTTTTACAAATAAAGTTACTGAGCAGGCTGGCAATGCATATCCACACTTGTCCACGAGATGGCAGCATGACTTCACATGTCATTTCATTCGGGATGGTACCACTGCATTCCCTCGTTTCTCCACCAGGTGGCAGCACTTTTCCACCAAATGATTTCATTGGGCATGCACGGTAGGCATGCTCAGGTATGCCCAAGAGTTGTTTGCATTTACCTCAAAATGTCATTTCTTTCGTGATGCTGGAAATGGATTCTCATTCTTGAACAGTCACAGCATGCAGTTATGTCCGCACGTGCCAAAAGGCGGCTTCTAACAGAAAAATACAGTTTGCACATACTTCTACAAAGGGAATTTGGTTTAACTGTGAAATGAACGTAAAACCCCGGCCTGGTTCCCTGCTGTCTCCCTAAAGCGAGGGTATGGCAAACGCATCATCCTTTATAACTTATCACTGCAAATTCCGACCCTTGCACACAAGGCCTTTCCTTGAACTCCCTTATCACCCAAGGGAAAATGGTAAACTCTATTGGACTTTCACTGATTTCTTAATCCACCACAGTCTCTACCACACAGAAAGAATTTTGGCTTCTGATACCATCAGAAAACACAACTTAGCCACTTCTGCAATTGTAAAGGCCATGCATTCACGGGGCGGGTAATTCAGAGAGTCCATTGTCAAGGCAAACAATACATAAACAGGCACATTAGATGCTCTCGCTTTATCTTGCCATTTATTCCATGTGCTGCATATATCCATGGCTGAATGCCTTTCCACAGGGACATTCTGCACCTAATTTCTACGCAGGAAAAGAATCTTTGCTTGAAACACCTTTTAATCTGAAAAAGCTTCTCACGTGCACTACTTATATTGGAAGGTCCCTCCTATAGTTCTCACACGTTAAATACGTGCAGTTAACACAGCAAATCTGGTATCATCTCCTCTGAGGATAATCAAAAAGTATTTAAAAATCATGTCAAGCCCAAACCTGACAAAGTTGGAATCTCTTCCGTTTTCTCCAGCCATGCATTCAACAGCTCCCACCACAACTTGGTTGTGATGGGCAGTGTACCCAGGAAGGCCAGCGATACAATTCAGTAAATACATGGTGGTTGTGATGATCAATAGAGGGATGTGGTGGCACAGCAGCCTCAGCATTTTCATGAAGGAGGATACTGGAAAATTGTGGAGGGGGTTCTAGGAAGCACATCACAGAACTTCTCTTTAATGCATGGTAGGCAGGCCTGAGGGTGGTGTTGGTGACCTGAGGTGTGAGATCAGAGAAATAGGCCAAAGAATCTACTTTCATTCTGAGTGACAGAGGAAACAGACATGACCTCATCATCCTTCAGCCTCCCCCAAGTGAACATGATTGGCACTGCGGTGCTCAGAACTTCCAGCCTCATCCTCATACCGTGATGATGTCACAGGCTGTATTTCTCCCAGCTTCAGTGTGTTCATGTGAGAAAACAATGTCCCAGCTCCCTGGCAATCCAGAGGCAAGTGAAGAGTTGGTCTCTGCTCACCTGTTATCATCTATGTCCCCTCTCCTGATGCCAACATACACTCATAGTTCTCACTGTTGATCTGGAAAGGAAAAATGGGCTCCACAGGAGAGGGCAGGCGTCTAAACCACAAACCCAAAAAGCAGGGGATCACACCAAGCTCTCTAATGGCATTTCCTGCAAGGACCCACCTAAGCAATCCTGTCAGATCCCGAAACATGGTGATCAGAGACGAAGTTGAAGAAGTGAATGCTGCTGTTCTGCCTGCAGTTGTAGGCCTGTCGTTCATACTGCAGGTACCACTGAATGTGAGTGGAATGGGTCACCCTGTATCCTGCAGCTTGAGGAGTGTGTGGAGAGGAACCTGTCACCTTCCAACTTGGACACACTTCTTGCCGCAGGCCATGCAGGGAGCCTCCTCTCTCCTGTGATGGTTATGAGAGGATCCTTCACAATCACAGTATCGTGGATGTAGGGGTTTTTGTGAAAGAGCAGCACAGTCTTGCAGCGATTGCTGCCATGCCAGGCTTCCTTCACCTGCAAAAGGATAGTGGATCCGGTTTAGGGTGATAACTTATTCCAGAACTCCCGCCTATTCCTTCCTGCAGGGATAGGATTTTTTCACAAGCTCTCTACCTCCCCAGCCGTGGTCTGCACAGCCTGACCTTCAGATTGATCATGTGGCTGAGCATGGTTTCATCTTGGTCACTGATAATGGCTGACAATTCCAGATTGTTGACAAATTGCAGCAGGTCAAAACGCCTGCACGCTGCAAGCTGAACATGAAACAGCTACAAAAAGGAGCAGATCCTTAAAGCAGCTTGGATTGCTCCCACCTCTCTAACCCCTAGCCCAGCTCCTTCACCATAAGATGCAAAAAGAGAGCACAGTGGTTCTTGTGGGCTCCATGTGTTTATACACACACGGGCACACTGTTTTCCTGACAGCCTTTGACCTCGCCTACATACTTGCCTGCTGAGTGCTTAACAGGATACCTTTATTTGAGGACATCACTCATTCCTGCCTCTCACTGACTTGGATATACAGAGGACTTGGACACGCAGCCCCCCTCGAGTGCAGCATTACCCCAAGAAGAACCTGAGTGACACAGAGCAGTGTGGAGGCAATGGCCCTTGTTCTGCGCATGAGTCTGATCTGGGACGGCGCTCCTGAAGCCCAGGGAGAGTTTTTGTGGTACTGGTGAGATAAAAGGGTGTCTCTGAGATTTTGGATCACACTGTTCTCACTATCCTGAGCTTCACTCCAATGTGTCTATTTGATTCTGAGCTACCGATCCCCACTAATACATTTCTCATGCACTAGGGCAGGCATATTGCGTTCCCTTCTGTAGAGTCAAGGATACACTATTGACTCAGCATCTGGCAATGCACTGAACGTTTGTGCTTTTCAGTTCTAAACAGGGCTGCCGCCGCTGCCAGGTACTGGGCTTGAGCCAGCAGAAGGATCTGCTCACTTGTAAGTTCACGGGCTACATTCCTAACTTAAGTGCCCGGAGCACATCCAGTGGGGACCAGGTGCACTTCCCACTGAGCCAATCCTCTTCGTGCTCCTGCTCGACTGGCTCTTCTTGTGGATGTTTTGTTTCTATCTGTGCCTGAGGCTCAACATCAACCACCACCTTCATGACTTTTATGACGTCCTCTCACCCTGGACAAACTGCTCCCTGCCAATTAATTCCTCCTCAATCAATTCCTTCTCCTCTCCCTGCTCCACCCTGTCTGGCCCTTGTAGAAACTCATGATACATTTCCTCTGCCAAAGCATAACTTACCCACTTCTGCAACTGTAAGGCCCAGCCCTCCCAGGGACTGGTCGATCATTCCAAGGCAGCCAATCGTAAGGCTCAAACCAACACACAAACAACAGACAGACAGACAGACAGACAGACAGACACGGTACTTGCTCTTAATTTATCTTTCTAACTACATGCCATGCTCTGGATGTCTCCGCATCTCAATGCTTTCCCACAGGGACATTCTGCATCTATTTCCTGTGCAGGGAAACAATGTTTGCTTGAAAACACATATTTCGCTGAGAAAGCTTCTCATGTGCACGACTCTTCTTTGAAGTAAAATGGACAGTCCCTCCTATTTATCTCACAGTGTGGGAGGTCCCCTGAACACAACAAACCTCCTATTGTCTCCTCTGACTATTACTAAAGAATACTGAATAATCCCCAATCTGTAAAATGGGTCACTGCCGCCAGTGGGATCTCTTAAGTTTCCACCAGCCCTGTGTTCAACATGTGCCGCCACAACCCGTTTATAACGGGCAGTGTTTTCAGGATGACCTGTGGAGGAATAAGGAGACACTTAAGGAAATATATGGTGGTTGTGATGATCAATAGAGGCAAGTGGTTCCAGAGCAGCCTCAGCCTTTGCATTCTCATGCTGAAACACCACGTGGCAGCATTTTCTCCTCAAATGGTATTATTGCAGATGCTCACTCTGAATTCTTACTTTTGTCCAGAGGCGGCAGAAAGTTTCTTACCAACGATTGTTCTGGGGATGCTGGCAATGCATTCTCACACTTTTCCACCAGGTGTCGGCATGATTTCACGAGTAATTTTATTGGGGATGCTGGAAAAGCATTCACAATTCCATTCAACAGGTGGAAACATTTTCAACAGGATGAATCCATTGGTGAACTCGTGGATGCATTCTCACGTTTACCCACCAGGTGGCAGTATTGTTCCAACTGAGGATCATATTTGGGATGCTTGTGGAGATGCAGAAGATGCATTTTCTCGTTTGTCCACCAGGTGGTGGCATTTTGACACCACGAGATTTTATTGGCTATGCTGACAATGGAAGCTAATGTGTGTCAAGCAGGCAGCAGAATTATTTTACCGCACGATTTCGCTGGAGATGCTTGCAATGGTTCTATATTTATCAGTTGGCGTCAATATTCCACTAGTGAATATCAGGAATGTTCTGGAAGTGCATTCTCACGCTTTTCCACCAGGTGGCAGAATTTCCCCACAAAGTACTTTTACTGAGGATGCTGGCAAGGCATTCCCACGTTGTTTTCTACAGCTGTCTGCATTTTCCCTCCACTGTCCCATTTTGGGGAAACTGGCAATGCATTTTGGCGCTGAAACATGAGATGGCAGCATTTTTCCACCAACGATTCTGTTTGAGATGCTGGCAATGCTTTCCCACGTTTGTCTTAACACGTTTGTGGAAGCATTTTTACTACCAAATTATATTATTGGGGGTGTTGAAAATTCAGTCTCAAGTTTGAAAAAGACTTGGCTACATTTTCCACAAATGTGATTATTTTGTGGATGTTGACAAGGCATTCTCACGTTTTAACAGCCATTGAACCTACTTTCCCAAAAATGATTCTATTGGGAATAGTGGCATGGCACTTTCACTTTTGTTCAATAGCTGGCAACACTTTCACCACAAAGTATCGTTTGGGGAATGCTGGAAGCACGTTCGTCCAACGTACTTCGTAGAAGTACTTTTCCACAAAATGATTTTATTGCGGATGCGGGCAATGCATTCTTCAGTCTCTCAAACAAGAGGCCACATTTTCCACCAAACGATTCCTTTGGTTGTGCTGGCAATGCATTCCCACATCTGTCCACAAGGTGGCCACTTTTGTTTACCAAGGGATTTTCCTGAGAACGCTGGCAATGCATTCCCTTGCTCGAATACCAGGTGACAGCATTTTCTCCACAAGTGATCTTATTGGAGATGCTGTAACTGCATTTTCACATTTGTAGAAAGGTGACTGGTTTCTTATTTACAAATGATTGTTTTAAGGCTGCTGGCAATTCCTTCTGACACTCAAACACCAGGTGCAGTATTTTCCCACCAAATGATATTATTGAGGATCCTGGCACTGCATGCTCCTCCTTGGAGAACAAGCGGCAGCTATTTTCCACCATGTAACTTCACTGGGTCTTCTGGCGATGCATTTTCACTCTTGTCCAATAGGTGGAAGCATTTTCCCACAAGTGATTTCACTGGGGATGCTGGCAATGAACACTCACACAAGTCGACAAGATAAGGGCATTTTTCCCACAAGAGATTTTCATTGTGAATCTTGGCAATGTATTTTCAAATGTGTCCGCCATTTGGCAGCCAGCATCATCTCAGAAGGGATTTTCATGAGGATGCGGGCAACGCATTCTCACACTTGTCAAACATGTGGCGGCCTTTTTCCAACAACTGATATTATTGGGGCTGCTGGCAATGCATTGTGAAGCCTGTTTACAACAAGCCCGCATTTTTCCACCAAATGTTATTATTGCACATAAAGGCAATGGTTTCTCCCGCTTGTCCACCCGTCGGCACCTTGACATCACAAGTGATTTTGTTTGGTAAGCTGAGAATGCATTCTTACGTTTGTTCAGCCAGTTGAGGAATTTTTCCACCAAGCGACTTTATTGCTGCTGGCTGTACATTCTCACGTTTGTCCAACTATTCGCCGCAGTTTTCCCCTAAAGTGATATTGTGTGTGTGGGTGTGGATGTTGGTTTTGAATTCTCACACGTGGACATTGGCTATCAGAATTTTAGGCCCAAATCACTTTATTGTGATTCCAGAGCATGCGTTCTCACTCTTGTCCACCAGTTGGCACCTTGATCTCAGTAGGGGTTTCATTGGGGATTCTGGGAAATCATTCATACAGTCCTTTAGCACCTGGTGGCCTTTTTCTCAAAGAGTGATTTTGTTGGGGATGCAGTCAATGCATGCTTCACCTTGTCCACCAGGGGGCAGAATATTTCCACCAAGTTTTTTTTAAAGGGGATGCGTTTAATGCTCTCCCACTTACCTCCACAAGGTGGCAGCATTTTTAAAACAAACGCTTTTCTTGGGAATGCCGGGAATGCTCTCTCACATTTGTAAACAATGTCAGGTAATTTCTCATCAAACGTTTTTACGGGAGATGCCTGAAATACACTATCACCTTTTATTCAAAGGGGCAGCATTTTTTCAACCAAATAATTTTACAGGGGCTGGCAATGGATGCTCACATTTATCCCACACTTGGCAGCATTTGTCCCAGAGAAAGTTTTTTTGCGGGGATGCGTGGCAGCGTTTCGCCCCAAATGATTTTATTGAGGATGCCTGCAAGGCAGTCTCAGGTCTCTACATGAGGTCACAGTAGTTTTCAACCACATGATTGGATTGGGGATACTATCAGCGCATTCTCACCCTTTTGCATTTTGCCGACAGAGAGGTTTTGTGGTGATTCTGACAATACATTCTCAGACTTATCTGAGAATTGGCAGTATTTCCGTACAAATGACCTTACTGGGGATGCTGGCAATGTATTCTCACGATTGTCCACGGAGGACAGCATTTTCAATCAAATAATTTTATGGGAGATGCTACGCAGCCATTCTTGCACTTGTCAACCAGAAGGCAGGTTTTCCACAGTATGATTTTATTGGGCATGCTGGCACTGCATTCGTAATCTTTTTCATAGGTGGCAAAACTTTCCCAAAAACTTATTATTTGCGGGATACTGGCAATGAATTGTCATTCTCAAGCATCCGTTGGCAGCATTTTTTAGCTAATGATTTTGTTGGGGATGCTCGCCGTGCGTTTTCCTATTTGTCGACCAGTGCACCTGGTGCCCGCTGGAGGTGCTCCAGGCACATAAGTTAGAGATGGAGAATATGGACTTGCAAGGAAGCAGAGCCTAACGGAAAATCTTGATAATGCATTGCCAGATTTCTCAGTAAAATCCCTGTGAGAGCTCAGTTCCGTATTATGTTCGAACGTTGGAAGCAAATGCCAGGATCCCCAATAAAATTGTTTGGGTCAAAGATGCCGCTTCCATGTGGGCAAGCGTAAGACTGCCTTGACGTTATTCCCAATAAAATCATTCTAGGAACAGTGCTGCCTCTTAATGGATAATCTTGAGAATGCATTTTCAGCATCTACAAAATAATCACCAGAGTGAACATATAGGCCATCGGCTGGACAAATGTAAGAATGCCTTCTGAGCCTACCAAATAAACTTGCATAAATGTCCAGTGTTGGGTCCTAAAAAATGATGGATTTCTAAGTATCCTCCCTGTAGGGAGTCGGTCACACATTAGGAACAGGCAACCAGGTGGGAGACTTCACAGTTGAACCAAAGTCCCTCTCTAGAAGTATGACTGCACAGTGTTTTGCTGAGAGAATCAGTCTCTGAGGCCGAAGATCCCAAGCGACATTTAGCAAGGGGTGGAATAAGGTGCACAGATACCTGTGGCGAATTGAGTCAAGGCGTGTGGGAAGTCAGAAGTGTATTAGGTTCATTTGGGCAAGAATCCCCTGCTGGAAGAGTAAATGAGCAGAGGGACAATAAGAAGGAGAGTGTGCCACAGCCCTCACACACAAGCACACACAAGCACACACACACACATGCACACACACAGAGGCAAAGGCATGGACATGAATTTGTGTTGGGCAATCTCTGGACTATGATGTCCACAGTCAGTACACCTTGCCCGTTTTTGACACTTTTTACGTTTCCTCAAATGGAAATGGCCTCCTGTGAATATGATTGTTTATTGACTTTGTTCCTTCAGACCAAGCCCTTGTGCAACCAACTAATCCTTAAGCAATATCAAGTCATCCTTGCTACTCGTCACTGAAACCCAAGGAGTGGATGAGAGAAAGTCAGAATGAGAGAAAGACCAAAAGAGCAAAAGCAATGGAAACAAATAAAAAGTTACTAATCTAAAAGGAGTCAGACTGAGACCTTATCTTGGCGGTAATAATCCTGATGATCCAACTCTACCAGAATGTAGGCTACAGTCCTCTCCAGCCACAGTTCTTCCCTTTGACTCTCACTTCAGTCTCAGATATCCCTTATACTGGAATAGCCTCTACTGCCCGGGCATTTCTCCCTGTAGATATTACCAGGGGTCCCTGTGGATGTGTGGGAAGTGTTAAAGAAAACGAATTCTGAAGTGGGAAACGTGAGTTGCCTTAAGAAAGAGCCCACTAGACACCGAACCGAAGGAAACCTAAAGATGCTAAGGCAAAATAGGACTTCCTCAGGAACGTTTCTCTACAGGTACAAGGCCCATACACTGAGGCTCACAGTGAGGGCCGGGGCTGAATACGATGATGCCTGCTGTAGTCTCACAGTTTGGAAGAAATGTTTCAGAAGCCCAACAGCAAAGGGGAGCGAGTGGGGTGTCCAGGAGCCTTTTCCACGCTACGTGACCACATCCCAAGCCCCTGTCTGTAGGCTCAGTGAGACCACACTGAGCACAGCAAGAACCCATATCCGGACCTGAAGTGTCTGTCTTTACTGTATGGCTTATTCTTGACCCTTTGGTCAAATATTAATTGACCATGATGGCATGGGTCAATTTCAGGATTCTGTACTTTTCCATTGATCTATGTGCCTGTTCCTGTGCCAGAAGCAGGTTGTTCTGATCACAGTGGCTTTGCCCTACAGCAGGATATTCAGTAATGTGATCCTACAACTCTGTTCTTTCTCAAGAATACTGTGGGTGCACGGGGTCTTTTTTGGTTTCCTATAAATTTTCGAAACATTTTTTCCAGCTCTGTGAAACACACTGTTGGGATTGATGACAATTGTGTTGAATTTATAGATTGTTTTGGGTAGCATGGATATTTTGATAATGTTAATTCTTTCAGTCTATAATTCTTTCACTCCTTTGTATCTTCCTCTATTTCTTTTTTCAATGTCCTGTTTCTGAATACAAGTCTTTTACATCCTTCTTTGACTTTACTCCTAGGTGTCTTATTTTTTCAGTTGCAATGGTAAATGGTATAGTCTTTTCTAAGAGTTCATAATCGGTGTAAAAAAAATGCCATCAATGTGTTGATGTTAATTTTGCTTCCAGCTTCCTTGCCAAATTCATTAATTATATCCACAAGTACTCGGTGGACTCTTTAGTTTTTTATGTACAATATCATGTCATCTGCAAGTAATGACAGTTAACCTTCTCTCTTCCGATACGGATGCCTTTTATGTTCTCTTTTTGTCTGCTCGCTGTGGCTAGGACTTCCAGTAGTATGCTGAGCAGTAGTGGTGAAAGGGGCAACCGTGTCTTATTCCTCTTCTTAGGGGATATGGTTTTAGCCTTTGCACGTTGAGTATGATTTTGGCCCCAGGTATGTTGTATATGGCCTTTATTATGTTGAGATATATTCCCTCTATTTCCACTTTGCTCCCAGTTTTTTCCAAAATGGGTGCTGGATTTTCTAGAATATTTTCTCTGTATCTATTGATATGATCATAAGATTTTTGTCCTTCATTTTGTTTAGCTCTCACATTTCTTGATTTGCGAATATTATACCAGCGCTGCGTCTCCAGAATAAATCACACTTGGTCATGGTGTATGATCTTATTTAATGTATTGCTGGATAAAATTTGGTAATATATTTTCTGAGGATTTTGGCACCTATGTTCATGAGGGACGTTGGTCTGTGAAATTCTTTATTTGCAGGATCTTCATCTGGTTTTGGGATTTATTATAATACTGGTCTCATAAAAATATCTCCCTCCTCTGGAATTTTCTAAAATATTTTGAGGAGAGTGGGTTTTAATTCTTCTTTAAATGTTTAGGTAAGCTCGCATGTAAATCCATCTGGCCCCAGACACTTGTTTGCTGGAAGTTTTTTTCTTATTACTTCTTCAATTGCATCCATTTTTACTGGCCCTCCAGGTTTTCTGATTCTTTCCGATTGAGTTTTAGCAGATTGTAGTTTTGAGGAATGTGTCCATTTTACGCAGCTTCCCCACTTTATTGTTGTGCATAGTGTTTTCTTAGTATTCTTTCTGTTTCTGTCATGTCAGTTGTTATATCGCCTCTTTCACATCTGATTTTGTTTTCTTGGGTCCTCACCGTTTGTTTTTTGGTGCGTCTGGCTAAAGACTCATCGATCTTATTTCTGTCAGAAAACTAGTTCTTACTTTCATTGATATTTTGTACTGTGTTTTTGGTCTCTGTGTCGTTCATTTCTGTTCTGATCTTCACTATTTTCTTTCTTCTGCATCTCCTCGAAATGTTCAGGTCCTCTTCCCTTTTTAATATTGGGTTGTTGTTTTTGTTTTGTTACTTACATAAGAAATAAAAATGACTTTACATTCTGAATTCTGTGTTTTATTTTAATCTCTGATAGCAGATTTATGCCCCTTCAGAAATTGATGTAGAATATACGTCATCTAAAACTAAACATTTTAAACTATACGCTCCAGTGGTTTTAAAATTGGAATAATGTAGAACTGTTACAGCATAACAAGAAGCTAGAAAAATTCCAGGACAAGTTGAAAGGGAAACTGAGATAGATTTTTAGACAGCAGTTTGAGTTAAGCCTATCTTCCCTAAGCCAAAGGCACTGGAGAATAAATAGTTTGTATTAGATGGGAAAGATGCAGAAACCCAGGTGCAGAGACTAGGGCACAGGAAACCACCTGGACAGGAACCCCCAGAGGCCTACAAGGGACAAAGACTGGGAAAACAAGAACTTTGTCCCCAGGTAATCTATTCTCCCAGAGCATGTCATGGGTCATGCGGTGGAGACCCCCTAAGCATTCCTCCCTAAAGATACCTTTTAAGTCTCAGTTGTATTTCAGCTCCAGGCCCATAAAAGCATTAAGACAAGACAAGTGGCATTGGAGTGGACTCAGGACCAGACACATTGACAAATGAGGCCCTTCCTGGCATGGACTAATCAGTGGCGACCAGCACCCTGAAAGGGCACCCCTGGAAAGCTGATGAATATTCTCTTGAGAACTCCCCTTAAGCCTCCCATAAGATTTTCCACCTGCAAGGGAGATAAATATGCTCAGGACAAAGGACCAAGTGTGAGCTCCCCTACACCACAGGAAAGCGTGACAGCGCCAGTTTCCTCCTTCCTTCTGCGGGGGCCCCATGGTGCTTTCAACCAGGGGAGCAATGGGCAGTGGCAGCTCATCCCAGGCTTGTCTTCTGAAACTGTCTGAAAGGTCTTGGAAATGTGTCCAAGGCCCCCTTTTCTCTGACTTCCCAGTGAGCAAAGGCAGCCCAGCCTAGGCTATCCTGTTACTTCGTCTATGCACCTGCCTTGGTTCACCAGCCTAAGTACATTTTTATTACAGCCATTAAAGCTTTGGGTTTTTTTCTTCATTTTTTTCTCTTGATTGAAATCTTTCCTTCAAGATGACAAGAGCTGAGGCCTTCTGCCTGTATCCCCTGTAACACAACCGTCATCTTTTCACTTCGGAAACCTTAATGTCAACATAAAAGAAAGCCTCATCCCATTTAAAGAGTATACCCAATTCTACTCTGGACTATTTCCTCATTTACACTGATGTCTTTCCCATCTCCATGGCTATGCTATTGCTATTGTCGTTGTTGTTAACCCTCACTAGAGGATATTTTTTTCATTGACTTCCAGAGAGAGTGGCATGGAAGAAGGGGTAGAGAGAGAGAGGTGCCTCAGTGTTAGAGACACAGACATTGGTTGCTTTTCTAATTCGCTGCACACCTGGGATGAGGAATGAATCTACAACCTAGGTATGTGCCCTCAACTGGGAATCAAACCTGAGACCCTTCAGTGTGCAGGCCGACACTATACCACTGAGCCCCGCTGCCCAGGGTAGATATGCCTCTTTAAATATGAAGTTTGTAGGTATATTTAACTTGAAATTGGTAGAGGTTTTAAAATGATTTCTTTAGTTTTACTCATGTTTTCATTGGTGATTTGCCACTATTATATTACTGGCATTAATTTTGCAACAGTTTGTATGTAGCAGGGAGGAAACACTTTTAGATCAGGGTCCAAATAGAGTAGTGTATACGAACTTTTTTTGTTAAAAACTTTTATAGCAATGAGAACCAGAAAAATTTCTACTAAACTATCTAACACTACAACTGAAAGATTTAGAAAGAGAACAGAAAACAAGAAAGGGCCCAGAGGAAGTAAAAGGAAGAAAATAATAAAGAACCAGAGCCTAAATAAATAACGTAGAGACTAAAAAATTAAAAAAGGTCAATGCAACCAAGTGCTTGTCTTTGAATAGACAATCAGTGTGATGAACTTTTAACCCAACTCACCAAAAACCAAAGACAGAGGTCAAAAATAAATAAATTGAGGAACAAAAGAAGTGAAGTAACAACTGATACCACTGAAATACAAAGGGTTGTAAGCAAATACCCTGAACAACTATATGCCAACAACCTGGATGAAATAGACAAATTTCTGGAAATACACAACCTTCCAATACTCAGTGAGGAAGAATCAGGCATGCTGAACACGTTGATAAAAACTGGTGAAATTGGAACAGTGATTTTTTAAAAAATGCCCAAGAAAAAAAGGGCCAGGCCCAGACAGTTTCAGAGGGGAGTTTTATCAAACATTCAAAAAATAATTCAAATTGTTCCAAAAAGTCCGAGAGGAACAAACACTCCCAAGCTCTTTTTAGGCAGCCTGAATAATCTCAACTACAAATCCAGGTAAAGACCTTGCAAAGAAAGAATTACAGGCCAATATCCGTGATAAACAAAGATGCTAAAATCTTCAAACAAATATTAGCAAATTGGATCAAGCAATATGTTAAACAGATCACACCCCATGACCAAGTGGGGTTTATTCCAGGGATGCAGGTTTGGTACAGTATTCACAAATCTATAAATGTGATGCCTCACAGGAACCATTTGACAAACAAAAATCTCATGATCATCTCAGTAGGTGCAGAAAGAGCAACAAAACCCAGCGCCCATTTTTGAGAAAAACTCTCAGCACAGTGGGGATAGAGGGATCATGCCTAAACACATTAAAGTCCTTATAGGACAAACCTTCAGTCAACTTCATACTCAATGGGCAAAAACTAACACATATCCCCTAATAAGAGGAACAAGACAGGGACGTCCACTTTCACCATCTTTTATTCAACAGAGTGTTGGAAGTCCTTGCCACAGCGATCAGACAAGGAGAAAACATAAAAGGCATCCAAATTGGAAAGGAGAAATAAAACTGTCACTGTTTGCAGATGACCTGATATTGTATGCTGAGAACACTAAAGAGGTCACCAAAAGACTTCTAGATTTAATAATAAATGAACTCAGCTATGCAGCAGGATGGAAAATTAATGCCCAGAAGTAAATGGCGTTTTTAAACAACATTCATGATCTCTCAGAAAGAGAAACTAAAACAAACAAACAAACAAACAAAAACACATTTAACGTGCAACAATAAAATTAAGATACTTAGGAATTAACTTAACCAAAGGGGTGAAAGACGTGTACTTGCAAAACAAATATGTTCAAAAAGGAGATAGAGGAAGATATAAACAAGTGTAAGAATATACCATGCTAATGGATTGCTAGAATCAACCTCATTCAGATGTCCGTACTCCCCAAAGCAATCTATAGATTCAAACTATTCATAAATTACCAATGTCCGATATCACAGACCTAGAAGAAGTAGTGCAAAAATTTAAAGGACACAAAAAGGACAGCACCCCAAATCGCTGAAGCAATTTTGGGAGGAAGAGAAAAGTGGAAGGAATCAAAATAATACATATCAAGATATAGTAAAGCCATTTTAATCGAAACAGAATGGAACTGGCAGAAGAACAGACTTAATGACATAAATGGAACTGAACAGAGATCCCAGGAATTGACCCAACTCATTACACTCAATTGAGAATTTACAAAGGAGGCAGAGCATACAGTGGAGTAAAGGAAGTCTCTTCAATAAATGGTGTTGGGAAAATTGGACAGGAACTTTCAAAATAATGCAACTAGACCACTATCTTGCACCGCACACAAGGATCAACTCCAACTGGATAAAAAACTTAAAGGTAAAACATGAAACCATTAAAAATCCTAGAAGGAAATGGAGGCAGCATGATCTCAGACATCTCTCATTGCAATATGCTCACCAATACACTGCCTAGGGCAATGGAAGCAAAGGAGAAAATAAACAAATGGGACTACAGCAAAATAAAAAGATTCTGCACAAAGATACCATCAACAAAATGCAAAGGGAACTCATTATATGGGAGAACATATTTGCCGATGATACATCTGATAAAGGGTTACTACCCCTAATATTTTAAGAAACACACCTTCACAAGAGGAAGACAAACGATCCAATTAAAAAACGAGCAAAGACCTAAGTAGACACTTCTCCAAAGAGCGCATAAACATGTCCAAGAGACATATGAAAACTGCTCAGTGTCACTAATCACCAGAGAGATGAAAATTAAAACAATAATGGGGTATCACCTGAGGTCTTCCAGAATGGCTATGTTTTCAATAAGTCAATAAACAGAAAGTGCCTGTGAGGGTGTGCAGAAAAGCTCACCCTAGTATACTGCTGGTGGGAATGCAGACTCGTGCAGCCTCTTTGGAAAACCTTATGACATAGGAGGTTTTCTCAAAAGTTGAAATACAGAACTGCCATTGAACCCAGTGGCCCCACTGCTTGGAATATGTCCTACGAAACCAGGAACATCGATCAGGAAGAATATATAAACCCCTCTGTTCAGAGCAGCACAATTTACAATAGCTCACAGGAATGGGTACATGAATCTGCTTTGATTCTGAGTGACAGTAGACATGCACACTCCTGCATCTTCCTTCAGCTTCCTGCCTGAACATGATGCCACACTGCAGTTCTTCAGACTTTCTGTCTCTTCCCAATGCCGCAGTGGCCTGGCGTCATAGGCTATCCTTCCGAGCCTCAGGGTGTTCATGTGAGAGAAAAATGTCCCAGCTACCTGACAACCCAAGGGGGAGCCCCACTGGCATCTCCTCACATGTCCTCTAAGTGCCTTCTCCTGGTTCCAACATCCTCAAGTAGTCCTTACTGATTTTCTGGCAGAGCAAAAAGTGATCGTCCAGAGACGGCAGGGATCTGACTAAAAATCCAAAAGCAGGGGAACACACCAAGCTCTCTTAGGGCATTGCAAGCAAGCCTCCACCTCAGCAATCCTGTCAGACCCCGCCACGCTGTGGGCAGAGAACTAGTTGAAGTAGTTAAGGCTGCTGTTCTGGTGCCTGGAGCTGTTGGCCCATCGTTCATAATGCTGGCACCACTGAATGCAAGAGGCATAGGATGCACTGTATCCTGCAGCATGAGGAGTGTGTGGAGAAGGGCACATCACCTTTCAAGTTCTATGCACTTCCTGCTGCTGCCCATAGAGAGAGCCTGCTCCCGCCTGTGATGGTAATGAGATACTCCTTCACAGTGGCAGTACTGCATTAGTATGATTTGCTACAAAAGGACAGTTAACCTTGCCATCATCCCTGGCATGTCTGGCTCCCTCCACCTGCAGAAGGAATGTGGGTGGGGGTTAGGGACATCTCACTCCTGGACACCCAAGTGTCCCTGCTTACATGGACAGGTTATATTCTCAAGGCCCCTCCCTTTCCAGCACCAGTACCTGCAACATCACCTTCACATTGATCGTGTGGCTATGAAAGAACTAAAACATGGAGATCTACAAAACAGCCTGGCTTGGCCTGAACCACCTATCTTCTGGCCCCATTCCTTCTGCATAAGAGGCACAGAGGAACACAGAGGTTCCTGGGGTTACAGGTGCCTGCACCCATGCGGTCACACTGATTCCTCACAGGCTTTGATATCCCCACACCCTTGCCTGCACACGGCTTCACAGGATACCCTGATTCACGCACGTCACACGTTCCTGCCTCTGATGGAGGACTTGGGCATGCCCACACCATTTTGGGCTACTAAAACAGCTCTTCCAAACTCTGACTGGACAGAGGGCATCACGCTACTCAGCCCCGCCCCTCACTGTCAGCCTCAGTGTATGGGCCTCAGAACTGTGGTGAAACATTCCTGAGGAAGCTCTATGTTACCCGAGCATTTGCAGCTTTCCCAGGGTTTGGTGTCTGGGGGGCTCTTGCTTACGGCTACTCACGTTTCCCACTTCAGAATCCATTTTCTCTACCGCTTTCCCACAGATCCACAGTGACCCCTAGTAATATCCACAGGGAGAAATGCCCGGGACATTACAGGCTGCCCAGTCTGTGGGATATCTGAGGCTGAAGTGACAGGCAAAGGGAAGAACTGTGGCTGGAGAGGACTGTAGCCTACATTCTGGTAGAGTTGGGTGATCAGGATAACTACGGCCAAGATACGGTCTCAATCTGACTCCTTTTACATCAGTTCTCTTGTTTTTGTTTCCATTACTCTTGCTCTTTCTGTCTTTTCCTCATTCTGACTCTTTCTTCCATCTACCCATTGGGTTTCAGTGACCCGTAGAAAGAACGACTTGATGCTGCCTAAGGGTTTCTTCATTGCAGGAGAAAGGCTCGGTCTGAAGGAACAAAGTAAATAAACAATCATATTCACACGAGGCCATTGTTATGTGAGGAAATGTAATACCGTCAAAAATGCACAAGATGTACTGGCTGTGGACACCATGGTCCAGAGATTGCCCAACACAACTTCACGTACATGCCTGTGCCTCTGTGTGTGTTGTGTGTGAGGGCTATAGAACACTCTGCATCTTATTGTCCCTCTGGTCATTTACCCTTCCAGCTGGGGATTCGACCCCAAGTGAACCTAATATCCAGACTGACTGCTCACATGCCTTTGCTCTCTTCCCCACAACTCCTACATGCAATTTATACTCCCACTGGCTAAGTGTGGTTCTGAATCCTGGGCTCAGAGGATGATTCTCGCAGCAAATACAGTGCTCTCATACTTCTAGGGAGGGCTTCTGCTTCAAGTGTGAAATGCACTGGGAAGCCTCCCACCGCGTTGCCTGCTGTCAATGTGTGAGCTGACCTCCGACAGAAAGGAACCTGGAAATCCATCATCCTTTCGGAGCTCGCAGTGGACATTCAGGCCCTTGCTCCCAAATCCCTTTCCTTGAGCTACCTTATGTCCCTGGGTCCATTAGTATCACCCACTTCAATGGACTTACTCTTAGTTCTCCCTCCTCCCCAGCCTCCAGCACACAGAAAGAATTCTGTCTTCTCATACTGTCCTAAAGCATAACAACTTAACCGCCACTGCCACTGCACAGGCCCAGCCCTCACAGGCAATGGTCATTCACAGGCAGCCAGTTGTAATGCCCCAAACTAGGGACAAACACCACAGAGACAGACGCTATTGATGCTCTTGATTTATGTGTTCCAAGAACACACGACAAACAGACAAACAGAGCTGATGCTCCTGCTTTAACTTTCCATTTCATACCATGCTCCCGATCTCTCTGTGACTGAATTCCTGGTCACACAGACATTCTGCTCCATTGTCCTGTGCAGGAACATAATGTCTGCTTGAAAACACATACTCATGTCAAAACCTTCTTATGTGCACTTCTCTATTTGAAGGAAAATGGATGGTCCCTCCTATTTAACTCACACTGTGGGAGATACCCTAACACAATAATTGACTATCATCTCCTAGCAAAATTCCTAAAGAGTATAGTATAATTATTGGTGGCCCTAACATGAAGAGTCGGTCATTGCTGAAATTAGGATCTCTTAAATTTCCTGCTGCCTTGTGTTGGATGCATCACACCACACCACCTTTTTAATGAGCAATGACCTCAGGATCACCCAGTTAGGAATTTGGACACACCTAAGGAAATATTTGATGGTTGCAATGATCCATAAAAGGAAGTGGTGGCACAGCAGCCTCAGCCTTTGTATGAAAAGACTCCTGGACAAGTGTGGGAAGGGTCAGAGGAAGGACATCATGGGAGCCTCCATTTAAGGAATAGTAGACGGGCCTAAGGGTGAGGGAGGTGGCCTGGAGCGAGAGTTCAGAGGAGTGGGTCAATGAATCTGCTTTGATGCTGAATGATTTTGCACATGCACACTTCCTCATTTTACATCAGGTGTCCCTGTCTGAATATAATTCCCACTGCAGTGCTACATACTTCCTTTCTCAACCTGATTCTCTGAGGACCTGACATAACAGGCTCTACTCCTCCCAGTATCAGGGCGTCCATGAGAGAAAGCAATGACCCAGCTACCTAGCAAACTAGGGGCGAGTGTCCAGGAACAGTCCCCCTCACCTGTACTCCTCTACCTTCACTCTCCTGGGGCCAAGCTCCTCGCACAGTACTTGAGATGATTAGACCACACTTCTATTACTGATGTTCTAGTAGGGCAAACAGGACTAGTCAGAAGAAGCCAGGGATCTCACTTTACGAACCCAAGAGGTAGGGGAACCCAAAGCTCTCCTTCTGCATTGCCACCGAGGCCCAACCTCAGTATCCTGTCATATCCTTCCAGGTCGCAGCATTTTTCTCCTAAATAACATTGTCGGGAATGCTGGAAAGGCATTCTCACGCTTATCCAATAGATGGCAGCTTTTCGTTTCAAATCATGTTATTGGGGATGTTGGCAATTCATTCTCATGCTTGTCAAAACATGGCGGCTTTTTTTTACAAATAAAGTTACTGAGCAGGCTGGCAATGCATATCCACACTTGTCCACGAGATGGCAGCATGACTTCACATGTCATTTCATTCGGGATGGTACCACTGCATTCCCTCGTTTCTCCACCAGGTGGCAGCACTTTTCCACCAAATGATTTCATTGGGCATGCACGGTAGGCATGCTCAGGTATGCCCAAGAGTTGTTTGCATTTACCTCAAAATGTCATTTCTTTCGTGATGCTGGAAATGGATTCTCATTCTTGAACAGTCACAGCATGCAGTTATGTCCGCACGTGCCAAAAGGCGGCTTCTAACAGAAAAATACAGTTTGCACATACTTCTACAAAGGGAATTTGGTTTAACTGTGAAATGAACGTAAAACCCCGGCCTGGTTCCCTGCTGTCTCCCTAAAGCGAGGGTATGGCAAACGCATCATCCTTTATAACTTATCACTGCAAATTCCGACCCTTGCACACAAGGCCTTTCCTTGAACTCCCTTATCACCCAAGGGAAAATGGTAAACTCTATTGGACTTTCACTGATTTCTTAATCCACCACAGTCTCTACCACACAGAAAGAATTTTGGCTTCTGATACCATCAGAAAACACAACTTAGCCACTTCTGCAATTGTAAAGGCCATGCATTCACGGGGCGGGTAATTCAGAGAGTCCATTGTCAAGGCAAACAATACATAAACAGGCACATTAGATGCTCTCGCTTTATCTTGCCATTTATTCCATGTGCTGCATATGTCCATGGCTGAATGCCTTTCCACAGGGACATTCTGCACCTAATTTCTACGCAGGAAAAGAATCTTTGCTTGAAACACCTTTTAATCTGAAAAAGCTTCTCACGTGCACTACTTATATTGGAAGGTCCCTCCTATAGTTCTCACACGTTAAATGCGTGCAGTTAACACAGCAAATCTGGTATCATCTCCTCTGAGGATAATCAAAAAGTATTTAAAAATCATGTCAAGCCCAAACCTGACAAAGTTGGAATCTCTTCCGTTTTCTCCAGCCATGCATTCAACAGTTCCCACCACAACTTGGTTGTGATGGGCAGTGTACCCAGGAAGGCCAGCGATACAATTCAGTAAATACATGGTGGTTGTGATGATCAATAGAGGGATGTGGTGGCACAGCAGCCTCAGCATTTTCATGAAGGAGGATACTGGAAAATTGTGGAGGGGGTTCTAGGAAGCACATCACAGAACTTCTCTTTAATGCATGGTAGGCAGGCCTGAGGGTGGTGTTGGTGACCTGAGGTGTGAGATCAGAGAAATAGGCCAAAGAATCTACTTTCATTCTGAGTGACAGAGGAAACAGACATGACCTCATCATCCTTCAGCCTCCCCCAAGTGAACATGATTGGCACTGCGGTGCTCAGAACTTCCAGCCTCATCCTCATACCGTGATGATGTCACAGGCTGTATTTCTCCCAGCTTCAGTGTGTTCATGTGAGAAAACAATGTCCCAGCTCCCTGGCAATCCAGAGGCAAGTGAAGAGTTGGTCTCTGCTCACCTGTTATCATCTATGTCCCCTCTCCTGATGCCAACATACACTCATAGTTCTCACTGTTGATCTGGAAAGGAAAAATGGGCTCCACAGGAGAGGGCTGGCGTCTAAACCACAAACCCAAAAAGCAGGGGATCACACCAAGCTCTCTAATGGCATTTCCTGCAAGGACCCACCTAAGCAGTCCTGTCAGATCCCGAAACATGGTGATCAGAGACGAAGTTGAAGAAGTGAATGCTGCTGTTCTGCCTGCAGTTGTAGGCCTGTCGTTCATACTGCAGGTACCACTGAATGTGAGTGGAATGGGTCATCCTGTATCCTGCAGCTTGAGGAGTGTGTGGAGAGGAACCTGTCACCTTCCAACTTGGACACACTTCTTGCCGCAGGCCATGCAGGGAGCCTCCTCTCTCCTGCGATGGTTATGAGAGGATCCTTCACAATCACAGTATCGTGGATGTAGGGGTTTTTGTGAAAGAGCAGCACAGTCTTGCAGCGATTGCTGCCATGCCAGGCTTCCTTCACCTGCAAAAGGATAGTGGATCCGGTTTAGGGTGATAACTTATTCCAGAACTCCCGCCTATTCCTTCCTGCAGGGATAGGATTTTTTCACAAGCTCTCTACCTCCCCAGCCGTGGTCTGCACAGCCTGACCTTCAGATTGATCCTGTGGCTGAGCATGGTTTCATCTTGGTCACTGATAATGGCTGACAATTCCAGATTGTTGACAAATTGCAGCAGGTCAAAACGCCTGCACGCTGCAAGCTGAACATGAAACAGCTACAAAAAGGAGCAGATCCTTAAAGCAGCTTGGATTGCTCCCACCTCTCTAACCCCTAGCCCAGCTCCTTCACCATAAGATGCAAAAAGAGAGCACAGTGGTTCTTGTGGGCTCCATGTGTTTATACACACACGGGCACACTGTTTTCCTGACAGCCTTTGACCTCGCCTACATACTTGCCTGCTGAGTGCTTAACAGGATACCTTTATTTGTGGACATCACTCATTCCTGCCTCTCACTGACTTGGATATACAGAGGACTTGGACACGCAGCCCCCCTCGAGTGCAGCATTACCCCAAGAAGAACCTGAGTGACACAGAGCAGTGTGGAGGCAATGGCCCTTGTTCTGCGCATGAGTCTGATCTGGGACGGCGCTCCTGAAGCCCAGGGAGAGTTTTTGGGGTACTGGTGAGATAAAAGGGTGTCTCTGAGATTTTGGATCACACTGTTCTCACTATCCTGAGCTTCACTCCAATGTGTCTATTTGATTCTGAGCTACCGATCCCCACTAATACATTTCTCATGCACTAGGGCAGGCATATTGCGTTCCCTTCTGTAGAGTCAAGGATACACTATTGACTCAGCATCTGGCAATGCACTGAACGTTTGTGCTTTTCAGTTCTAAACAGGGCTGCCGCCGCTGCCAGGTACTGGGCTTGAGCCAGCAGAAGGATCTGCTCACTTGTAAGTTCACGGGCTACATTCCTAACTTAAGTGCCCGGAGCACATCCAGTGGGGACCAGGTGCACTTCCCACTGAGCCAATCCTCTTCGTGCTCCTGCTCGACTGGCTCTTCTTGTGGATGTTTTGTTTCTATCTGTGCCTGAGGCTCAACATCAACCACTACCTTCATGACTTTTATGGCGTCCTCTCACCCAGGACAAACTGCTCCCTGCCAATTAATTCCTCCTCAATCAATTCCTTCTCCTCTCCCTGCTCCACCCTGTCTGGCCCTTGTAGAAACTCATGATACATTTCCTCTGCCAAAGCATAACTTACCCACTTCTGCAACTGTAAGGCCCAGCCCTCCCAGGGACTGGTCGATCATTCCAAGGCAGCCAATCGTAAGGCTCAAACCAACACACAAACAACAGACAGACAGACAGACAGACAGACAGACAGACACGGTACTTGCTCTTAATTTATCTTTCTAACTACATGCCATGCTCTGGATGTCTCCGCATCTCAATGCTTTCCCACAGGGACATTCTGCATCTATTTCCTGTGCAGGGAAACAATGTTTGCTTGAAAACACATATTTCGCTGAGAAAGCTTCTCATGTGCACGACTCTTCTTTGAAGTAAAATGGACAGTCCCTCCTATTTATCTCACAGTGTGGGAGGTCCCCTGAACACAACAAACCTCCTATTGTCTCCTCTGACTATTACTAAAGAATACTGAATAATCCCCAATCTGTAAAATGGGTCACTGCCGCCAGTGGGATCTCTTAAGTTTCCACCAGCCCTGTGTTCAACATGTGCCGCCACAACCCGTTTATAACGGGCAGTGTTTTCAGGATGACCTGTGGAGGAATAAGGAGACACTTAAGGAAATATATGGTGGTTGTGATGATCAATAGAGGCAAGTGGTTCCAGAGCAGCCTCAGCCTTTGCATTCTCATGCTGAAACACCACGTGGCAGCATTTTCTCCTCAAATGGTATTATTGCAGATGCTCACTCTGAATTCTTACTTTTGTCCAGAGGCGGCAGAAAGTTTCTTACCAACGATTGTTCTGGGGATGCTGGCAATGCATTCTCACACTTTTCCACCAGGTGTCGGCATGATTTCACGAGTAATTTTATTGGGGATGCTGGAAAAGCATTCACAATTCCATTCAACAGGTGGAAACATTTTCAACAGGATGAATCCATTGGTGAACTCGTGGATGCATTCTCACGTTTACCCACCAGGTGGCAGTATTGTTCCAACTGAGGATCATATTTGGGATGCTTGTGGAGATGCAGAAGATGCATTTTCTCGTTTGTCCACCAGGTGGTGGCATTTTGACACCACGAGATTTTATTGGCTATGCTGACAATGGAAGCTAATGTGTGTCAAGCAGGCAGCAGAATTATTTTACCGCACGATTTCGCTGGAGATGCTTGCAATGGTTCTATATTTATCAGTTGGCGTCAATATTCCACTAGTGAATATCAGGAATGTTCTGGAAGTGCATTCTCACGCTTTTCCACCAGGTGGCAGAATTTCCCCACAAAGTACTTTTACTGAGGATGCTGGCAAGGCATTCCCACGTTGTTTTCTACAGCTGTCTGCATTTTCCCTCCACTGTCCCATTTTGGGGAAACTGGCAATGCATTTTGGCGCTGAAACATGAGATGGCAGCATTTTTCCACCAACGATTCTGTTTGAGATGCTGGCAATGCTTTCCCACGTTTGTCTTAACACGTTTGTGGAAGCATTTTTACTACCAAATTATATTATTGGGGGTGTTGAAAATTCAGTCTCAAGTTTGAAAAAGACTTGGCTACATTTTCCACAAATGTGATTATTTTGTGGATGTTGACAAGGCATTCTCACGTTTTAACAGCCATTGAACCTACTTTCCCAAAAATGATTCTATTGGGAATAGTGGCATGGCACTTTCACTTTTGTTCAATAGCTGGCAACACTTTCACCACAAAGTATCGTTTGGGGAATGCTGGAAGCACGTTCGTCCAACGTACTTCGTAGAAGTACTTTTCCACAAAATGATTTTATTGCGGATGCGGGCAATGCATTCTTCAGTCTCTCAAACAAGAGGCCACATTTTCCACCAAACGATTCCTTTGGTTGTGCTGGCAATGCATTCCCACATCTGTCCACAAGGTGGCCACTTTTGTTTACCAAGGGATTTTCCTGAGAACGCTGGCAATGCATTCCCTTGCTCGAATACCAGGTGACAGCATTTTCTCCACAAGTGATCTTATTGGAGATGCTGTAACTGCATTTTCACATTTGTAGAAAGGTGACTGGTTTCTTATTTACAAATGATTGTTTTAAGGCTGCTGGCAATTCCTTCTGACACTCAAACACCAGGTGCAGTATTTTCCCACCAAATGATATTATTGAGGATCCTGGCACTGCATGCTCCTCCTTGGAGAACAAGTGGCAGCTATTTTCCACCATGTAACTTCACTGGGGCTTCTGGCGATGCATTTTCACTCTTGTCCAATAGGTGGAAGCATTTTCCCACAAGTGATTTCACTGGGGATGCTGGCAATGAACACTCACACAAGTCGACAAGATAAGGGCATGTTTCCCACAAGAGATTTTCATTGTGAATCTTGGCAATGTATTTTCAAATGTGTCCGCCATTTGGCAGCCAGCATCATCTCAGAAGGGATTTTCATGAGGATGCGGGCAACGCATTCTCACACTTGTCAAACATGTGGCGGCCTTTTTCCAACAACTGATATTATTGGGGCTGCTGGCAATGCATTGTGAAGCCTGTTTACAACAAGCCCGCATTTTTCCACCAAATGTTATTATTGCACATAAAGGCAATGGTTTCTCCCGCTTGTCCACCCGTCGGCACCTTGACATCACAAGTGATTTTGTTTGGTAAGCTGAGAATGCATTCTTACGTTTGTTCAGCCAGTTGAGGAATTTTTCCACCAAGCGACTTTATTGCTGCTGGCTGTACATTCTCACGTTTGTCCAACTATTCGCCGCAGTTTTCCCCTAAAGTGATATTGTGTGTGTGGGTGTGGATGTTGGTTTTGAATTCTCACACGTGGACATTGGCTATCAGAATTTTAGGCCCAAATCACTTTATTGTGATTCCAGAGCATGCGTTCTCACTCTTGTCCACCAGTTGGCACCTTGATCTCAGTAGGGGTTTCATTGGGGATTCTGGGAAATCATTCATACAGTCCTTTAGCACCTGGTGGCCTTTTTCTCAAAGAGTGATTTTGTTGGGGATGCAGTCAATGCATGCTTCACCTTGTCCACCAGGGGGCAGAATATTTCCACCAAGTTTTTTTTAAAGGGGATGCGTTTAATGCTCTCCCACTTACCTCCACAAGGTGGCAGCATTTTTAAAACAAACGCTTTTCTTGGGAATGCCGGGAATGCTCTCTCACATTTGTAAACAATGTCAGGTAATTTCTCATCAAACGTTTTTACGGGAGATGCCTGAAATACACTATCACCTTTTATTCAAAGGGGCAGCATTTTTTCAACCAAATAATTTTACAGGGGCTGGCAATGGATGCTCACGTTTATCCCACACTTGGCAGCATTTGTCCCAGAGAAAGTTTTTTTGCGGGGATGCGTGGCAGCGTTTTGCCCCAAATGATTTTATTGAGGATGCCTGCAAGGCAGTCTCAGGTCTCTACATGAGGTCACAGTAGTTTTCAACCACATGATTGGATTGGGGATACTATCAGCGCATTCTCACCCTTTTGCATTTTGCCGACAGAGAGGTTTTGTGGTGATTCTGACAATACATTCTCAGACTTATCTGAGAATTGGCAGTATTTCCGTACAAATGACCTTACTGGGGATGCTGGCAATGTATTCTCACGATTGTCCACGGAGGACAGCATTTTCAATCAAATAATTTTATGGGAGATGCTACGCAGCCATTCTTGCACTTGTCAACCAGAAGGCAGGTTTTCCACAGTATGATTTTATTGGGCATGCTGGCACTGCATTCGTAATCTTTTTCATAGGTGGCAAAACTTTCCCAAAAACTTATTATTTGCGGGATACTGGCAATGAATTGTCATTCTCAAGCATCCGTTGGCAGCATTTTTTAGCTAATGATTTTGTTGGGGATGCTCGCCGTGCGTTTTCATATTTGTCGACCAGTGCACCTGGTGCCCGCTGGAGGTGCTCCAGGCACATAAGTTAGAGATGGAGAATATGGACTTGCAAGGAAGCAGAGCCTAACGGAAAATCTTGATAATGCATTGCCAGATTTCTCAGTAAAATCCCTGTGAGAGCTCAGTTCCGTATTATGTTCGAACGTTGGAAGCAAATGCCAGGATCCCCAATAAAATTGTTTGGGTCAAAGATGCCGCTTCCATGTGGGCAAGCGTAAGACTGCCTTGACGTTATTCCCAATAAAATCATTCTAGGAACAGTGCTGCCTCTTAATGGATAATCTTGAGAATGCATTTTCAGCATCTACAAAATAATCACCAGAGTGAACATATAGGCCATCGGCTGGACAAATGTAAGAATGCCTTCTGAGCCTACCAAATAAACTTGCATAAATGTCCAGTGTTGGGTCCTAAAAAATGATGGATTTCTAAGTATCCTCCCTGTAGGGAG
The DNA here is from genome assembly GCF_964146895.1 of Miniopterus schreibersii. NCBI lineage: Eukaryota > Metazoa > Chordata > Mammalia > Chiroptera > Miniopteridae > Miniopterus > Miniopterus schreibersii. Next base: position 10,090,424 of record NC_138120.1, on the reverse strand, counting down.
TCGGTCACACATTAGGAACAGGCAACCAGGTGGGAGACTTCACAGTTGAACCAAAGTCCCTCTCTAGAAGTATGACTGCACAGTGTTTTGCTGAGAGAATCAGTCTCTGAGGCCGAAGATCCCAAGCGACATTTAGCAAGGGGTGGAATAAGGTGCACAGATACCTGTGGCGAATTGAGTCAAGGCGTGTGGGAAGTCAGAAGTGTATTAGGTTCATTTGGGCAAGAATCCCCTGCTGGAAGAGTAAATGAGCAGAGGGACAATAAGAAGGAGAGTGTGCCACAGCCCTCACACACAAGCACACACAAGCACACACACACACATGCACACACACAGAGGCAAAGGCATGGACATGAATTTGTGTTGGGCAATCTCTGGACTATGATGTCCACAGTCAGTACACCTTGCCCGTTTTTGACACTTTTTACGTTTCCTCAAATGGAAATGGCCTCCTGTGAATATGATTGTTTATTGACTTTGTTCCTTCAGACCAAGCCCTTGTGCAACCAACTAATCCTTAAGCAATATCAAGTCATCCTTGCTACTCGTCACTGAAACCCAAGGAGTGGATGAGAGAAAGTCAGAATGAGAGAAAGACCAAAAGAGCAAAAGCAATGGAAACAAATAAAAAGTTACTAATCTAAAAGGAGTCAGACTGAGACCTTATCTTGGCGGTAATAATCCTGATGATCCAACTCTACCAGAATGTAGGCTACAGTCCTCTCCAGCCACAGTTCTTCCCTTTGACTCTCACTTCAGTCTCAGATATCCCTTATACTGGAATAGCCTCTACTGCCCGGGCATTTCTCCCTGTGGATATTACCAGGGGTCCCTGTGGATGTGCGGGAAGTGTTAAAGAAAACGAATTCTGAAGTGGGAAACGTGAGTTCCCTTAAGAAAGAGCCCACTAGACACCGAACCGAAGGAAACCTAAAGATGCTAAGGCAAAATAGGACTTCCTCAGGAACGTTTCTCTACAGGTACAAGGCCCATACACTGAGGCTCACAGTGAGGGGCGGGGCTGAATACGATGATGCCTGCTGTAGTCTCACAGTTTGGAAGAAATGTTTCAGAAGCCCAACAGCAAAGGGGAGCGAGTGGGGTGTCCAGGAGCCTTTTCCACGCTACCTGACCACATCCCAAGCCCCTGTCTGTAGGCTCAGTGAGACCACACTGAGCACAGCAAGAACCCATATCCGGACCTGAAGTGTCTGTCTTTACTGTATGGCTTATTCTTGACCCTTTGGTCAAATATTAATTGACCATGATGGCATGGGTCAATTTCAGGATTCTGTACTTTTCCATTGATCTATGTGCCTGTTCCTGTGCCAGAAGCAGGTTGTTCTGATCACAGTGGCTTTGCCCTACAGCAGGATATTCAGTAATGTGATCCTACAACTCTGTTCTTTCTCAAGAATACTGTGGGTGCACGGGGTCTTTTTTGGTTTCCTATAAATTTTCGAAACATTTTTTCCAGCTCTGTGAAACACACTGTTGGGATTGATGACAATTGTGTTGAATTTATAGATTGTTTTGGGTAGCATGGATATTTTGATAATGTTAATTCTTTCAGTCTATAATTCTTTCACTCCTTTGTATCTTCCTCTATTTCTTTTTTCAATGTCCTGTTTCTGAATACAAGTCTTTTACATCCTTCTTTGACTTTACTCCTAGGTGTCTTATTTTTTCAGTTGCAATGGTAAATGGTATAGTCTTTTCTAAGAGTTCATAATCGGTGTAAAAAAAATGCCATCAATGTGTTGATGTTAATTTTGCTTCCAGCTTCCTTGCCAAATTCATTAATTATATCCACAAGTACTCGGTGGACTCTTTAGTTTTTTATGTACAATATCATGTCATCTGCAAGTAATGACAGTTAACCTTCTCTCTTCCGATACGGATGCCTTTTATGTTCTCTTTTTGTCTGCTCGCTGTGGCTAGGACTTCCAGTAGTATGCTGAGCAGTAGTGGTGAAAGGGGCAACCGTGTCTTATTCCTCTTCTTAGGGGATATGGTTTTAGCCTTTGCACGTTGAGTATGATTTTGGCCCCAGGTATGTTGTATATGGCCTTTATTATGTTGAGATATATTCCCTCTATTTCCACTTTGCTCCCAGTTTTTTCCAAAATGGGTGCTGGATTTTCTAGAATATTTTCTCTGTATCTATTGATATGATCATAAGATTTTTGTCCTTCATTTTGTTTAGCTCTCACATTTCTTGATTTGCGAATATTATACCAGCGCTGCGTCTCCAGAATAAATCACACTTGGTCATGGTGTATGATCTTATTTAATGTATTGCTGGATAAAATTTGGTAATATATTTTCTGAGGATTTTGGCACCTATGTTCATGAGGGACGTTGGTCTGTGAAATTCTTTATTTGCAGGATCTTCATCTGGTTTTGGGATTTATTATAATACTGGTCTCATAAAAATATCTCCCTCCTCTGGAATTTTCTAAAATATTTTGAGGAGAGTGGGTTTTAATTCTTCTTTAAATGTTTAGGTAAGCTCGCATGTAAATCCATCTGGCCCCAGACACTTGTTTGCTGGAAGTTTTTTTCTTATTACTTCTTCAATTGCATCCATTTTTACTGGCCCTCCAGGTTTTCTGATTCTTTCCGATTGAGTTTTAGCAGATTGTAGTTTTGAGGAATGTGTCCATTTTACGCAGCTTCCCCACTTTATTGTTGTGCATAGTGTTTTCTTAGTATTCTTTCTGTTTCTGTCATGTCAGTTGTTATATCGCCTCTTTCACATCTGATTTTGTTTTCTTGGGTCCTCACCGTTTGTTTTTTGGTGCGTCTGGCTAAAGACTCATCGATCTTATTTCTGTCAGAAAACTAGTTCTTACTTTCATTGATATTTTGTACTGTGTTTTTGGTCTCTGTGTCGTTCATTTCTGTTCTGATCTTCACTATTTTCTTTCTTCTGCATCTCCTAGAAATGTTCAGGTCCTCTTCCCTTTTTAATATTGGGTTGTTGTTTTTGTTTTGTTACTTACATAAGAAATAAAAATGACTTTACATTCTGAATTCTGTGTTTTATTTTAATCTCTGATAGCAGATTTATGCCCCTTCAGAAATTGATGTAGAATATACGTCATCTAAAACTAAACATTTTAAACTATACGCTCCAGTGGTTTTAAAATTGGAATAATGTAGAACTGTTACAGCATAACAAGAAGCTAGAAAAATTCCAGGACAAGTTGAAAGGGAAACTGAGATAGATTTTTAGACAGCAGTTTGAGTTAAGCCTATCTTCCCTAAGCCAAAGGCACTGGAGAATAAATAGTTTGTATTAGATGGGAAAGATGCAGAAACCCAGGTGCAGAGACTAGGGCACAGGAAACCACCTGGACAGGAACCCCCAGAGGCCTACAAGGGACAAAGACTGGGAAAACAAGAACTTTGTCCCCAGGTAATCTATTCTCCCAGAGCATGTCATGGGTCATGCGGTGGAGACCCCCTAAGCATTCCTCCCTAAAGATACCTTTTAAGTCTCAGTTGTATTTCAGCTCCAGGCCCATAAAAGCATTAAGACAAGACAAGTGGCATTGGAGTGGACTCAGGACCAGACACATTGACAAATGAGGCCCTTCCTGGCATGGACTAATCAGTGGCGACCAGCACCCTGAAAGGGCACCCCTGGAAAGCTGATGAATATTCTCTTGAGAACTCCCCTTAAGCCTCCCATAAGATTTTCCACCTGCAAGGGAGATAAATATGCTCAGGACAAAGGACCAAGTGTGAGCTCCCCTACACCACAGGAAAGCGTGACAGCGCCAGTTTCCTCCTTCCTTCTGCGGGGGCCCCATGGTGCTTTCAACCAGGGGAGCAATGGGCAGTGGCAGCTCATCCCAGGCTTGTCTTCTGAAACTGTCTGAAAGGTCTTGGAAATGTGTCCAAGGCCCCCTTTTCTCTGACTTCCCAGTGAGCAAAGGCAGCCCAGCCTAGGCTATCCTGTTACTTCGTCTATGCACCTGCCTTGGTTCACCAGCCTAAGTACATTTTTATTACAGCCATTAAAGCTTTGGGTTTTTTTCTTCATTTTTTTCTCTTGATTGAAATCTTTCCTTCAAGATGACAAGAGCTGAGGCCTTCTGCCTGTATCCCCTGTAACACAACCGTCATCTTTTCACTTCGGAAACCTTAATGTCAACATAAAAGAAAGCCTCATCCCATTTAAAGAGTATACCCAATTCTACTCTGGACTATTTCCTCATTTACACTGATGTCTTTCCCATCTCCATGGCTATGCTATTGCTATTGTCGTTGTTGTTAACCCTCACTAGAGGATATTGTTTTCATTGACTTCCAGAGAGAGTGGCATGGAAGAAGGGGTAGAGAGAGAGAGGTGCCTCAGTGTTAGAGACACAGACATTGGTTGCTTTTCTAATTCGCTGCACACCTGGGATGAGGAATGAATCTACAACCTAGGTATGTGCCCTCAACTGGGAATCAAACCTGAGACCCTTCAGTGTGCAGGCCGACACTATACCACTGAGCCCCGCTGCCCAGGGTAGATATGCCTCTTTAAATATGAAGTTTGTAGGTATATTTAACTTGAAATTGGTAGAGGTTTTAAAATGATTTCTTTAGTTTTACTCATGTTTTCATTGGTGATTTGCCACTATTATATTACTGGCATTAATTTTGCAACAGTTTGTATGTAGCAGGGAGGAAACACTTTTAGATCAGGGTCCAAATAGAGTAGTGTATACGAACTTTTTTTGTTAAAAACTTTTATAGCAATGAGAACCAGAAAAATTTCTACTAAACTATCTAACACTACAACTGAAAGATTTAGAAAGAGAACAGAAAACAAGAAAGGGCCCAGAGGAAGTAAAAGGAAGAAAATAATAAAGAACCAGAGCCTAAATAAATAACGTAGAGACTAAAAAATTAAAAAAGGTCAATGCAACCAAGAGCTTGTCTTTGAATAGACAATCAGTGTGATGAACTTTTAACCCAACTCACCAAAAACCAAAGACAGAGGTCAAAAATAAATAAATTGAGGAACAAAAGAAGTGAAGTAACAACTGATACCACTGAAATACAAAGGGTTGTAAGCAAATACCCTGAACAACTATATGCCAACAACCTGGATGAAATAGACAAATTTCTGGAAATACACAACCTTCCAATACTCAGTGAGGAAGAATCAGGCATGCTGAACACGTTGATAAAAACTGGTGAAATTGGAACAGTGATTTTTTAAAAAATGCCCAAGAAAAAAAGGGCCAGGCCCAGACAGTTTCAGAGGGGAGTTTTATCAAACATTCAAAAAATAATTCAAATTGTTCCAAAAAGTCCGAGAGGAACAAACACTCCCAAGCTCTTTTTAGGCAGCCTGAATAATCTCAACTACAAATCCAGGTAAAGACCTTGCAAAGAAAGAATTACAGGCCAATATCCGTGATAAACAAAGATGCTAAAATCTTCAAACAAATATTAGCAAATTGGATCAAGCAATATGTTAAACAGATCACACCCCATGACCAAGTGGGGTTTATTCCAGGGATGCAGGTTTGGTACAGTATTCACAAATCTATAAATGTGATGCCTCACAGGAACCATTTGACAAACAAAAATCTCATGATCATCTCAGTAGGTGCAGAAAGAGCAACAAAACCCAGCGCCCATTTTTGAGAAAAACTCTCAGCACAGTGGGGATAGAGGGATCATGCCTAAACACATTAAAGTCCTTATAGGACAAACCTTCAGTCAACTTCATACTCAATGGGCAAAAACTAACACATATCCCCTAATAAGAGGAACAAGACAGGGACGTCCACTTTCACCATCTTTTATTCAACAGAGTGTTGGAAGTCCTTGTCACAGCGATCAGACAAGGAGAAAACATAAAAGGCATCCAAATTGGAAAGGAGAAATAAAACTGTCACTGTTTGCAGATGACCTGATATTGTATGCTGAGAACACTAAAGAGGTCACCAAAAGACTTCTAGATTTAATAATAAATGAACTCAGCTATGCAGCAGGATGGAAAATTAATGCCCAGAAGTAAATGGCGTTTTTAAACAACATTCATGATCTCTCAGAAAGAGAAACTAAAACAAACAAACAAACAAACAAAAACACATTTAACGTGCAACAATAAAATTAAGATACTTAGGAATTAACTTAACCAAAGGGGTGAAAGACGTGTACTTGCAAAACAAATATGTTCAAAAAGGAGATAGAGGAAGATATAAACAAGTGTAAGAATATACCATGCTAATGGATTGCTAGAATCAACCTCATTCAGATGTCCGTACTCCCCAAAGCAATCTATAGATTCAAACTATTCATAAATTACCAATGTCCGATATCACAGACCTAGAAGAAGTAGTGCAAAAATTTAAAGGACACAAAAAGGACAGCACCCCAAATCGCTGAAGCAATTTTGGGAGGAAGAGAAAAGTGGAAGGAATCAAAATAATACATATCAAGATATAGTAAAGCCATTTTAATCGAAACAGAATGGAACTGGCAGAAGAACAGACTTAATGACATAAATGGAACTGAACAGAGATCCCAGGAATTGACCCAACTCATTACACTCAATTGAGAATTTACAAAGGAGGCAGAGCATACAGTGGAGTAAAGGAAGTCTCTTCAATAAATGGTGTTGGGAAAATTGGACAGGAACTTTCAAAATAATGCAACTAGACCACTATCTTGCACCGCACACAAGGATCAACTCCAACTGGATAAAAAACTTAAAGGTAAAACATGAAACCATTAAAAATCCTAGAAGGAAATGGAGGCAGCATGATCTCAGACATCTCTCATTGCAATATGCTCACCAATACACTGCCTAGGGCAATGGAAGCAAAGGAGAAAATAAACAAATGGGACTACAGCAAAATAAAAAGATTCTGCACAAAGATACCATCAACAAAATGCAAAGGGAACTCATTATATGGGAGAACATATTTGCCGATGATACATCTGATAAAGGGTTACTACCCCTAATATTTTAAGAAACACACCTTCACAAGAGGAAGACAAACGATCCAATTAAAAAACGAGCAAAGACCTAAGTAGACACTTCTCCAAAGAGCGCATAAACATGTCCAAGAGACATATGAAAACTGCTCAGTGTCACTAATCACCAGAGAGATGAAAATTAAAACAATAATGGGGTATCACCTGAGGTCTTCCAGAATGGCTATGTTTTCAATAAGTCAATAAACAGAAAGTGCCTGTGAGGGTGTGCAGAAAAGCTCACCCTAGTATACTGCTGGTGGGAATGCAGACTCGTGCAGCCTCTTTGGAAAACCTTATGACATAGGAGGTTTTCTCAAAAGTTGAAATACAGAACTGCCATTGAACCCAGTGGCCCCACTGCTTGGAATATGTCCTACGAAACCAGGAACATCGATCAGGAAGAATATATAAACCCCTCTGTTCAGAGCAGCACAATTTACAATAGCTCACAGGAATGGGTACATGAATCTGCTTTGATTCTGAGTGACAGTAGACATGCACACTCCTGCATCTTCCTTCAGCTTCCTGCCTGAACATGATGCCACACTGCAGTTCTTCAGACTTTCTGTCTCTTCCCAATGCCGCAGTGGCCTGGCGTCATAGGCTATCCTTCCGAGCCTCAGGGTGTTCATGTGAGAGAAAAATGTCCCAGCTACCTGACAACCCAAGGGGGAGCCCCACTGGCATCTCCTCACATGTCCTCTAAGTGCCTTCTCCTGGTTCCAACATCCTCAAGTAGTCCTTACTGATTTTCTGGCAGAGCAAAAAGTGATCGTCCAGAGACGGCAGGGATCTGACTAAAAATCCAAAAGCAGGGGAACACACCAAGCTCTCTTAGGGCATTGCAAGCAAGCCTCCACCTCAGCAATCCTGTCAGACCCCGCCACGCTGTGGGCAGAGAACTAGTTGAAGTAGTTAAGGCTGCTGTTCTGGTGCCTGGAGCTGTTGGCCCATCGTTCATAATGCTGGCACCACTGAATGCAAGAGGCATAGGATGCACTGTATCCTGCAGCATGAGGAGTGTGTGGAGAAGGGCACATCACCTTTCAAGTTCTATGCACTTCCTGCTGCTGCCCATAGAGAGAGCCTGCTCCCGCCTGTGATGGTAATGAGATACTCCTTCACAGTGGCAGTACTGCATTAGTATGATTTGCTACAAAAGGACAGTTAACCTTGCCATCATCCCTGGCATGTCTGGCTCCCTCCACCTGCAGAAGGAATGTGGGTGGGGGTTAGGGACATCTCACTCCTGGACACCCAAGTGTCCCTGCTTACATGGACAGGTTATATTCTCAAGGCCCCTCCCTTTCCAGCACCAGTACCTGCAACATCACCTTCACATTGATCGTGTGGCTATGAAAGAACTAAAACATGGAGATCTACAAAACAGCCTGGCTTGGCCTGAACCACCTATCTTCTGGCCCCATTCCTTCTGCATAAGAGGCACAGAGGAACACAGAGGTTCCTGGGGTTACAGGTGCCTGCACCCATGCGGTCACACTGATTCCTCACAGGCTTTGATATCCCCACACCCTTGCCTGCACACGGCTTCACAGGATACCCTGATTCACGCACGTCACACGTTCCTGCCTCTGATGGAGGACTTGGGCATGCCCACACCATTTTGGGCTACTAAAACAGCTCTTCCAAACTCTGACTGGACAGAGGGCATCACGCTACTCAGCCCCGCCCCTCACTGTCAGCCTCAGTGTATGGGCCTCAGAACTGTGGTGAAACATTCCTGAGGAAGCTCTATGTTACCCGAGCATTTGCAGCTTTCCCAGGGTTTGGTGTCTGGGGGGCTCTTGCTTACGGCTACTCACGTTTCCCACTTCAGAATCCATTTTCTCTACCGCTTTCCCACAGATCCACAGTGACCCCTAGTAATATCCACAGGGAGAAATGCCCGGGACATTACAGGCTGCCCAGTCTGTGGGATATCTGAGGCTGAAGTGACAGGCAAAGGGAAGAACTGTGGCTGGAGAGGACTGTAGCCTACATTCTGGTAGAGTTGGGTGATCAGGATAACTACGGCCAAGATACGGTCTCAATCTGACTCCTTTTACATCAGTTCTCTTGTTTTTGTTTCCATTACTCTTGCTCTTTCTGTCTTTTCCTCATTCTGACTCTTTCTTCCATCTACCCATTGGGTTTCAGTGACCCGTAGAAAGAACGACTTGATGCTGCCTAAGGGTTTCTTCATTGCAGGAGAAAGGCTCGGTCTGAAGGAACAAAGTAAATAAACAATCATATTCACACGAGGCCATTGTTATGTGAGGAAATGTAATACCGTCAAAAATGCACAAGATGTACTGGCTGTGGACACCATGGTCCAGAGATTGCCCAACACAACTTCACGTACATGCCTGTGCCTCTGTGTGTGTTGTGTGTGAGGGCTATAGAACACTCTGCATCTTATTGTCCCTCTGGTCATTTACCCTTCCAGCTGGGGATTCGACCCCAAGTGAACCTAATATCCAGACTGACTGCTCACATGCCTTTGCTCTCTTCCCCACAACTCCTACATGCAATTTATACTCCCACTGGCTAAGTGTGGTTCTGAATCCTGGGCTCAGAGGATGATTCTCGCAGCAAATACAGTGCTCTCATACTTCTAGGGAGGGCTTCTGCTTCAAGTGTGAAATGCACTGGGAAGCCTCCCACCGCGTTGCCTGCTGTCAATGTGTGAGCTGACCTCCGACAGAAAGGAACCTGGAAATCCATCATCCTTTCGGAGCTCGCAGTGGACATTCAGGCCCTTGCTCCCAAATCCCTTTCCTTGAGCTACCTTATGTCCCTGGGTCCATTAGTATCACCCACTTCAATGGACTTACTCTTAGTTCTCCCTCCTCCCCAGCCTCCAGCACACAGAAAGAATTCTGTCTTCTCATACTGTCCTAAAGCATAACAACTTAACCGCCACTGCCACTGCACAGGCCCAGCCCTCACAGGCAATGGTCATTCACAGGCAGCCAGTTGTAATGCCCCAAACTAGGGACAAACACCACAGAGACAGACGCTATTGATGCTCTTGATTTATGTGTTCCAAGAACACACGACAAACAGACAAACAGAGCTGATGCTCCTGCTTTAACTTTCCATTTCATACCATGCTCCCGATCTCTCTGTGACTGAATTCCTGGTCACACAGACATTCTGCTCCATTGTCCTGTGCAGGAACATAATGTCTGCTTGAAAACGCATACTCATATCAAAACCTTCTTATGTGCACTTCTCTATTTGAAGGAAAATGGATGGTCCCTCCTATTTAACTCACACTGTGGGAGATACCCTAACACAATAATTGACTATCATCTCCTAGCAAAATTCCTAAAGAGTATAGTATAATTATTGGTGGCCCTAACATGAAGAGTCGGTCATTGCTGAAATTAGGATCTCTTAAATTTCCTGCTGCCTTGTGTTGGATGCATCACACCACACCACCTTTTTAATGAGCAATGACCTCAGGATCACCCAGTTAGGAATTTGGACACACCTAAGGAAATATTTGATGGTTGCAATGATCCATAAAAGGAAGTGGTGGCACAGCAGCCTCAGCCTTTGTATGAAAAGACTCCTGGACAAGTGTGGGAAGGGTCAGAGGAAGGACATCATGGGAGCCTCCATTTAAGGAATAGTAGACGGGCCTAAGGGTGAGGGAGGTGGCCTGGAGCGAGAGTTCAGAGGAGTGGGTCAATGAATCTGCTTTGATGCTGAATGATTTTGCACATGCACACTTCCTCATTTTACATCAGGTGTCCCTGTCTGAATATAATTCCCACTGCAGTGCTACATACTTCCTTTCTCAACCTGATTCTCTGAGGACCTGACATAACAGGCTCTACTCCTCCCAGTATCAGGGCGTCCATGAGAGAAAGCAATGACCCAGCTACCTAGCAAACTAGGGGCGAGTGTCCAGGAACAGTCCCCCTCACCTGTACTCCTCTACCTTCACTCTCCTGGGGCCAAGCTCCTCGCACAGTACTTGAGATGATTAGACCACACTTCTATTACTGATGTTCTAGTAGGGCAAACAGGACTAGTCAGAAGAAGCCAGGGATCTCACTTTACGAACCCAAGAGGTAGGGGAACCCAAAGCTCTCCTTCTGCATTGCCACCGAGGCCCAACCTCAGTATCCTGTCATATCCTTCCAGGTCGCAGCATTTTTCTCCTAAATAACATTGTCGGGAATGCTGGAAAGGCATTCTCACGCTTATCCAATAGATGGCAGCTTTTCGTTTCAAATCATGTTATTGGGGATGTTGGCAATTCATTCTCATGCTTGTCAAAACATGGCGGCTTTTTTTTACAAATAAAGTTACTGAGCAGGCTGGCAATGCATATCCACACTTGTCCACGAGATGGCAGCATGACTTCACATGTCATTTCATTCGGGATGGTACCACTGCATTCCCTCGTTTCTCCACCAGGTGGCAGCACTTTTCCACCAAATGATTTCATTGGGCATGCACGGTAGGCATGCTCAGGTATGCCCAAGAGTTGTTTGCATTTACCTCAAAATGTCATTTCTTTCGTGATGCTGGAAATGGATTCTCATTCTTGAACAGTCACAGCATGCAGTTATGTCCGCACGTGCCAAAAGGCGGCTTCTAACAGAAAAATACAGTTTGCACATACTTCTACAAAGGGAATTTGGTTTAACTGTGAAATGAACGTAAAACCCCGGCCTGGTTCCCTGCTGTCTCCCTAAAGCGAGGGTATGGCAAACGCATCATCCTTTATAACTTATCACTGCAAATTCCGACCCTTGCACACAAGGCCTTTCCTTGAACTCCCTTATCACCCAAGGGAAAATGGTAAACTCTATTGGACTTTCACTGATTTCTTAATCCACCACAGTCTCTACCACACAGAAAGAATTTTGGCTTCTGATACCATCAGAAAACACAACTTAGCCACTTCTGCAATTGTAAAGGCCATGCATTCACGGGGCGGGTAATTCAGAGAGTCCATTGTCAAGGCAAACAATACATAAACAGGCACATTAGATGCTCTCGCTTTATCTTGCCATTTATTCCATGTGCTGCATATGTCCATGGCTGAATGCCTTTCCACAGGGACATTCTGCACCTAATTTCTACGCAGGAAAAGAATCTTTGCTTGAAACACCTTTTAATCTGAAAAAGCTTCTCACGTGCACTACTTATATTGGAAGGTCCCTCCTATAGTTCTCACACGTTAAATGCGTGCAGTTAACACAGCAAATCTGGTATCATCTCCTCTGAGGATAATCAAAAAGTATTTAAAAATCATGTCAAGCCCAAACCTGACAAAGTTGGAATCTCTTCCGTTTTCTCCAGCCATGCATTCAACAGTTCCCACCACAACTTGGTTGTGATGGGCAGTGTACCCAGGAAGGCCAGCGATACAATTCAGTAAATACATGGTGGTTGTGATGATCAATAGAGGGATGTGGTGGCACAGCAGCCTCAGCATTTTCATGAAGGAGGATACTGGAAAATTGTGGAGGGGGTTCTAGGAAGCACATCACAGAACTTCTCTTTAATGCATGGTAGGCAGGCCTGAGGGTGGTGTTGGTGACCTGAGGTGTGAGATCAGAGAAATAGGCCAAAGAATCTACTTTCATTCTGAGTGACAGAGGAAACAGACATGACCTCATCATCCTTCAGCCTCCCCCAAGTGAACATGATTGGCACTGCGGTGCTCAGAACTTCCAGCCTCATCCTCATACCGTGATGATGTCACAGGCTGTATTTCTCCCAGCTTCAGTGTGTTCATGTGAGAAAACAATGTCCCAGCTACCTGGCAATCCAGAGGCAAGTGAAGAGTTGGTCTCTGCTCACCTGTTATCATCTATGTCCCCTCTCCTGATGCCAACATACACTCATAGTTCTCACTGTTGATCTGGAAAGGAAAAATGGGCTCCACAGGAGAGGGCTGGCGTCTAAACCACAAACCCAAAAAGCAGGGGATCACACCAAGCTCTCTAATGGCATTTCCTGCAAGGACCCACCTAAGCAGTCCTGTCAGATCCCGAAACATGGTGATCAGAGACGAAGTTGAAGAAGTGAATGCTGCTGTTCTGCCTGCAGTTGTAGGCCTGTCGTTCATACTGCAGGTACCACTGAATGTGAGTGGAATGGGTCACCCTGTATCCTGCAGCTTGAGGAGTGTGTGGAGAGGAACCTGTCACCTTCCAACTTGGACACACTTCTTGCCGCAGGCCATGCAGGGAGCCTCCTCTCTCCTGCGATGGTTATGAGAGGATCCTTCACAATCACAGTATCGTGGATGTAGGGGTTTTTGTGAAAGAGCAGCACAGTCTTGCAGCGATTGCTGCCATGCCAGGCTTCCTTCACCTGCAAAAGGATAGTGGATCCGGTTTAGGGTGATAACTTATTCCAGAACTCCCGCCTATTCCTTCCTGCAGGGATAGGATTTTTTCACAAGCTCTCTACCTCCCCAGCCGTGGTCTGCACAGCCTGACCTTCAGATTGATCATGTGGCTGAGCATGGTTTCATCTTGGTCACTGATAATGGCTGACAATTCCAGATTGTTGACAAATTGCAGCAGGTCAAAACGCCTGCACGCTGCAAGCTGAACATGAAACAGCTACAAAAAGGAGCAGATCCTTAAAGCAGCTTGGATTGCTCCCACCTCTCTAACCCCTAGCCCAGCTCCTTCACCATAAGATGCAAAAAGAGAGCACAGTGGTTCTTGTGGGCTCCATGTGTTTATACACACACGGGCACACTGTTTTCCTGACAGCCTTTGACCTCGCCTACATACTTGCCTGCTGAGTGCTTAACAGGATACCTTTATTTGTGGACATCACTCATTCCTGCCTCTCACTGACTTGGATATACAGAGGACTTGGACACGCAGCCCCCCTCGAGTGCAGCATTACCCCAAGAAGAACCTGAGTGACACAGAGCAGTGTGGAGGCAATGGCCCTTGTTCTGCGCATGAGTCTGATCTGGGACGGCGCTCCTGAAGCCCAGGGAGAGTTTTTGTGGTACTGGTGAGATAAAAGGGTGTCTCTGAGATTTTGGATCACACTGTTCTCACTATCCTGAGCTTCACTCCAATGTGTCTATTTGATTCTGAGCTACCGATCCCCACTAATACATTTCTCATGCACTAGGGCAGGCATATTGCGTTCCCTTCTGTAGAGTCAAGGATACACTATTGACTCAGCATCTGGCAATGCACTGAACGTTTGTGCTTTTCAGTTCTAAACAGGGCTGCCGCCGCTGCCAGGTACTGGGCTTGAGCCAGCAGAAGGATCTGCTCACTTGTAAGTTCACGGGCTACATTCCTAACTTAAGTGCCCGGAGCACATCCAGTGGGGACCAGGTGCACTTCCCACTGAGCCAATCCTCTTCGTGCTCCTGCTCGACTGGCTCTTCTTGTGGATGTTTTGTTTCTATCTGTGCCTGAGGCTCAACATCAACCACTACCTTCATGACTTTTATGGCGTCCTCTCACCCAGGACAAACTGCTCCCTGCCAATTAATTCCTCCTCAATCAATTCCTTCTCCTCTCCCTGCTCCACCCTGTCTGGCCCTTGTAGAAACTCATGATACATTTCCTCTGCCAAAGCATAACTTACCCACTTCTGCAACTGTAAGGCCCAGCCCTCCCAGGGACTGGTCGATCATTCCAAGGCAGCCAATCGTAAGGCTCAAACCAACACACAAACAACAGACAGACAGACAGACAGACAGACAGACAGACACGGTACTTGCTCTTAATTTATCTTTCTAACTACATGCCATGCTCTGGATGTCTCCGCATCTCAATGCTTTCCCACAGGGACATTCTGCATCTATTTCCTGTGCAGGGAAACAATGTTTGCTTGAAAACACATATTTCGCTGAGAAAGCTTCTCATGTGCACGACTCTTCTTTGAAGTAAAATGGACAGTCCCTCCTATTTATCTCACAGTGTGGGAGGTCCCCTGAACACAACAAACCTCCTATTGTCTCCTCTGACTATTACTAAAGAATACTGAATAATCCCCAATCTGTAAAATGGGTCACTGCCGCCAGTGGGATCTCTTAAGTTTCCACCAGCCCTGTGTTCAACATGTGCCGCCACAACCCGTTTATAACGGGCAGTGTTTTCAGGATGACCTGTGGAGGAATAAGGAGACACTTAAGGAAATATATGGTGGTTGTGATGATCAATAGAGGCAAGTGGTTCCAGAGCAGCCTCAGCCTTTGCATTCTCATGCTGAAACACCACGTGGCAGCATTTTCTCCTCAAATGGTATTATTGCAGATGCTCACTCTGAATTCTTACTTTTGTCCAGAGGCGGCAGAAAGTTTCTTACCAACGATTGTTCTGGGGATGCTGGCAATGCATTCTCACACTTTTCCACCAGGTGTCGGCATGATTTCACGAGTAATTTTATTGGGGATGCTGGAAAAGCATTCACAATTCCATTCAACAGGTGGAAACATTTTCAACAGGATGAATCCATTGGTGAACTCGTGGATGCATTCTCACGTTTACCCACCAGGTGGCAGTATTGTTCCAACTGAGGATCATATTTGGGATGCTTGTGGAGATGCAGAAGATGCATTTTCTCGTTTGTCCACCAGGTGGTGGCATTTTGACACCACGAGATTTTATTGGCTATGCTGACAATGGAAGCTAATGTGTGTCAAGCAGGCAGCAGAATTATTTTACCGCACGATTTCGCTGGAGATGCTTGCAATGGTTCTATATTTATCAGTTGGCGTCAATATTCCACTAGTGAATATCAGGAATGTTCTGGAAGTGCATTCTCACGCTTTTCCACCAGGTGGCAGAATTTCCCCACAAAGTACTTTTACTGAGGATGCTGGCAAGGCATTCCCACGTTGTTTTCTACGGCTGTCTGCATTTTCCCTCCACTGTCCCATTTTGGGGAAACTGGCAATGCATTTTGGCGCTGAAACATGAGATGGCAGCATTTTTCCACCAACGATTCTGTTTGAGATGCTGGCAATGCTTTCCCACGTTTGTATTAACACGTCTGTGGAAGCATTTTTACTACCAAATTATATTATTGGGGGCGTTGAAAATTCAGTCTCAAGTTTGAAAAAGACTTGGCTACATTTTCCACAAATGTGATTATTTTGTGGATGTTGACAAGGCATTCTCACGTTTTAACAGCCATTGAACCTACTTTCCCAAAAATGATTCTATTGGGAATAGTGGCATGGCACTTTCACTTTTGTTCAATAGCTGGCAACACTTTCACCACAAAGTATCGTTTGGGGAATGCTGGAAGCACGTTCGTCCAACGTACTTCGTAGAAGTACTTTTCCACAAAATGATTTTATTGCGGATGCGGGCAATGCATTCTTCAGTCTCTCAAACAAGAGGCCACATTTTCCACCAAACGATTCCTTTGGTTGTGCTGGCAATGCATTCCCACATCTGTCCACAAGGTGGCCACTTTTGTTTACCAAGGGATTTTCCTGAGAACGCTGGCAATGCATTCCCTTGCTCGAATACCAGGTGACAGCATTTTCTCCACAAGTGATCTTATTGGAGATGCTGTAACTGCATTTTCACATTTGTAGAAAGGTGACTGGTTTCTTATTTACAAATGATTGTTTTAAGGCTGCTGGCAATTCCTTCTGACACTCAAACACCAGGTGCAGTATTTTCCCACCAAATGATATTATTGAGGATCCTGGCACTGCATGCTCCTCCTTGGAGAACAAGTGGCAGCTATTTTCCACCATGTAACTTCACTGGGGCTTCTGGCGATGCATTTTCACTCTTGTCCAATAGGTGGAAGCATTTTCCCACAAGTGATTTCACTGGGGATGCTGGCAATGAACACTCACACAAGTCGACAAGATAAGGGCATTTTTCCCACAAGAGATTTTCATTGTGAATCTTGGCAATGTATTTTCAAATGTGTCCGCCATTTGGCAGCCAGCATCATCTCAGAAGGGATTTTCATGAGGATGCGGGCAACGCATTCTCACACTTGTCAAACATGTGGCGGCCTTTTTCCAACAACTGATATTATTGGGGCTGCTGGCAATGCATTGTGAAGCCTGTTTACAACAAGCCCGCATTTTTCCACCAAATGTTATTATTGCACATAAAGGCAATGGTTTCTCCCGCTTGTCCACCCGTCGGCACCTTGACATCACAAGTGATTTTGTTTGGTAAGCTGAGAATGCATTCTTACGTTTGTTCAGCCAGTTGAGGAATTTTTCCACCAAGCGACTTTATTGCTGCTGGCTGTACATTCTCACGTTTGTCCAACTATTCGCCGCAGTTTTCCCCTAAAGTGATATTGTGTGTGTGGGTGTGGATGTTGGTTTTGAATTCTCACACGTGGACATTGGCTATCAGAATTTTAGGCCCAAATCACTTTATTGTGATTCCAGAGCATGCGTTCTCACTCTTGTCCACCAGTTGGCACCTTGATCTCAGTAGGGGTTTCATTGGGGATTCTGGGAAATCATTCATACAGTCCTTTAGCACCTGGTGGCCTTTTTCTCAAAGAGTGATTTTGTTGGGGATGCAGTCAATGCATGCTTCACCTTGTCCACCAGGGGGCAGAATATTTCCACCAAGTTTTTTTTAAAGGGGATGCGTTTAATGCTCTCCCACTTACCTCCACAAGGTGGCAGCATTTTTAAAACAAACGCTTTTCTTGGGAATGCCGGGAATGCTCTCTCACATTTGTAAACAATGTCAGGTAATTTCTCATCAAACGTTTTTACGGGAGATGCCTGAAATACACTATCACCTTTTATTCAAAGGGGCAGCATTTTTTCAACCAAATAATTTTACAGGGGCTGGCAATGGATGCTCACGTTTATCCCACACTTGGCAGCATTTGTCCCAGAGAAAGTTTTTTTGCGGGGATGCGTGGCAGCGTTTTGCCCCAAATGATTTTATTGAGGATGCCTGCAAGGCAGTCTCAGGTCTCTACATGAGGTCACAGTAGTTTTCAACCACATGATTGGATTGGGGATACTATCAGCGCATTCTCACCCTTTTGCATTTTGCCGACAGAGAGGTTTTGTGGTGATTCTGACAATACATTCTCAGACTTATCTGAGAATTGGCAGTATTTCCGTACAAATGACCTTACTGGGGATGCTGGCAATGTATTCTCACGATTGTCCACGGAGGACAGCATTTTCAATCAAATAATTTTATGGGAGATGCTACGCAGCCATTCTTGCACTTGTCAACCAGAAGGCAGGTTTTCCACAGTATGATTTTATTGGGCATGCTGGCACTGCATTCGTAATCTTTTTCATAGGTGGCAAAACTTTCCCAAAAACTTATTATTTGCGGGATACTGGCAATGAATTGTCATTCTCAAGCATCCGTTGGCAGCACTTTTTAGCTAATGATTTTGTTGGGGATGCTCGCCGTGCGTTTTCATATTTGTCGACCAGTGCACCTGGTGCCCGCTGGAGGTGCTCCAGGCACATAAGTTAGAGATGGAGAATATGGACTTGCAAGGAAGCAGAGCCTAACGGAAAATCTTGATAATGCATTGCCAGATTTCTCAGTAAAATCCCTGTGAGAGCTCAGTTCCGTATTATGTTCGAACGTTGGAAGCAAATGCCAGGATCCCCAATAAAATTGTTTGGGTCAAAGATGCCGCTTCCATGTGGGCAAGCGTAAGACTGCCTTGACGTTATTCCCAATAAAATCATTCTAGGAACAGTGCTGCCTCTTAATGGATAATCTTGAGAATGCATTTTCAGCATCTACAAAATAATCACCAGAGTGAACATATAGGCCATCGGCTGGACAAATGTAAGAATGCCTTCTGAGCCTACCAAATAAACTTGCATAAATGTCCAGTGTTGGGTCCTAAAAAATGATGGATTTCTAAGTATCCTCCCTGTAGGGAGTCGGTCACACATTAGGAACAGGCAACCAGGTGGGAGACTTCACAGTTGAACCAAAGTCCCTCTCTAGAAGTATGACTGCACAGTGTTTTGCTGAGAGAATCAGTCTCTGAGGCCGAAGATCCCAAGCGACATTTAGCAAGGGGTGGAATAAGGTGCACAGATACCTGTGGCGAATTGAGTCAAGGCGTGTGGGAAGTCAGAAGTGTATTAGGTTCATTTGGGCAAGAATCCCCTGCTGGAAGAGTAAATGAGCAGAGGGACAATAAGAAGGAGAGTGTGCCACAGCCCTCACACACAAGCACACACAAGCACACACACACACATGCACACACACAGAGGCAAAGGCATGGACATGAATTTGTGTTGGGCAATCTCTGGACTATGATGTCCACAGTCAGTACACCTTGCCCGTTTTTGACACTTTTTACGTTTCCTCAAATGGAAATGGCCTCCTGTGAATATGATTGTTTATTGACTTTGTTCCTTCAGACCAAGCCCTTGTGCAACCAACTAATCCTTAAGCAATATCAAGTCATCCTTGCTACTCGTCACTGAAACCCAAGGAGTGGATGAGAGAAAGTCAGAATGAGAGAAAGACCAAAAGAGCAAAAGCAATGGAAACAAATAAAAAGTTACTAATCTAAAAGGAGTCAGACTGAGACCTTATCTTGGCGGTAATAATCCTGATGATCCAACTCTACCAGAATGTAGGCTACAGTCCTCTCCAGCCACAGTTCTTCCCTTTGACTCTCACTTCAGTCTCAGATATCCCTTATACTGGAATAGCCTCTACTGCCCGGGCATTTCTCCCTGTGGATATTACCAGGGGTCCCTGTGGATGTGTGGGAAGTGTTAAAGAAAACGAATTCTGAAGTGGGAAACGTGAGTTGCCTTAAGAAAGAGCCCACTAGACACCGAACCGAAGGAAACCTAAAGATGCTAAGGCAAAATAGGACTTCCTCAGGAACGTTTCTCTACAGGTACAAGGCCCATACACTGAGGCTCACAGTGAGGGCCGGGGCTGAATACGATGATGCCTGCTGTAGTCTCACAGTTTGGAAGAAATGTTTCAGAAGCCCAACAGCAAAGGGGAGCGAGTGGGGTGTCCAGGAGCCTTTTCCACGCTACGTGACCACATCCCAAGCCCCTGTCTGTAGGCTCAGTGAGACCACACTGAGCACAGCAAGAACCCATATCCGGACCTGAAGTGTCTGTCTTTACTGTATGGCTTATTCTTGACCCTTTGGTCAAATATTAATTGACCATGATGGCATGGGTCAATTTCAGGATTCTGTACTTTTCCATTGATCTATGTGCCTGTTCCTGTGCCAGAAGCAGGTTGTTCTGATCACAGTGGCTTTGCCCTACAGCAGGATATTCAGTAATGTGATCCTACAACTCTGTTCTTTCTCAAGAATACTGTGGGTGCACGGGGTCTTTTTTGGTTTCCTATAAATTTTCGAAACATTTTTTCCAGCTCTGTGAAACACACTGTTGGGATTGATGACAATTGTGTTGAATTTATAGATTGTTTTGGGTAGCATGGATATTTTGATAATGTTAATTCTTTCAGTCTATAATTCTTTCACTCCTTTGTATCTTCCTCTATTTCTTTTTTCAATGTCCTGTTTCTGAATACAAGTCTTTTACATCCTTCTTTGACTTTACTCCTAGGTGTCTTATTTTTTCAGTTGCAATGGTAAATGGTATAGTCTTTTCTAAGAGTTCATAATCGGTGTAAAAAAAATGCCATCAATGTGTTGATGTTAATTTTGCTTCCAGCTTCCTTGCCAAATTCATTAATTATATCCACAAGTACTCGGTGGACTCTTTAGTTTTTTATGTACAATATCATGTCATCTGCAAGTAATGACAGTTAACCTTCTCTCTTCCGATACGGATGCCTTTTATGTTCTCTTTTTGTCTGCTCGCTGTGGCTAGGACTTCCAGTAGTATGCTGAGCAGTAGTGGTGAAAGGGGCAACCGTGTCTTATTCCTCTTCTTAGGGGATATGGTTTTAGCCTTTGCACGTTGAGTATGATTTTGGCCCCAGGTATGTTGTATATGGCCTTTATTATGTTGAGATATATTCCCTCTATTTCCACTTTGCTCCCAGTTTTTTCCAAAATGGGTGCTGGATTTTCTAGAATATTTTCTCTGTATCTATTGATATGATCATAAGATTTTTGTCCTTCATTTTGTTTAGCTCTCACATTTCTTGATTTGCGAATATTATACCAGCGCTGCGTCTCCAGAATAAATCACACTTGGTCATGGTGTATGATCTTATTTAATGTATTGCTGGATAAAATTTGGTAATATATTTTCTGAGGATTTTGGCACCTATGTTCATGAGGGACGTTGGTCTGTGAAATTCTTTATTTGCAGGATCTTCATCTGGTTTTGGGATTTATTATAATACTGGTCTCATAAAAATATCTCCCTCCTCTGGAATTTTCTAAAATATTTTGAGGAGAGTGGGTTTTAATTCTTCTTTAAATGTTTAGGTAAGCTCGCATGTAAATCCATCTGGCCCCAGACACTTGTTTGCTGGAAGTTTTTTTCTTATTACTTCTTCAATTGCATCCATTTTTACTGGCCCTCCAGGTTTTCTGATTCTTTCCGATTGAGTTTTAGCAGATTGTAGTTTTGAGGAATGTGTCCATTTTACGCAGCTTCCCCACTTTATTGTTGTGCATAGTGTTTTCTTAGTATTCTTTCTGTTTCTGTCATGTCAGTTGTTATATCGCCTCTTTCACATCTGATTTTGTTTTCTTGGGTCCTCACCGTTTGTTTTTTGGTGCGTCTGGCTAAAGACTCATCGATCTTATTTCTGTCAGAAAACTAGTTCTTACTTTCATTGATATTTTGTACTGTGTTTTTGGTCTCTGTGTCGTTCATTTCTGTTCTGATCTTCACTATTTTCTTTCTTCTGCATCTCCTCGAAATGTTCAGGTCCTCTTCCCTTTTTAATATTGGGTTGTTGTTTTTGTTTTGTTACTTACATAAGAAATAAAAATGACTTTACATTCTGAATTCTGTGTTTTATTTTAATCTCTGATAGCAGATTTATGCCCCTTCAGAAATTGATGTAGAATATACGTCATCTAAAACTAAACATTTTAAACTATACGCTCCAGTGGTTTTAAAATTGGAATAATGTAGAACTGTTACAGCATAACAAGAAGCTAGAAAAATTCCAGGACAAGTTGAAAGGGAAACTGAGATAGATTTTTAGACAGCAGTTTGAGTTAAGCCTATCTTCCCTAAGCCAAAGGCACTGGAGAATAAATAGTTTGTATTAGATGGGAAAGATGCAGAAACCCAGGTGCAGAGACTAGGGCACAGGAAACCACCTGGACAGGAACCCCCAGAGGCCTACAAGGGACAAAGACTGGGAAAACAAGAACTTTGTCCCCAGGTAATCTATTCTCCCAGAGCATGTCATGGGTCATGCGGTGGAGACCCCCTAAGCATTCCTCCCTAAAGATACCTTTTAAGTCTCAGTTGTATTTCAGCTCCAGGCCCATAAAAGCATTAAGACAAGACAAGTGGCATTGGAGTGGACTCAGGACCAGACACATTGACAAATGAGGCCCTTCCTGGCATGGACTAATCAGTGGCGACCAGCACCCTGAAAGGGCACCCCTGGAAAGCTGATGAATATTCTCTTGAGAACTCCCCTTAAGCCTCCCATAAGATTTTCCACCTGCAAGGGAGATAAATATGCTCAGGACAAAGGACCAAGTGTGAGCTCCCCTACACCACAGGAAAGCGTGACAGCGCCAGTTTCCTCCTTCCTTCTGCGGGGGCCCCATGGTGCTTTCAACCAGGGGAGCAATGGGCAGTGGCAGCTCATCCCAGGCTTGTCTTCTGAAACTGTCTGAAAGGTCTTGGAAATGTGTCCAAGGCCCCCTTTTCTCTGACTTCCCAGTGAGCAAAGGCAGCCCAGCCTAGGCTATCCTGTTACTTCGTCTATGCACCTGCCTTGGTTCACCAGCCTAAGTACATTTTTATTACAGCCATTAAAGCTTTGGGTTTTTTTCTTCATTTTTTTCTCTTGATTGAAATCTTTCCTTCAAGATGACAAGAGCTGAGGCCTTCTGCCTGTATCCCCTGTAACACAACCGTCATCTTTTCACTTCGGAAACCTTAATGTCAACATAAAAGAAAGCCTCATCCCATTTAAAGAGTATACCCAATTCTACTCTGGACTATTTCCTCATTTACACTGATGTCTTTCCCATCTCCATGGCTATGCTATTGCTATTGTCGTTGTTGTTAACCCTCACTAGAGGATATTTTTTTCATTGACTTCCAGAGAGAGTGGCATGGAAGAAGGGGTAGAGAGAGAGAGGTGCCTCAGTGTTAGAGACACAGACATTGGTTGCTTTTCTAATTCGCTGCACACCTGGGATGAGGAATGAATCTACAACCTAGGTATGTGCCCTCAACTGGGAATCAAACCTGAGACCCTTCAGTGTGCAGGCCGACACTATACCACTGAGCCCCGCTGCCCAGGGTAGATATGCCTCTTTAAATATGAAGTTTGTAGGTATATTTAACTTGAAATTGGTAGAGGTTTTAAAATGATTTCTTTAGTTTTACTCATGTTTTCATTGGTGATTTGCCACTATTATATTACTGGCATTAATTTTGCAACAGTTTGTATGTAGCAGGGAGGAAACACTTTTAGATCAGGGTCCAAATAGAGTAGTGTATACGAACTTTTTTTGTTAAAAACTTTTATAGCAATGAGAACCAGAAAAATTTCTACTAAACTATCTAACACTACAACTGAAAGATTTAGAAAGAGAACAGAAAACAAGAAAGGGCCCAGAGGAAGTAAAAGGAAGAAAATAATAAAGAACCAGAGCCTAAATAAATAACGTAGAGACTAAAAAATTAAAAAAGGTCAATGCAACCAAGAGCTTGTCTTTGAATAGACAATCAGTGTGATGAACTTTTAACCCAACTCACCAAAAACCAAAGACAGAGGTCAAAAATAAATAAATTGAGGAACAAAAGAAGTGAAGTAACAACTGATACCACTGAAATACAAAGGGTTGTAAGCAAATACCCTGAACAACTATATGCCAACAACCTGGATGAAATAGACAAATTTCTGGAAATACACAACCTTCCAATACTCAGTGAGGAAGAATCAGGCATGCTGAACACGTTGATAAAAACTGGTGAAATTGGAACAGTGATTTTTTAAAAAATGCC
Organism: Miniopterus schreibersii; assembly: GCF_964146895.1. Taxonomy (NCBI): domain Eukaryota; kingdom Metazoa; phylum Chordata; class Mammalia; order Chiroptera; family Miniopteridae; genus Miniopterus; species Miniopterus schreibersii. The sequence goes on along the minus strand of NC_138120.1, from coordinate 10,066,327 downwards.
CAAGAAAAAAAGGGCCAGGCCCAGACAGTTTCAGAGGGGAGTTTTATCAAACATTCAAAAAATAATTCAAATTGTTCCAAAAAGTCCGAGAGGAACAAACACTCCCAAGCTCTTTTTAGGCAGCCTGAATAATCTCAACTACAAATCCAGGTAAAGACCTTGCAAAGAAAGAATTACAGGCCAATATCCGTGATAAACAAAGATGCTAAAATCTTCAAACAAATATTAGCAAATTGGATCAAGCAATATGTTAAACAGATCACACCCCATGACCAAGTGGGGTTTATTCCAGGGATGCAGGTTTGGTACAGTATTCACAAATCTATAAATGTGATGCCTCACAGGAACCATTTGACAAACAAAAATCTCATGATCATCTCAGTAGGTGCAGAAAGAGCAACAAAACCCAGCGCCCATTTTTGAGAAAAACTCTCAGCACAGTGGGGATAGAGGGATCATGCCTAAACACATTAAAGTCCTTATAGGACAAACCTTCAGTCAACTTCATACTCAATGGGCAAAAACTAACACATATCCCCTAATAAGAGGAACAAGACAGGGACGTCCACTTTCACCATCTTTTATTCAACAGAGTGTTGGAAGTCCTTGCCACAGCGATCAGACAAGGAGAAAACATAAAAGGCATCCAAATTGGAAAGGAGAAATAAAACTGTCACTGTTTGCAGATGACCTGATATTGTATGCTGAGAACACTAAAGAGGTCACCAAAAGACTTCTAGATTTAATAATAAATGAACTCAGCTATGCAGCAGGATGGAAAATTAATGCCCAGAAGTAAATGGCGTTTTTAAACAACATTCATGATCTCTCAGAAAGAGAAACTAAAACAAACAAACAAACAAAAACACATTTAACGTGCAACAATAAAATTAAGATACTTAGGAATTAACTTAACCAAAGGGGTGAAAGACGTGTACTTGCAAAACAAATATGTTCAAAAAGGAGATAGAGGAAGATATAAACAAGTGTAAGAATATACCATGCTAATGGATTGCTAGAATCAACCTCATTCAGATGTCCGTACTCCCCAAAGCAATCTATAGATTCAAACTATTCATAAATTACCAATGTCCGATATCACAGACCTAGAAGAAGTAGTGCAAAAATTTAAAGGACACAAAAAGGACAGCACCCCAAATCGCTGAAGCAATTTTGGGAGGAAGAGAAAAGTGGAAGGAATCAAAATAATACATATCAAGATATAGTAAAGCCATTTTAATCGAAACAGAATGGAACTGGCAGAAGAACAGACTTAATGACATAAATGGAACTGAACAGAGATCCCAGGAATTGACCCAACTCATTACACTCAATTGAGAATTTACAAAGGAGGCAGAGCATACAGTGGAGTAAAGGAAGTCTCTTCAATAAATGGTGTTGGGAAAATTGGACAGGAACTTTCAAAATAATGCAACTAGACCACTATCTTGCACCGCACACAAGGATCAACTCCAACTGGATAAAAAACTTAAAGGTAAAACATGAAACCATTAAAAATCCTAGAAGGAAATGGAGGCAGCATGATCTCAGACATCTCTCATTGCAATATGCTCACCAATACACTGCCTAGGGCAATGGAAGCAAAGGAGAAAATAAACAAATGGGACTACAGCAAAATAAAAAGATTCTGCACAAAGATACCATCAACAAAATGCAAAGGGAACTCATTATATGGGAGAACATATTTGCCGATGATACATCTGATAAAGGGTTACTACCCCTAATATTTTAAGAAACACACCTTCACAAGAGGAAGACAAACGATCCAATTAAAAAACGAGCAAAGACCTAAGTAGACACTTCTCCAAAGAGCGCATAAACATGTCCAAGAGACATATGAAAACTGCTCAGTGTCACTAATCACCAGAGAGATGAAAATTAAAACAATAATGGGGTATCACCTGAGGTCTTCCAGAATGGCTATGTTTTCAATAAGTCAATAAACAGAAAGTGCCTGTGAGGGTGTGCAGAAAAGCTCACCCTAGTATACTGCTGGTGGGAATGCAGACTCGTGCAGCCTCTTTGGAAAACCTTATGACATAGGAGGTTTTCTCAAAAGTTGAAATACAGAACTGCCATTGAACCCAGTGGCCCCACTGCTTGGAATATGTCCTACGAAACCAGGAACATCGATCAGGAAGAATATATAAACCCCTCTGTTCAGAGCAGCACAATTTACAATAGCTCACAGGAATGGGTACATGAATCTGCTTTGATTCTGAGTGACAGTAGACATGCACACTCCTGCATCTTCCTTCAGCTTCCTGCCTGAACATGATGCCACACTGCAGTTCTTCAGACTTTCTGTCTCTTCCCAATGCCGCAGTGGCCTGGCGTCATAGGCTATCCTTCCGAGCCTCAGGGTGTTCATGTGAGAGAAAAATGTCCCAGCTACCTGACAACCCAAGGGGGAGCCCCACTGGCATCTCCTCACATGTCCTCTAAGTGCCTTCTCCTGGTTCCAACATCCTCAAGTAGTCCTTACTGATTTTCTGGCAGAGCAAAAAGTGATCGTCCAGAGACGGCAGGGATCTGACTAAAAATCCAAAAGCAGGGGAACACACCAAGCTCTCTTAGGGCATTGCAAGCAAGCCTCCACCTCAGCAATCCTGTCAGACCCCGCCACGCTGTGGGCAGAGAACTAGTTGAAGTAGTTAAGGCTGCTGTTCTGGTGCCTGGAGCTGTTGGCCCATCGTTCATAATGCTGGCACCACTGAATGCAAGAGGCATAGGATGCACTGTATCCTGCAGCATGAGGAGTGTGTGGAGAAGGGCACATCACCTTTCAAGTTCTATGCACTTCCTGCTGCTGCCCATAGAGAGAGCCTGCTCCCGCCTGTGATGGTAATGAGATACTCCTTCACAGTGGCAGTACTGCATTAGTATGATTTGCTACAAAAGGACAGTTAACCTTGCCATCATCCCTGGCATGTCTGGCTCCCTCCACCTGCAGAAGGAATGTGGGTGGGGGTTAGGGACATCTCACTCCTGGACACCCAAGTGTCCCTGCTTACATGGACAGGTTATATTCTCAAGGCCCCTCCCTTTCCAGCACCAGTACCTGCAACATCACCTTCACATTGATCGTGTGGCTATGAAAGAACTAAAACATGGAGATCTACAAAACAGCCTGGCTTGGCCTGAACCACCTATCTTCTGGCCCCATTCCTTCTGCATAAGAGGCACAGAGGAACACAGAGGTTCCTGGGGTTACAGGTGCCTGCACCCATGCGGTCACACTGATTCCTCACAGGCTTTGATATCCCCACACCCTTGCCTGCACACGGCTTCACAGGATACCCTGATTCACGCACGTCACACGTTCCTGCCTCTGATGGAGGACTTGGGCATGCCCACACCATTTTGGGCTACTAAAACAGCTCTTCCAAACTCTGACTGGACAGAGGGCATCACGCTACTCAGCCCCGCCCCTCACTGTCAGCCTCAGTGTATGGGCCTCAGAACTGTGGTGAAACATTCCTGAGGAAGCTCTATGTTACCCGAGCATTTGCAGCTTTCCCAGGGTTTGGTGTCTGGGGGGCTCTTGCTTACGGCTACTCACGTTTCCCACTTCAGAATCCATTTTCTCTACCGCTTTCCCACAGATCCACAGTGACCCCTAGTAATATCCACAGGGAGAAATGCCCGGGACATTACAGGCTGCCCAGTCTGTGGGATATCTGAGGCTGAAGTGACAGGCAAAGGGAAGAACTGTGGCTGGAGAGGACTGTAGCCTACATTCTGGTAGAGTTGGGTGATCAGGATAACTACGGCCAAGATACGGTCTCAATCTGACTCCTTTTACATCAGTTCTCTTGTTTTTGTTTCCATTACTCTTGCTCTTTCTGTCTTTTCCTCATTCTGACTCTTTCTTCCATCTACCCATTGGGTTTCAGTGACCCGTAGAAAGAACGACTTGATGCTGCCTAAGGGTTTCTTCATTGCAGGAGAAAGGCTCGGTCTGAAGGAACAAAGTAAATAAACAATCATATTCACACGAGGCCATTGTTATGTGAGGAAATGTAATACCGTCAAAAATGCACAAGATGTACTGGCTGTGGACACCATGGTCCAGAGATTGCCCAACACAACTTCACGTACATGCCTGTGCCTCTGTGTGTGTTGTGTGTGAGGGCTATAGAACACTCTGCATCTTATTGTCCCTCTGGTCATTTACCCTTCCAGCTGGGGATTCGACCCCAAGTGAACCTAATATCCAGACTGACTGCTCACATGCCTTTGCTCTCTTCCCCACAACTCCTACATGCAATTTATACTCCCACTGGCTAAGTGTGGTTCTGAATCCTGGGCTCAGAGGATGATTCTCGCAGCAAATACAGTGCTCTCATACTTCTAGGGAGGGCTTCTGCTTCAAGTGTGAAATGCACTGGGAAGCCTCCCACCGCGTTGCCTGCTGTCAATGTGTGAGCTGACCTCCGACAGAAAGGAACCTGGAAATCCATCATCCTTTCGGAGCTCGCAGTGGACATTCAGGCCCTTGCTCCCAAATCCCTTTCCTTGAGCTACCTTATGTCCCTGGGTCCATTAGTATCACCCACTTCAATGGACTTACTCTTAGTTCTCCCTCCTCCCCAGCCTCCAGCACACAGAAAGAATTCTGTCTTCTCATACTGTCCTAAAGCATAACAACTTAACCGCCACTGCCACTGCACAGGCCCAGCCCTCACAGGCAATGGTCATTCACAGGCAGCCAGTTGTAATGCCCCAAACTAGGGACAAACACCACAGAGACAGACGCTATTGATGCTCTTGATTTATGTGTTCCAAGAACACACGACAAACAGACAAACAGAGCTGATGCTCCTGCTTTAACTTTCCATTTCATACCATGCTCCCGATCTCTCTGTGACTGAATTCCTGGTCACACAGACATTCTGCTCCATTGTCCTGTGCAGGAACATAATGTCTGCTTGAAAACGCATACTCATATCAAAACCTTCTTATGTGCACTTCTCTATTTGAAGGAAAATGGATGGTCCCTCCTATTTAACTCACACTGTGGGAGATACCCTAACACAATAATTGACTATCATCTCCTAGCAAAATTCCTAAAGAGTATAGTATAATTATTGGTGGCCCTAACATGAAGAGTCGGTCATTGCTGAAATTAGGATCTCTTAAATTTCCTGCTGCCTTGTGTTGGATGCATCACACCACACCACCTTTTTAATGAGCAATGACCTCAGGATCACCCAGTTAGGAATTTGGACACACCTAAGGAAATATTTGATGGTTGCAATGATCCATAAAAGGAAGTGGTGGCACAGCAGCCTCAGCCTTTGTATGAAAAGACTCCTGGACAAGTGTGGGAAGGGTCAGAGGAAGGACATCATGGGAGCCTCCATTTAAGGAATAGTAGACGGGCCTAAGGGTGAGGGAGGTGGCCTGGAGCGAGAGTTCAGAGGAGTGGGTCAATGAATCTGCTTTGATGCTGAATGATTTTGCACATGCACACTTCCTCATTTTACATCAGGTGTCCCTGTCTGAATATAATTCCCACTGCAGTGCTACATACTTCCTTTCTCAACCTGATTCTCTGAGGACCTGACATAACAGGCTCTACTCCTCCCAGTATCAGGGCGTCCATGAGAGAAAGCAATGACCCAGCTACCTAGCAAACTAGGGGCGAGTGTCCAGGAACAGTCCCCCTCACCTGTACTCCTCTACCTTCACTCTCCTGGGGCCAAGCTCCTCGCACAGTACTTGAGATGATTAGACCACACTTCTATTACTGATGTTCTAGTAGGGCAAACAGGACTAGTCAGAAGAAGCCAGGGATCTCACTTTACGAACCCAAGAGGTAGGGGAACCCAAAGCTCTCCTTCTGCATTGCCACCGAGGCCCAACCTCAGTATCCTGTCATATCCTTCCAGGTCGCAGCATTTTTCTCCTAAATAACATTGTCGGGAATGCTGGAAAGGCATTCTCACGCTTATCCAATAGATGGCAGCTTTTCGTTTCAAATCATGTTATTGGGGATGTTGGCAATTCATTCTCATGCTTGTCAAAACATGGCGGCTTTTTTTTACAAATAAAGTTACTGAGCAGGCTGGCAATGCATATCCACACTTGTCCACGAGATGGCAGCATGACTTCACATGTCATTTCATTCGGGATGGTACCACTGCATTCCCTCGTTTCTCCACCAGGTGGCAGCACTTTTCCACCAAATGATTTCATTGGGCATGCACGGTAGGCATGCTCAGGTATGCCCAAGAGTTGTTTGCATTTACCTCAAAATGTCATTTCTTTCGTGATGCTGGAAATGGATTCTCATTCTTGAACAGTCACAGCATGCAGTTATGTCCGCACGTGCCAAAAGGCGGCTTCTAACAGAAAAATACAGTTTGCACATACTTCTACAAAGGGAATTTGGTTTAACTGTGAAATGAACGTAAAACCCCGGCCTGGTTCCCTGCTGTCTCCCTAAAGCGAGGGTATGGCAAACGCATCATCCTTTATAACTTATCACTGCAAATTCCGACCCTTGCACACAAGGCCTTTCCTTGAACTCCCTTATCACCCAAGGGAAAATGGTAAACTCTATTGGACTTTCACTGATTTCTTAATCCACCACAGTCTCTACCACACAGAAAGAATTTTGGCTTCTGATACCATCAGAAAACACAACTTAGCCACTTCTGCAATTGTAAAGGCCATGCATTCACGGGGCGGGTAATTCAGAGAGTCCATTGTCAAGGCAAACAATACATAAACAGGCACATTAGATGCTCTCGCTTTATCTTGCCATTTATTCCATGTGCTGCATATGTCCATGGCTGAATGCCTTTCCACAGGGACATTCTGCACCTAATTTCTACGCAGGAAAAGAATCTTTGCTTGAAACACCTTTTAATCTGAAAAAGCTTCTCACGTGCACTACTTATATTGGAAGGTCCCTCCTATAGTTCTCACACGTTAAATGCGTGCAGTTAACACAGCAAATCTGGTATCATCTCCTCTGAGGATAATCAAAAAGTATTTAAAAATCATGTCAAGCCCAAACCTGACAAAGTTGGAATCTCTTCCGTTTTCTCCAGCCATGCATTCAACAGTTCCCACCACAACTTGGTTGTGATGGGCAGTGTACCCAGGAAGGCCAGCGATACAATTCAGTAAATACATGGTGGTTGTGATGATCAATAGAGGGATGTGGTGGCACAGCAGCCTCAGCATTTTCATGAAGGAGGATACTGGAAAATTGTGGAGGGGGTTCTAGGAAGCACATCACAGAACTTCTCTTTAATGCATGGTAGGCAGGCCTGAGGGTGGTGTTGGTGACCTGAGGTGTGAGATCAGAGAAATAGGCCAAAGAATCTACTTTCATTCTGAGTGACAGAGGAAACAGACATGACCTCATCATCCTTCAGCCTCCCCCAAGTGAACATGATTGGCACTGCGGTGCTCAGAACTTCCAGCCTCATCCTCATACCGTGATGATGTCACAGGCTGTATTTCTCCCAGCTTCAGTGTGTTCATGTGAGAAAACAATGTCCCAGCTCCCTGGCAATCCAGAGGCAAGTGAAGAGTTGGTCTCTGCTCACCTGTTATCATCTATGTCCCCTCTCCTGATGCCAACATACACTCATAGTTCTCACTGTTGATCTGGAAAGGAAAAATGGGCTCCACAGGAGAGGGCTGGCGTCTAAACCACAAACCCAAAAAGCAGGGGATCACACCAAGCTCTCTAATGGCATTTCCTGCAAGGACCCACCTAAGCAGTCCTGTCAGATCCCGAAACATGGTGATCAGAGACGAAGTTGAAGAAGTGAATGCTGCTGTTCTGCCTGCAGTTGTAGGCCTGTCGTTCATACTGCAGGTACCACTGAATGTGAGTGGAATGGGTCATCCTGTATCCTGCAGCTTGAGGAGTGTGTGGAGAGGAACCTGTCACCTTCCAACTTGGACACACTTCTTGCCGCAGGCCATGCAGGGAGCCTCCTCTCTCCTGCGATGGTTATGAGAGGATCCTTCACAATCACAGTATCGTGGATGTAGGGGTTTTTGTGAAAGAGCAGCACAGTCTTGCAGCGATTGCTGCCATGCCAGGCTTCCTTCACCTGCAAAAGGATAGTGGATCCGGTTTAGGGTGATAACTTATTCCAGAACTCCCGCCTATTCCTTCCTGCAGGGATAGGATTTTTTCACAAGCTCTCTACCTCCCCAGCCGTGGTCTGCACAGCCTGACCTTCAGATTGATCCTGTGGCTGAGCATGGTTTCATCTTGGTCACTGATAATGGCTGACAATTCCAGATTGTTGACAAATTGCAGCAGGTCAAAACGCCTGCACGCTGCAAGCTGAACATGAAACAGCTACAAAAAGGAGCAGATCCTTAAAGCAGCTTGGATTGCTCCCACCTCTCTAACCCCTAGCCCAGCTCCTTCACCATAAGATGCAAAAAGAGAGCACAGTGGTTCTTGTGGGCTCCATGTGTTTATACACACACGGGCACACTGTTTTCCTGACAGCCTTTGACCTCGCCTACATACTTGCCTGCTGAGTGCTTAACAGGATACCTTTATTTGTGGACATCACTCATTCCTGCCTCTCACTGACTTGGATATACAGAGGACTTGGACACGCAGCCCCCCTCGAGTGCAGCATTACCCCAAGAAGAACCTGAGTGACACAGAGCAGTGTGGAGGCAATGGCCCTTGTTCTGCGCATGAGTCTGATCTGGGACGGCGCTCCTGAAGCCCAGGGAGAGTTTTTGGGGTACTGGTGAGATAAAAGGGTGTCTCTGAGATTTTGGATCACACTGTTCTCACTATCCTGAGCTTCACTCCAATGTGTCTATTTGATTCTGAGCTACCGATCCCCACTAATACATTTCTCATGCACTAGGGCAGGCATATTGCGTTCCCTTCTGTAGAGTCAAGGATACACTATTGACTCAGCATCTGGCAATGCACTGAACGTTTGTGCTTTTCAGTTCTAAACAGGGCTGCCGCCGCTGCCAGGTACTGGGCTTGAGCCAGCAGAAGGATCTGCTCACTTGTAAGTTCACGGGCTACATTCCTAACTTAAGTGCCCGGAGCACATCCAGTGGGGACCAGGTGCACTTCCCACTGAGCCAATCCTCTTCGTGCTCCTGCTCGACTGGCTCTTCTTGTGGATGTTTTGTTTCTATCTGTGCCTGAGGCTCAACATCAACCACTACCTTCATGACTTTTATGGCGTCCTCTCACCCAGGACAAACTGCTCCCTGCCAATTAATTCCTCCTCAATCAATTCCTTCTCCTCTCCCTGCTCCACCCTGTCTGGCCCTTGTAGAAACTCATGATACATTTCCTCTGCCAAAGCATAACTTACCCACTTCTGCAACTGTAAGGCCCAGCCCTCCCAGGGACTGGTCGATCATTCCAAGGCAGCCAATCGTAAGGCTCAAACCAACACACAAACAACAGACAGACAGACAGACAGACAGACAGACACGGTACTTGCTCTTAATTTATCTTTCTAACTACATGCCATGCTCTGGATGTCTCCGCATCTCAATGCTTTCCCACAGGGACATTCTGCATCTATTTCCTGTGCAGGGAAACAATGTTTGCTTGAAAACACATATTTCGCTGAGAAAGCTTCTCATGTGCACGACTCTTCTTTGAAGTAAAATGGACAGTCCCTCCTATTTATCTCACAGTGTGGGAGGTCCCCTGAACACAACAAACCTCCTATTGTCTCCTCTGACTATTACTAAAGAATACTGAATAATCCCCAATCTGTAAAATGGGTCACTGCCGCCAGTGGGATCTCTTAAGTTTCCACCAGCCCTGTGTTCAACATGTGCCGCCACAACCCGTTTATAACGGGCAGTGTTTTCAGGATGACCTGTGGAGGAATAAGGAGACACTTAAGGAAATATATGGTGGTTGTGATGATCAATAGAGGCAAGTGGTTCCAGAGCAGCCTCAGCCTTTGCATTCTCATGCTGAAACACCACGTGGCAGCATTTTCTCCTCAAATGGTATTATTGCAGATGCTCACTCTGAATTCTTACTTTTGTCCAGAGGCGGCAGAAAGTTTCTTACCAACGATTGTTCTGGGGATGCTGGCAATGCATTCTCACACTTTTCCACCAGGTGTCGGCATGATTTCACGAGTAATTTTATTGGGGATGCTGGAAAAGCATTCACAATTCCATTCAACAGGTGGAAACATTTTCAACAGGATGAATCCATTGGTGAACTCGTGGATGCATTCTCACGTTTACCCACCAGGTGGCAGTATTGTTCCAACTGAGGATCATATTTGGGATGCTTGTGGAGATGCAGAAGATGCATTTTCTCGTTTGTCCACCAGGTGGTGGCATTTTGACACCACGAGATTTTATTGGCTATGCTGACAATGGAAGCTAATGTGTGTCAAGCAGGCAGCAGAATTATTTTACCGCACGATTTCGCTGGAGATGCTTGCAATGGTTCTATATTTATCAGTTGGCGTCAATATTCCACTAGTGAATATCAGGAATGTTCTGGAAGTGCATTCTCACGCTTTTCCACCAGGTGGCAGAATTTCCCCACAAAGTACTTTTACTGAGGATGCTGGCAAGGCATTCCCACGTTGTTTTCTACAGCTGTCTGCATTTTCCCTCCACTGTCCCATTTTGGGGAAACTGGCAATGCATTTTGGCGCTGAAACATGAGATGGCAGCATTTTTCCACCAACGATTCTGTTTGAGATGCTGGCAATGCTTTCCCACGTTTGTCTTAACACGTTTGTGGAAGCATTTTTACTACCAAATTATATTATTGGGGGTGTTGAAAATTCAGTCTCAAGTTTGAAAAAGACTTGGCTACATTTTCCACAAATGTGATTATTTTGTGGATGTTGACAAGGCATTCTCACGTTTTAACAGCCATTGAACCTACTTTCCCAAAAATGATTCTATTGGGAATAGTGGCATGGCACTTTCACTTTTGTTCAATAGCTGGCAACACTTTCACCACAAAGTATCGTTTGGGGAATGCTGGAAGCACGTTCGTCCAACGTACTTCGTAGAAGTACTTTTCCACAAAATGATTTTATTGCGGATGCGGGCAATGCATTCTTCAGTCTCTCAAACAAGAGGCCACATTTTCCACCAAACGATTACTTTGGTTGTGCTGGCAATGCATTCCCACATCTGTCCACAAGGTGGCCACTTTTGTTTACCAAGGGATTTTCCTGAGAACGCTGGCAATGCATTCCCTTGCTCGAATACCAGGTGACAGCATTTTCTCCACAAGTGATCTTATTGGAGATGCTGTAACTGCATTTTCACATTTGTAGAAAGGTGACTGGTTTCTTATTTACAAATGATTGTTTTAAGGCTGCTGGCAATTCCTTCTGACACTCAAACACCAGGTGCAGTATTTTCCCACCAAATGATATTATTGAGGATCCTGGCACTGCATGCTCCTCCTTGGAGAACAAGTGGCAGCTATTTTCCACCATGTAACTTCACTGGGGCTTCTGGCGATGCATTTTCACTCTTGTCCAATAGGTGGAAGCATTTTCCCACAAGTGATTTCACTGGGGATGCTGGCAATGAACACTCACACAAGTCGACAAGATAAGGGCATGTTTCCCACAAGAGATTTTCATTGTGAATCTTGGCAATGTATTTTCAAATGTGTCCGCCATTTGGCAGCCAGCATCATCTCAGAAGGGATTTTCATGAGGATGCGGGCAACGCATTCTCACACTTGTCAAACATGTGGCGGCCTTTTTCCAACAACTGATATTATTGGGGCTGCTGGCAATGCATTGTGAAGCCTGTTTACAACAAGCCCGCATTTTTCCACCAAATGTTATTATTGCACATAAAGGCAATGGTTTCTCCCGCTTGTCCACCCGTCGGCACCTTGACATCACAAGTGATTTTGTTTGGTAAGCTGAGAATGCATTCTTACGTTTGTTCAGCCAGTTGAGGAATTTTTCCACCAAGCGACTTTATTGCTGCTGGCTGTACATTCTCACGTTTGTCCAACTATTCGCCGCAGTTTTCCCCTAAAGTGATATTGTGTGTGTGGGTGTGGATGTTGGTTTTGAATTCTCACACGTGGACATTGGCTATCAGAATTTTAGGCCCAAATCACTTTATTGTGATTCCAGAGCATGCGTTCTCACTCTTGTCCACCAGTTGGCACCTTGATCTCAGTAGGGGTTTCATTGGGGATTCTGGGAAATCATTCATACAGTCCTTTAGCACCTGGTGGCCTTTTTCTCAAAGAGTGATTTTGTTGGGGATGCAGTCAATGCATGCTTCACCTTGTCCACCAGGGGGCAGAATATTTCCACCAAGTTTTTTTTAAAGGGGATGCGTTTAATGCTCTCCCACTTACCTCCACAAGGTGGCAGCATTTTTAAAACAAACGCTTTTCTTGGGAATGCCGGGAATGCTCTCTCACATTTGTAAACAATGTCAGGTAATTTCTCATCAAACGTTTTTACGGGAGATGCCTGAAATACACTATCACCTTTTATTCAAAGGGGCAGCATTTTTTCAACCAAATAATTTTACAGGGGCTGGCAATGGATGCTCACGTTTATCCCACACTTGGCAGCATTTGTCCCAGAGAAAGTTTTTTTGCGGGGATGCGTGGCAGCGTTTTGCCCCAAATGATTTTATTGAGGATGCCTGCAAGGCAGTCTCAGGTCTCTACATGAGGTCACAGTAGTTTTCAACCACATGATTGGATTGGGGATACTATCAGCGCATTCTCACCCTTTTGCATTTTGCCGACAGAGAGGTTTTGTGGTGATTCTGACAATACATTCTCAGACTTATCTGAGAATTGGCAGTATTTCCGTACAAATGACCTTACTGGGGATGCTGGCAATGTATTCTCACGATTGTCCACGGAGGACAGCATTTTCAATCAAATAATTTTATGGGAGATGCTACGCAGCCATTCTTGCACTTGTCAACCAGAAGGCAGGTTTTCCACAGTATGATTTTATTGGGCATGCTGGCACTGCATTCGTAATCTTTTTCATAGGTGGCAAAACTTTCCCAAAAACTTATTATTTGCGGGATACTGGCAATGAATTGTCATTCTCAAGCATCCGTTGGCAGCATTTTTTAGCTAATGATTTTGTTGGGGATGCTCGCCGTGCGTTTTCATATTTGTCGACCAGTGCACCTGGTGCCCGCTGGAGGTGCTCCAGGCACATAAGTTAGAGATGGAGAATATGGACTTGCAAGGAAGCAGAGCCTAACGGAAAATCTTGATAATGCATTGCCAGATTTCTCAGTAAAATCCCTGTGAGAGCTCAGTTCCGTATTATGTTCGAACGTTGGAAGCAAATGCCAGGATCCCCAATAAAATTGTTTGGGTCAAAGATGCCGCTTCCATGTGGGCAAGCGTAAGACTGCCTTGACGTTATTCCCAATAAAATCATTCTAGGAACAGTGCTGCCTCTTAATGGATAATCTTGAGAATGCATTTTCAGCATCTACAAAATAATCACCAGAGTGAACATATAGGCCATCGGCTGGACAAATGTAAGAATGCCTTCTGAGCCTACCAAATAAACTTGCATAAATGTCCAGTGTTGGGTCCTAAAAAATGATGGATTTCTAAGTATCCTCCCTGTAGGGAGTCGGTCACACATTAGGAACAGGCAACCAGGTGGGAGACTTCACAGTTGAACCAAAGTCCCTCTCTAGAAGTATGACTGCACAGTGTTTTGCTGAGAGAATCAGTCTCTGAGGCCGAAGATCCCAAGCGACATTTAGCAAGGGGTGGAATAAGGTGCACAGATACCTGTGGCGAATTGAGTCAAGGCGTGTGGGAAGTCAGAAGTGTATTAGGTTCATTTGGGCAAGAATCCCCTGCTGGAAGAGTAAATGAGCAGAGGGACAATAAGAAGGAGAGTGTGCCACAGCCCTCACACACAAGCACACACAAGCACACACACACACATGCACACACACAGAGGCAAAGGCATGGACATGAATTTGTGTTGGGCAATCTCTGGACTATGATGTCCACAGTCAGTACACCTTGCCCGTTTTTGACACTTTTTACGTTTCCTCAAATGGAAATGGCCTCCTGTGAATATGATTGTTTATTGACTTTGTTCCTTCAGACCAAGCCCTTGTGCAACCAACTAATCCTTAAGCAATATCAAGTCATCCTTGCTACTCGTCACTGAAACCCAAGGAGTGGATGAGAGAAAGTCAGAATGAGAGAAAGACCAAAAGAGCAAAAGCAATGGAAACAAATAAAAAGTTACTAATCTAAAAGGAGTCAGACTGAGACCTTATCTTGGCGGTAATAATCCTGATGATCCAACTCTACCAGAATGTAGGCTACAGTCCTCTCCAGCCACAGTTCTTCCCTTTGACTCTCACTTCAGTCTCAGATATCCCTTATACTGGAATAGCCTCTACTGCCCGGGCATTTCTCCCTGTGGATATTACCAGGGGTCCCTGTGGATGTGCGGGAAGTGTTAAAGAAAACGAATTCTGAAGTGGGAAACGTGAGTTCCCTTAAGAAAGAGCCCACTAGACACCGAACCGAAGGAAACCTAAAGATGCTAAGGCAAAATAGGACTTCCTCAGGAACGTTTCTCTACAGGTACAAGGCCCATACACTGAGGCTCACAGTGAGGGGCGGGGCTGAATACGATGATGCCTGCTGTAGTCTCACAGTTTGGAAGAAATGTTTCAGAAGCCCAACAGCAAAGGGGAGCGAGTGGGGTGTCCAGGAGCCTTTTCCACGCTACCTGACCACATCCCAAGCCCCTGTCTGTAGGCTCAGTGAGACCACACTGAGCACAGCAAGAACCCATATCCGGACCTGAAGTGTCTGTCTTTACTGTATGGCTTATTCTTGACCCTTTGGTCAAATATTAATTGACCATGATGGCATGGGTCAATTTCAGGATTCTGTACTTTTCCATTGATCTATGTGCCTGTTCCTGTGCCAGAAGCAGGTTGTTCTGATCACAGTGGCTTTGCCCTACAGCAGGATATTCAGTAATGTGATCCTACAACTCTGTTCTTTCTCAAGAATACTGTGGGTGCACGGGGTCTTTTTTGGTTTCCTATAAATTTTCGAAACATTTTTTCCAGCTCTGTGAAACACACTGTTGGGATTGATGACAATTGTGTTGAATTTATAGATTGTTTTGGGTAGCATGGATATTTTGATAATGTTAATTCTTTCAGTCTATAATTCTTTCACTCCTTTGTATCTTCCTCTATTTCTTTTTTCAATGTCCTGTTTCTGAATACAAGTCTTTTACATCCTTCTTTGACTTTACTCCTAGGTGTCTTATTTTTTCAGTTGCAATGGTAAATGGTATAGTCTTTTCTAAGAGTTCATAATCGGTGTAAAAAAAATGCCATCAATGTGTTGATGTTAATTTTGCTTCCAGCTTCCTTGCCAAATTCATTAATTATATCCACAAGTACTCGGTGGACTCTTTAGTTTTTTATGTACAATATCATGTCATCTGCAAGTAATGACAGTTAACCTTCTCTCTTCCGATACGGATGCCTTTTATGTTCTCTTTTTGTCTGCTCGCTGTGGCTAGGACTTCCAGTAGTATGCTGAGCAGTAGTGGTGAAAGGGGCAACCGTGTCTTATTCCTCTTCTTAGGGGATATGGTTTTAGCCTTTGCACGTTGAGTATGATTTTGGCCCCAGGTATGTTGTATATGGCCTTTATTATGTTGAGATATATTCCCTCTATTTCCACTTTGCTCCCAGTTTTTTCCAAAATGGGTGCTGGATTTTCTAGAATATTTTCTCTGTATCTATTGATATGATCATAAGATTTTTGTCCTTCATTTTGTTTAGCTCTCACATTTCTTGATTTGCGAATATTATACCAGCGCTGCGTCTCCAGAATAAATCACACTTGGTCATGGTGTATGATCTTATTTAATGTATTGCTGGATAAAATTTGGTAATATATTTTCTGAGGATTTTGGCACCTATGTTCATGAGGGACGTTGGTCTGTGAAATTCTTTATTTGCAGGATCTTCATCTGGTTTTGGGATTTATTATAATACTGGTCTCATAAAAATATCTCCCTCCTCTGGAATTTTCTAAAATATTTTGAGGAGAGTGGGTTTTAATTCTTCTTTAAATGTTTAGGTAAGCTCGCATGTAAATCCATCTGGCCCCAGACACTTGTTTGCTGGAAGTTTTTTTCTTATTACTTCTTCAATTGCATCCATTTTTACTGGCCCTCCAGGTTTTCTGATTCTTTCCGATTGAGTTTTAGCAGATTGTAGTTTTGAGGAATGTGTCCATTTTACGCAGCTTCCCCACTTTATTGTTGTGCATAGTGTTTTCTTAGTATTCTTTCTGTTTCTGTCATGTCAGTTGTTATATCGCCTCTTTCACATCTGATTTTGTTTTCTTGGGTCCTCACCGTTTGTTTTTTGGTGCGTCTGGCTAAAGACTCATCGATCTTATTTCTGTCAGAAAACTAGTTCTTACTTTCATTGATATTTTGTACTGTGTTTTTGGTCTCTGTGTCGTTCATTTCTGTTCTGATCTTCACTATTTTCTTTCTTCTGCATCTCCTCGAAATGTTCAGGTCCTCTTCCCTTTTTAATATTGGGTTGTTGTTTTTGTTTTGTTACTTACATAAGAAATAAAAATGACTTTACATTCTGAATTCTGTGTTTTATTTTAATCTCTGATAGCAGATTTATGCCCCTTCAGAAATTGATGTAGAATATACGTCATCTAAAACTAAACATTTTAAACTATACGCTCCAGTGGTTTTAAAATTGGAATAATGTAGAACTGTTACAGCATAACAAGAAGCTAGAAAAATTCCAGGACAAGTTGAAAGGGAAACTGAGATAGATTTTTAGACAGCAGTTTGAGTTAAGCCTATCTTCCCTAAGCCAAAGGCACTGGAGAATAAATAGTTTGTATTAGATGGGAAAGATGCAGAAACCCAGGTGCAGAGACTAGGGCACAGGAAACCACCTGGACAGGAACCCCCAGAGGCCTACAAGGGACAAAGACTGGGAAAACAAGAACTTTGTCCCCAGGTAATCTATTCTCCCAGAGCATGTCATGGGTCATGCGGTGGAGACCCCCTAAGCATTCCTCCCTAAAGATACCTTTTAAGTCTCAGTTGTATTTCAGCTCCAGGCCCATAAAAGCATTAAGACAAGACAAGTGGCATTGGAGTGGACTCAGGACCAGACACATTGACAAATGAGGCCCTTCCTGGCATGGACTAATCAGTGGCGACCAGCACCCTGAAAGGGCACCCCTGGAAAGCTGATGAATATTCTCTTGAGAACTCCCCTTAAGCCTCCCATAAGATTTTCCACCTGCAAGGGAGATAAATATGCTCAGGACAAAGGACCAAGTGTGAGCTCCCCTACACCACAGGAAAGCGTGACAGCGCCAGTTTCCTCCTTCCTTCTGCGGGGGCCCCATGGTGCTTTCAACCAGGGGAGCAATGGGCAGTGGCAGCTCATCCCAGGCTTGTCTTCTGAAACTGTCTGAAAGGTCTTGGAAATGTGTCCAAGGCCCCCTTTTCTCTGACTTCCCAGTGAGCAAAGGCAGCCCAGCCTAGGCTATCCTGTTACTTCGTCTATGCACCTGCCTTGGTTCACCAGCCTAAGTACATTTTTATTACAGCCATTAAAGCTTTGGGTTTTTTTCTTCATTTTTTTCTCTTGATTGAAATCTTTCCTTCAAGATGACAAGAGCTGAGGCCTTCTGCCTGTATCCCCTGTAACACAACCGTCATCTTTTCACTTCGGAAACCTTAATGTCAACATAAAAGAAAGCCTCATCCCATTTAAAGAGTATACCCAATTCTACTCTGGACTATTTCCTCATTTACACTGATGTCTTTCCCATCTCCATGGCTATGCTATTGCTATTGTCGTTGTTGTTAACCCTCACTAGAGGATATTGTTTTCATTGACTTCCAGAGAGAGTGGCATGGAAGAAGGGGTAGAGAGAGAGAGGTGCCTCAGTGTTAGAGACACAGACATTGGTTGCTTTTCTAATTCGCTGCACACCTGGGATGAGGAATGAATCTACAACCTAGGTATGTGCCCTCAACTGGGAATCAAACCTGAGACCCTTCAGTGTGCAGGCCGACACTATACCACTGAGCCCCGCTGCCCAGGGTAGATATGCCTCTTTAAATATGAAGTTTGTAGGTATATTTAACTTGAAATTGGTAGAGGTTTTAAAATGATTTCTTTAGTTTTACTCATGTTTTCATTGGTGATTTGCCACTATTATATTACTGGCATTAATTTTGCAACAGTTTGTATGTAGCAGGGAGGAAACACTTTTAGATCAGGGTCCAAATAGAGTAGTGTATACGAACTTTTTTTGTTAAAAACTTTTATAGCAATGAGAACCAGAAAAATTTCTACTAAACTATCTAACACTACAACTGAAAGATTTAGAAAGAGAACAGAAAACAAGAAAGGGCCCAGAGGAAGTAAAAGGAAGAAAATAATAAAGAACCAGAGCCTAAATAAATAACGTAGAGACTAAAAAATTAAAAAAGGTCAATGCAACCAAGAGCTTGTCTTTGAATAGACAATCAGTGTGATGAACTTTTAACCCAACTCACCAAAAACCAAAGACAGAGGTCAAAAATAAATAAATTGAGGAACAAAAGAAGTGAAGTAACAACTGATACCACTGAAATACAAAGGGTTGTAAGCAAATACCCTGAACAACTATATGCCAACAACCTGGATGAAATAGACAAATTTCTGGAAATACACAACCTTCCAATACTCAGTGAGGAAGAATCAGGCATGCTGAACACGTTGATAAAAACTGGTGAAATTGGAACAGTGATTTTTTAAAAAATGCCCAAGAAAAAAAGGGCCAGGCCCAGACAGTTTCAGAGGGGAGTTTTATCAAACATTCAAAAAATAATTCAAATTGTTCCAAAAAGTCCGAGAGGAACAAACACTCCCAAGCTCTTTTTAGGCAGCCTGAATAATCTCAACTACAAATCCAGGTAAAGACCTTGCAAAGAAAGAATTACAGGCCAATATCCGTGATAAACAAAGATGCTAAAATCTTCAAACAAATATTAGCAAATTGGATCAAGCAATATGTTAAACAGATCACACCCCATGACCAAGTGGGGTTTATTCCAGGGATGCAGGTTTGGTACAGTATTCACAAATCTATAAATGTGATGCCTCACAGGAACCATTTGACAAACAAAAATCTCATGATCATCTCAGTAGGTGCAGAAAGAGCAACAAAACCCAGCGCCCATTTTTGAGAAAAACTCTCAGCACAGTGGGGATAGAGGGATCATGCCTAAACACATTAAAGTCCTTATAGGACAAACCTTCAGTCAACTTCATACTCAATGGGCAAAAACTAACACATATCCCCTAATAAGAGGAACAAGACAGGGACGTCCACTTTCACCATCTTTTATTCAACAGAGTGTTGGAAGTCCTTGCCACAGCGATCAGACAAGGAGAAAACATAAAAGGCATCCAAATTGGAAAGGAGAAATAAAACTGTCACTGTTTGCAGATGACCTGATATTGTATGCTGAGAACACTAAAGAGGTCACCAAAAGACTTCTAGATTTAATAATAAATGAACTCAGCTATGCAGCAGGATGGAAAATTAATGCCCAGAAGTAAATGGCGTTTTTAAACAACATTCATGATCTCTCAGAAAGAGAAACTAAAACAAACAAACAAACAAACAAAAACACATTTAACGTGCAACAATAAAATTAAGATACTTAGGAATTAACTTAACCAAAGGGGTGAAAGACGTGTACTTGCAAAACAAATATGTTCAAAAAGGAGATAGAGGAAGATATAAACAAGTGTAAGAATATACCATGCTAATGGATTGCTAGAATCAACCTCATTCAGATGTCCGTACTCCCCAAAGCAATCTATAGATTCAAACTATTCATAAATTACCAATGTCCGATATCACAGACCTAGAAGAAGTAGTGCAAAAATTTAAAGGACACAAAAAGGACAGCACCCCAAATCGCTGAAGCAATTTTGGGAGGAAGAGAAAAGTGGAAGGAATCAAAATAATACATATCAAGATATAGTAAAGCCATTTTAATCGAAACAGAATGGAACTGGCAGAAGAACAGACTTAATGACATAAATGGAACTGAACAGAGATCCCAGGAATTGACCCAACTCATTACACTCAATTGAGAATTTACAAAGGAGGCAGAGCATACAGTGGAGTAAAGGAAGTCTCTTCAATAAATGGTGTTGGGAAAATTGGACAGGAACTTTCAAAATAATGCAACTAGACCACTATCTTGCACCGCACACAAGGATCAACTCCAACTGGATAAAAAACTTAAAGGTAAAACATGAAACCATTAAAAATCCTAGAAGGAAATGGAGGCAGCATGATCTCAGACATCTCTCATTGCAATATGCTCACCAATACACTGCCTAGGGCAATGGAAGCAAAGGAGAAAATAAACAAATGGGACTACAGCAAAATAAAAAGATTCTGCACAAAGATACCATCAACAAAATGCAAAGGGAACTCATTATATGGGAGAACATATTTGCCGATGATACATCTGATAAAGGGTTACTACCCCTAATATTTTAAGAAACACACCTTCACAAGAGGAAGACAAACGATCCAATTAAAAAACGAGCAAAGACCTAAGTAGACACTTCTCCAAAGAGCGCATAAACATGTCCAAGAGACATATGAAAACTGCTCAGTGTCACTAATCACCAGAGAGATGAAAATTAAAACAATAATGGGGTATCACCTGAGGTCTTCCAGAATGGCTATGTTTTCAATAAGTCAATAAACAGAAAGTGCCTGTGAGGGTGTGCAGAAAAGCTCACCCTAGTATACTGCTGGTGGGAATGCAGACTCGTGCAGCCTCTTTGGAAAACCTTATGACATAGGAGGTTTTCTCAAAAGTTGAAATACAGAACTGCCATTGAACCCAGTGGCCCCACTGCTTGGAATATGTCCTACGAAACCAGGAACATCGATCAGGAAGAATATATAAACCCCTCTGTTCAGAGCAGCACAATTTACAATAGCTCACAGGAATGGGTACATGAATCTGCTTTGATTCTGAGTGACAGTAGACATGCACACTCCTGCATCTTCCTTCAGCTTCCTGCCTGAACATGATGCCACACTGCAGTTCTTCAGACTTTCTGTCTCTTCCCAATGCCGCAGTGGCCTGGCGTCATAGGCTATCCTTCCGAGCCTCAGGGTGTTCATGTGAGAGAAAAATGTCCCAGCTACCTGACAACCCAAGGGGGAGCCCCACTGGCATCTCCTCACATGTCCTCTAAGTGCCTTCTCCTGGTTCCAACATCCTCAAGTAGTCCTTACTGATTTTCTGGCAGAGCAAAAAGTGATCGTCCAGAGACGGCAGGGATCTGACTAAAAATCCAAAAGCAGGGGAACACACCAAGCTCTCTTAGGGCATTGCAAGCAAGCCTCCACCTCAGCAATCCTGTCAGACCCCGCCACGCTGTGGGCAGAGAACTAGTTGAAGTAGTTAAGGCTGCTGTTCTGGTGCCTGGAGCTGTTGGCCCATCGTTCATAATGCTGGCACCACTGAATGCAAGAGGCATAGGATGCACTGTATCCTGCAGCATGAGGAGTGTGTGGAGAAGGGCACATCACCTTTCAAGTTCTATGCACTTCCTGCTGCTGCCCATAGAGAGAGCCTGCTCCCGCCTGTGATGGTAATGAGATACTCCTTCACAGTGGCAGTACTGCATTAGTATGATTTGCTACAAAAGGACAGTTAACCTTGCCATCATCCCTGGCATGTCTGGCTCCCTCCACCTGCAGAAGGAATGTGGGTGGGGGTTAGGGACATCTCACTCCTGGACACCCAAGTGTCCCTGCTTACATGGACAGGTTATATTCTCAAGGCCCCTCCCTTTCCAGCACCAGTACCTGCAACATCACCTTCACATTGATCGTGTGGCTATGAAAGAACTAAAACATGGAGATCTACAAAACAGCCTGGCTTGGCCTGAACCACCTATCTTCTGGCCCCATTCCTTCTGCATAAGAGGCACAGAGGAACACAGAGGTTCCTGGGGTTACAGGTGCCTGCACCCATGCGGTCACACTGATTCCTCACAGGCTTTGATATCCCCACACCCTTGCCTGCACACGGCTTCACAGGATACCCTGATTCACGCACGTCACACGTTCCTGCCTCTGATGGAGGACTTGGGCATGCCCACACCATTTTGGGCTACTAAAACAGCTCTTCCAAACTCTGACTGGACAGAGGGCATCACGCTACTCAGCCCCGCCCCTCACTGTCAGCCTCAGTGTATGGGCCTCAGAACTGTGGTGAAACATTCCTGAGGAAGCTCTATGTTACCCGAGCATTTGCAGCTTTCCCAGGGTTTGGTGTCTGGGGGGCTCTTGCTTACGGCTACTCACGTTTCCCACTTCAGAATCCATTTTCTCTACCGCTTTCCCACAGATCCACAGTGACCCCTAGTAATATCCACAGGGAGAAATGCCCGGGACATTACAGGCTGCCCAGTCTGTGGGATATCTGAGGCTGAAGTGACAGGCAAAGGGAAGAACTGTGGCTGGAGAGGACTGTAGCCTACATTCTGGTAGAGTTGGGTGATCAGGATAACTACGGCCAAGATACGGTCTCAATCTGACTCCTTTTACATCAGTTCTCTTGTTTTTGTTTCCATTACTCTTGCTCTTTCTGTCTTTTCCTCATTCTGACTCTTTCTTCCATCTACCCATTGGGTTTCAGTGACCCGTAGAAAGAACGACTTGATGCTGCCTAAGGGTTTCTTCATTGCAGGAGAAAGGCTCGGTCTGAAGGAACAAAGTAAATAAACAATCATATTCACACGAGGCCATTGTTATGTGAGGAAATGTAATACCGTCAAAAATGCACAAGATGTACTGGCTGTGGACACCATGGTCCAGAGATTGCCCAACACAACTTCACGTACATGCCTGTGCCTCTGTGTGTGTTGTGTGTGAGGGCTATAGAACACTCTGCATCTTATTGTCCCTCTGGTCATTTACCCTTCCAGCTGGGGATTCGACCCCAAGTGAACCTAATATCCAGACTGACTGCTCACATGCCTTTGCTCTCTTCCCCACAACTCCTACATGCAATTTATACTCCCACTGGCTAAGTGTGGTTCTGAATCCTGGGCTCAGAGGATGATTCTCGCAGCAAATACAGTGCTCTCATACTTCTAGGGAGGGCTTCTGCTTCAAGTGTGAAATGCACTGGGAAGCCTCCCACCGCGTTGCCTGCTGTCAATGTGTGAGCTGACCTCCGACAGAAAGGAACCTGGAAATCCATCATCCTTTCGGAGCTCGCAGTGGACATTCAGGCCCTTGCTCCCAAATCCCTTTCCTTGAGCTACCTTATGTCCCTGGGTCCATTAGTATCACCCACTTCAATGGACTTACTCTTAGTTCTCCCTCCTCCCCAGCCTCCAGCACACAGAAAGAATTCTGTCTTCTCATACTGTCCTAAAGCATAACAACTTAACCGCCACTGCCACTGCACAGGCCCAGCCCTCACAGGCAATGGTCATTCACAGGCAGCCAGTTGTAATGCCCCAAACTAGGGACAAACACCACAGAGACAGACGCTATTGATGCTCTTGATTTATGTGTTCCAAGAACACACGACAAACAGACAAACAGAGCTGATGCTCCTGCTTTAACTTTCCATTTCATACCATGCTCCCGATCTCTCTGTGACTGAATTCCTGGTCACACAGACATTCTGCTCCATTGTCCTGTGCAGGAACATAATGTCTGCTTGAAAACGCATACTCATATCAAAACCTTCTTATGTGCACTTCTCTATTTGAAGGAAAATGGATGGTCCCTCCTATTTAACTCACACTGTGGGAGATACCCTAACACAATAATTGACTATCATCTCCTAGCAAAATTCCTAAAGAGTATAGTATAATTATTGGTGGCCCTAACATGAAGAGTCGGTCATTGCTGAAATTAGGATCTCTTAAATTTCCTGCTGCCTTGTGTTGGATGCATCACACCACACCACCTTTTTAATGAGCAATGACCTCAGGATCACCCAGTTAGGAATTTGGACACACCTAAGGAAATATTTGATGGTTGCAATGATCCATAAAAGGAAGTGGTGGCACAGCAGCCTCAGCCTTTGTATGAAAAGACTCCTGGACAAGTGTGGGAAGGGTCAGAGGAAGGACATCATGGGAGCCTCCATTTAAGGAATAGTAGACGGGCCTAAGGGTGAGGGAGGTGGCCTGGAGCGAGAGTTCAGAGGAGTGGGTCAATGAATCTGCTTTGATGCTGAATGATTTTGCACATGCACACTTCCTCATTTTACATCAGGTGTCCCTGTCTGAATATAATTCCCACTGCAGTGCTACATACTTCCTTTCTCAACCTGATTCTCTGAGGACCTGACATAACAGGCTCTACTCCTCCCAGTATCAGGGCGTCCATGAGAGAAAGCAATGACCCAGCTACCTAGCAAACTAGGGGCGAGTGTCCAGGAACAGTCCCCCTCACCTGTACTCCTCTACCTTCACTCTCCTGGGGCCAAGCTCCTCGCACAGTACTTGAGATGATTAGACCACACTTCTATTACTGATGTTCTAGTAGGGCAAACAGGACTAGTCAGAAGAAGCCAGGGATCTCACTTTACGAACCCAAGAGGTAGGGGAACCCAAAGCTCTCCTTCTGCATTGCCACCGAGGCCCAACCTCAGTATCCTGTCATATCCTTCCAGGTCGCAGCATTTTTCTCCTAAATAACATTGTCGGGAATGCTGGAAAGGCATTCTCACGCTTATCCAATAGATGGCAGCTTTTCGTTTCAAATCATGTTATTGGGGATGTTGGCAATTCATTCTCATGCTTGTCAAAACATGGCGGCTTTTTTTTACAAATAAAGTTACTGAGCAGGCTGGCAATGCATATCCACACTTGTCCACGAGATGGCAGCATGACTTCACATGTCATTTCATTCGGGATGGTACCACTGCATTCCCTCGTTTCTCCACCAGGTGGCAGCACTTTTCCACCAAATGATTTCATTGGGCATGCACGGTAGGCATGCTCAGGTATGCCCAAGAGTTGTTTGCATTTACCTCAAAATGTCATTTCTTTCGTGATGCTGGAAATGGATTCTCATTCTTGAACAGTCACAGCATGCAGTTATGTCCGCACGTGCCAAAAGGCGGCTTCTAACAGAAAAATACAGTTTGCACATACTTCTACAAAGGGAATTTGGTTTAACTGTGAAATGAACGTAAAACCCCGGCCTGGTTCCCTGCTGTCTCCCTAAAGCGAGGGTATGGCAAACGCATCATCCTTTATAACTTATCACTGCAAATTCCGACCCTTGCACACAAGGCCTTTCCTTGAACTCCCTTATCACCCAAGGGAAAATGGTAAACTCTATTGGACTTTCACTGATTTCTTAATCCACCACAGTCTCTACCACACAGAAAGAATTTTGGCTTCTGATACCATCAGAAAACACAACTTAGCCACTTCTGCAATTGTAAAGGCCATGCATTCACGGGGCGGGTAATTCAGAGAGTCCATTGTCAAGGCAAACAATACATAAACAGGCACATTAGATGCTCTCGCTTTATCTTGCCATTTATTCCATGTGCTGCATATGTCCATGGCTGAATGCCTTTCCACAGGGACATTCTGCACCTAATTTCTACGCAGGAAAAGAATCTTTGCTTGAAACACCTTTTAATCTGAAAAAGCTTCTCACGTGCACTACTTATATTGGAAGGTCCCTCCTATAGTTCTCACACGTTAAATGCGTGCAGTTAACACAGCAAATCTGGTATCATCTCCTCTGAGGATAATCAAAAAGTATTTAAAAATCATGTCAAGCCCAAACCTGACAAAGTTGGAATCTCTTCCGTTTTCTCCAGCCATGCATTCAACAGTTCCCACCACAACTTGGTTGTGATGGGCAGTGTACCCAGGAAGGCCAGCGATACAATTCAGTAAATACATGGTGGTTGTGATGATCAATAGAGGGATGTGGTGGCACAGCAGCCTCAGCATTTTCATGAAGGAGGATACTGGAAAATTGTGGAGGGGGTTCTAGGAAGCACATCACAGAACTTCTCTTTAATGCATGGTAGGCAGGCCTGAGGGTGGTGTTGGTGACCTGAGGTGTGAGATCAGAGAAATAGGCCAAAGAATCTACTTTCATTCTGAGTGACAGAGGAAACAGACATGACCTCATCATCCTTCAGCCTCCCCCAAGTGAACATGATTGGCACTGCGGTGCTCAGAACTTCCAGCCTCATCCTCATACCGTGATGATGTCACAGGCTGTATTTCTCCCAGCTTCAGTGTGTTCATGTGAGAAAACAATGTCCCAGCTACCTGGCAATCCAGAGGCAAGTGAAGAGTTGGTCTCTGCTCACCTGTTATCATCTATGTCCCCTCTCCTGATGCCAACATACACTCATAGTTCTCACTGTTGATCTGGAAAGGAAAAATGGGCTCCACAGGAGAGGGCTGGCGTCTAAACCACAAACCCAAAAAGCAGGGGATCACACCAAGCTCTCTAATGGCATTTCCTGCAAGGACCCACCTAAGCAGTCCTGTCAGATCCCGAAACATGGTGATCAGAGACGAAGTTGAAGAAGTGAATGCTGCTGTTCTGCCTGCAGTTGTAGGCCTGTCGTTCATACTGCAGGTACCACTGAATGTGAGTGGAATGGGTCACCCTGTATCCTGCAGCTTGAGGAGTGTGTGGAGAGGAACCTGTCACCTTCCAACTTGGACACACTTCTTGCCGCAGGCCATGCAGGGAGCCTCCTCTCTCCTGCGATGGTTATGAGAGGATCCTTCACAATCACAGTATCGTGGATGTAGGGGTTTTTGTGAAAGAGCAGCACAGTCTTGCAGCGATTGCTGCCATGCCAGGCTTCCTTCACCTGCAAAAGGATAGTGGATCCGGTTTAGGGTGATAACTTATTCCAGAACTCCCGCCTATTCCTTCCTGCAGGGATAGGATTTTTTCACAAGCTCTCTACCTCCCCAGCCGTGGTCTGCACAGCCTGACCTTCAGATTGATCATGTGGCTGAGCATGGTTTCATCTTGGTCACTGATAATGGCTGACAATTCCAGATTGTTGACAAATTGCAGCAGGTCAAAACGCCTGCACGCTGCAAGCTGAACATGAAACAGCTACAAAAAGGAGCAGATCCTTAAAGCAGCTTGGATTGCTCCCACCTCTCTAACCCCTAGCCCAGCTCCTTCACCATAAGATGCAAAAAGAGAGCACAGTGGTTCTTGTGGGCTCCATGTGTTTATACACACACGGGCACACTGTTTTCCTGACAGCCTTTGACCTCGCCTACATACTTGCCTGCTGAGTGCTTAACAGGATACCTTTATTTGTGGACATCACTCATTCCTGCCTCTCACTGACTTGGATATACAGAGGACTTGGACACGC
Organism: Miniopterus schreibersii; assembly: GCF_964146895.1. Taxonomy (NCBI): domain Eukaryota; kingdom Metazoa; phylum Chordata; class Mammalia; order Chiroptera; family Miniopteridae; genus Miniopterus; species Miniopterus schreibersii. The sequence continues at coordinate 10,038,836 of NC_138120.1, read as the reverse complement.
AGCCCCCCTCGAGTGCAGCATTACCCCAAGAAGAACCTGAGTGACACAGAGCAGTGTGGAGGCAATGGCCCTTGTTCTGCGCATGAGTCTGATCTGGGACGGCGCTCCTGAAGCCCAGGGAGAGTTTTTGTGGTACTGGTGAGATAAAAGGGTGTCTCTGAGATTTTGGATCACACTGTTCTCACTATCCTGAGCTTCACTCCAATGTGTCTATTTGATTCTGAGCTACCGATCCCCACTAATACATTTCTCATGCACTAGGGCAGGCATATTGCGTTCCCTTCTGTAGAGTCAAGGATACACTATTGACTCAGCATCTGGCAATGCACTGAACGTTTGTGCTTTTCAGTTCTAAACAGGGCTGCCGCCGCTGCCAGGTACTGGGCTTGAGCCAGCAGAAGGATCTGCTCACTTGTAAGTTCACGGGCTACATTCCTAACTTAAGTGCCCGGAGCACATCCAGTGGGGACCAGGTGCACTTCCCACTGAGCCAATCCTCTTCGTGCTCCTGCTCGACTGGCTCTTCTTGTGGATGTTTTGTTTCTATCTGTGCCTGAGGCTCAACATCAACCACTACCTTCATGACTTTTATGGCGTCCTCTCACCCAGGACAAACTGCTCCCTGCCAATTAATTCCTCCTCAATCAATTCCTTCTCCTCTCCCTGCTCCACCCTGTCTGGCCCTTGTAGAAACTCATGATACATTTCCTCTGCCAAAGCATAACTTACCCACTTCTGCAACTGTAAGGCCCAGCCCTCCCAGGGACTGGTCGATCATTCCAAGGCAGCCAATCGTAAGGCTCAAACCAACACACAAACAACAGACAGACAGACAGACAGACAGACAGACACGGTACTTGCTCTTAATTTATCTTTCTAACTACATGCCATGCTCTGGATGTCTCCGCATCTCAATGCTTTCCCACAGGGACATTCTGCATCTATTTCCTGTGCAGGGAAACAATGTTTGCTTGAAAACACATATTTCGCTGAGAAAGCTTCTCATGTGCACGACTCTTCTTTGAAGTAAAATGGACAGTCCCTCCTATTTATCTCACAGTGTGGGAGGTCCCCTGAACACAACAAACCTCCTATTGTCTCCTCTGACTATTACTAAAGAATACTGAATAATCCCCAATCTGTAAAATGGGTCACTGCCGCCAGTGGGATCTCTTAAGTTTCCACCAGCCCTGTGTTCAACATGTGCCGCCACAACCCGTTTATAACGGGCAGTGTTTTCAGGATGACCTGTGGAGGAATAAGGAGACACTTAAGGAAATATATGGTGGTTGTGATGATCAATAGAGGCAAGTGGTTCCAGAGCAGCCTCAGCCTTTGCATTCTCATGCTGAAACACCACGTGGCAGCATTTTCTCCTCAAATGGTATTATTGCAGATGCTCACTCTGAATTCTTACTTTTGTCCAGAGGCGGCAGAAAGTTTCTTACCAACGATTGTTCTGGGGATGCTGGCAATGCATTCTCACACTTTTCCACCAGGTGTCGGCATGATTTCACGAGTAATTTTATTGGGGATGCTGGAAAAGCATTCACAATTCCATTCAACAGGTGGAAACATTTTCAACAGGATGAATCCATTGGTGAACTCGTGGATGCATTCTCACGTTTACCCACCAGGTGGCAGTATTGTTCCAACTGAGGATCATATTTGGGATGCTTGTGGAGATGCAGAAGATGCATTTTCTCGTTTGTCCACCAGGTGGTGGCATTTTGACACCACGAGATTTTATTGGCTATGCTGACAATGGAAGCTAATGTGTGTCAAGCAGGCAGCAGAATTATTTTACCGCACGATTTCGCTGGAGATGCTTGCAATGGTTCTATATTTATCAGTTGGCGTCAATATTCCACTAGTGAATATCAGGAATGTTCTGGAAGTGCATTCTCACGCTTTTCCACCAGGTGGCAGAATTTCCCCACAAAGTACTTTTACTGAGGATGCTGGCAAGGCATTCCCACGTTTTTTTCTACAGCTGTCTGCATTTTCCCTCCACTGTCCCATTTTGGGGAAACTGGCAATGCATTTTGGCGCTGAAACATGAGATGGCAGCATTTTTCCACCAACGATTCTGTTTGAGATGCTGGCAATGCTTTCCCACGTTTGTCTTAACACGTTTGTGGAAGCATTTTTACTACCAAATTATATTATTGGGGGTGTTGAAAATTCAGTCTCAAGTTTGAAAAAGACTTGGCTACATTTTCCACAAATGTGATTATTTTGTGGATGTTGACAAGGCATTCTCACGTTTTAACAGCCATTGAACCTACTTTCCCAAAAATGATTCTATTGGGAATAGTGGCATGGCACTTTCACTTTTGTTCAATAGCTGGCAACACTTTCACCACAAAGTATCGTTTGGGGAATGCTGGAAGCACGTTCGTCCAACGTACTTCGTAGAAGTACTTTTCCACAAAATGATTTTATTGCGGATGCGGGCAATGCATTCTTCAGTCTCTCAAACAAGAGGCCACATTTTCCACCAAACGATTCCTTTGGTTGTGCTGGCAATGCATTCCCACATCTGTCCACAAGGTGGCCACTTTTGTTTACCAAGGGATTTTCCTGAGAACGCTGGCAATGCATTCCCTTGCTCGAATACCAGGTGACAGCATTTTCTCCACAAGTGATCTTATTGGAGATGCTGTAACTGCATTTTCACATTTGTAGAAAGGTGACTGGTTTCTTATTTACAAATGATTGTTTTAAGGCTGCTGGCAATTCCTTCTGACACTCAAACACCAGGTGCAGTATTTTCCCACCAAATGATATTATTGAGGATCCTGGCACTGCATGCTCCTCCTTGGAGAACAAGTGGCAGCTATTTTCCACCATGTAACTTCACTGGGGCTTCTGGCGATGCATTTTCACTCTTGTCCAATAGGTGGAAGCATTTTCCCACAAGTGATTTCACTGGGGATGCTGGCAATGAACACTCACACAAGTCGACAAGATAAGGGCATTTTTCCCACAAGAGATTTTCATTGTGAATCTTGGCAATGTATTTTCAAATGTGTCCGCCATTTGGCAGCCAGCATCATCTCAGAAGGGATTTTCATGAGGATGCGGGCAACGCATTCTCACACTTGTCAAACATGTGGCGGCCTTTTTCCAACAACTGATATTATTGGGGCTGCTGGCAATGCATTGTGAAGCCTGTTTACAACAAGCCCGCATTTTTCCACCAAATGTTATTATTGCACATAAAGGCAATGGTTTCTCCCGCTTGTCCACCCGTCGGCACCTTGACATCACAAGTGATTTTGTTTGGTAAGCTGAGAATGCATTCTTACGTTTGTTCAGCCAGTTGAGGAATTTTTCCACCAAGCGACTTTATTGCTGCTGGCTGTACATTCTCACGTTTGTCCAACTATTCGCCGCAGTTTTCCCCTAAAGTGATATTGTGTGTGTGGGTGTGGATGTTGGTTTTGAATTCTCACACGTGGACATTGGCTATCAGAATTTTAGGCCCAAATCACTTTATTGTGATTCCAGAGCATGCGTTCTCACTCTTGTCCACCAGTTGGCACCTTGATCTCAGTAGGGGTTTCATTGGGGATTCTGGGAAATCATTCATACAGTCCTTTAGCACCTGGTGGCCTTTTTCTCAAAGAGTGATTTTGTTGGGGATGCAGTCAATGCATGCTTCACCTTGTCCACCAGGGGGCAGAATATTTCCACCAAGTTTTTTTCAAAGGGGATGCGTTTAATGCTCTCCCACTTACCTCCACAAGGTGGCAGCATTTTTAAAACAAACGCTTTTCTTGGGAATGCCGGGAATGCTCTCTCACATTTGTAAACAATGTCAGGTAATTTCTCATCAAACGTTTTTACGGGAGTTGCCTGAAATACACTATCACCTTTTATTCAAAGGGGCAGCATTTTTTCAACCAAATAATTTTACAGGGGCTGGCAATGGATGCTCACGTTTATCCCACACTTGGCAGCATTTGTCCCAGAGAAAGTTTTTTTGCGGGGATGCGTGGCAGCGTTTCGCCCCAAATGATTTTATTGAGGATGCCTGCAAGGCAGTCTCAGGTCTCTACATGAGGTCACAGTAGTTTTCAACCACATGATTGGATTGGGGATACTATCAGCGCATTCTCACCCTTTTGCATTTTGCCGACAGAGAGGTTTTGTGGTGATTCTGACAATACATTCTCAGACTTATCTGAGAATTGGCAGTATTTCCGTACAAATGACCTTACTGGGGATGCTGGCAATGTATTCTCACGACTGTCCACGGAGGACAGCATTTTCAATCAAATAATTTTATGGGAGATGCTACGCAGCCATTCTTGCACTTGTCAACCAGAAGGCAGGTTTTCCACAGTATGATTTTATTGGGCATGCTGGCACTGCATTCGTAATCTTTTTCATAGGTGGCAAAACTTTCCCAAAAACTTATTATTTGCGGGATACTGGCAATGAATTGTCATTCTCAAGCATCCGTTGGCAGCATTTTTTAGCTAATGATTTTGTTGGGGATGCTCGCCGTGCGTTTTCATATTTGTCGACCAGTGCACCTGGTGCCCGCTGGAGGTGCTCCAGGCACATAAGTTAGAGATGGAGAATATGGACTTGCAAGGAAGCAGAGCCTAACGGAAAATCTTGATAATGCATTGCCAGATTTCTCAGTAAAATCCCTGTGAGAGCTCAGTTCCGTATTATGTTCGAACGTTGGAAGCAAATGCCAGGATCCCCAATAAAATTGTTTGGGTCAAAGATGCCGCTTCCATGTGGGCAAGCGTAAGACTGCCTTGACGTTATTCCCAATAAAATCATTCTAGGAACAGTGCTGCCTCTTAATGGATAATCTTGAGAATGCATTTTCAGCATCTACAAAATAATCACCAGAGTGAACATATAGGCCATCGGCTGGACAAATGTAAGAATGCCTTCTGAGCCTACCAAATAAACTTGCATAAATGTCCAGTGTTGGGTCCTAAAAAATGATGGATTTCTAAGTATCCTCCCTGTAGGGAGTCGGTCACACATTAGGAACAGGCAACCAGGTGGGAGACTTCACAGTTGAACCAAAGTCCCTCTCTAGAAGTATGACTGCACAGTGTTTTGCTGAGAGAATCAGTCTCTGAGGCCGAAGATCCCAAGCGACATTTAGCAAGGGGTGGAATAAGGTGCACAGATACCTGTGGCGAATTGAGTCAAGGCGTGTGGGAAGTCAGAAGTGTATTAGGTTCATTTGGGCAAGAATCCCCTGCTGGAAGAGTAAATGAGCAGAGGGACAATAAGAAGGAGAGTGTGCCACAGCCCGCACACACAAGCACACACAAGCACACACACACACATGCACACACACAGAGGCAAAGGCATGGACATGAATTTGTGTTGGGCAATCTCTGGACTATGATGTCCACAGTCAGTACACCTTGCCCGTTTTTGACACTTTTTACGTTTCCTCAAATGGAAATGGCCTCCTGTGAATATGATTGTTTATTGACTTTGTTCCTTCAGACCAAGCCCTTGTGCAACCAACTAATCCTTAAGCAATATCAAGTCATCCTTGCTACTCGTCACTGAAACCCAAGGAGTGGATGAGAGAAAGTCAGAATGAGAGAAAGACCAAAAGAGCAAAAGCAATGGAAACAAATAAAAAGTTACTAATCTAAAAGGAGTCAGACTGAGACCTTATCTTGGCGGTAATAATCCTGATGATCCAACTCTACCAGAATGTAGGCTACAGTCCTCTCCAGCCACAGTTCTTCCCTTTGACTCTCACTTCAGTCTCAGATATCCCTTATACTGGAATAGCCTCTACTGCCCGGGCATTTCTCCCTGTGGATATTACCAGGGGTCCCTGTGGATGTGTGGGAAGTGTTAAAGAAAACGAATTCTGAAGTGGGAAACGTGAGTTGCCTTAAGAAAGAGCCCACTAGACACCGAACCGAAGGAAACCTAAAGATGCTAAGGCAAAATAGGACTTCCTCAGGAACGTTTCTCTACAGGTACAAGGCCCATACACTGAGGCTCACAGTGAGGGGCGGGGCTGAATACGATGATGCCTGCTGTAGCCTCACAGTTTGGAAGAAATGTTTCAGAAGCCCAACAGCAAAGGGGAGCGAGTGGGGTGTCCAGGAGCCTTTTCCACGCTACGTGACCACATCCCAAGCCCCTGTCTGTAGGCTCAGTGAGACCACACTGAGCACAGCAAGAACCCATACCCGGACCTGAAGTGTCTGTCTTTACTGTATGGCTTATTCTTGACCCTTTGGTCAAATATTAATTGACCATGATGGCATGGGTCAATTTCAGGATTCTGTACTTTTCCATTGATCTATGTGCCTGTTCCTGTGCCAGAAGCAGGTTGTTCTGATCACAGTGGCTTTGCCCTACAGCAGGATATTCAGTAATGTGATCCTACAACTCTGTTCTTTCTCAAGAATACTGTGGGTGCACGGGGTCTTTTTTGGTTTCCTATAAATTTTCGAAACATTTTTTCCAGCTCTGTGAAACACACTGTTGGGATTGATGACAATTGTGTTGAATTTATAGATTGTTTTGGGTAGCATGGATATTTTGATAATGTTAATTCTTTCAGTCTATAATTCTTTCACTCCTTTGTATCTTCCTCTATTTCTTTTTTCAATGTCCTGTTTCTGAATACAAGTCTTTTACATCCTTCTTTGACTTTACTCCTAGGTGTCTTATTTTTTCAGTTGCAATGGTAAATGGTATAGTCTTTTCTAAGAGTTCATAATCGGTGTAAAAAAAATGCCATCAATGTGTTGATGTTAATTTTGCTTCCAGCTTCCTTGCCAAATTCATTAATTATATCCACAAGTACTCGGTGGACTCTTTAGTTTTTTATGTACAATATCATGTCATCTGCAAGTAATGACAGTTAACCTTCTCTCTTCCGATACGGATGCCTTTTATGTTCTCTTTTTGTCTGCTCGCTGTGGCTAGGACTTCCAGTAGTATGCTGAGCAGTAGTGGTGAAAGGGGCAACCGTGTCTTATTCCTCTTCTTAGGGGATATGGTTTTAGCCTTTGCACGTTGAGTATGATTTTGGCCCCAGGTATGTTGTATATGGCCTTTATTATGTTGAGATATATTCCCTCTATTTCCACTTTGCTCCCAGTTTTTTCCAAAATGGGTGCTGGATTTTCTAGAATATTTTCTCTGTATCTATTGATATGATCATAAGATTTTTGTCCTTCATTTTGTTTAGCTCTCACATTTCTTGATTTGCGAATATTATACCAGCGCTGCGTCTCCAGAATAAATCACACTTGGTCATGGTGTATGATCTTATTTAATGTATTGCTGGATAAAATTTGGTAATATATTTTCTGAGGATTTTGGCACCTATGTTCATGAGGGACGTTGGTCTGTGAAATTCTTTATTTGCAGGATCTTCATCTGGTTTTGGGATTATTATAATACTGGTCTCATAAAAATATCTCCCTCCTCTGGAATTTTCTAAAATATTTTGAGGAGAGTGGGTTTTAATTCTTCTTTAAATGTTTAGGTAAGCTCGCATGTAAATCCATCTGGCCCCAGACACTTGTTTGCTGGAAGTTTTTTTCTTATTACTTCTTCAATTGCATCCATTTTTACTGGCCCTCCAGGTTTTCTGATTCTTTCCGATTGAGTTTTAGCAGATTGTAGTTTTGAGGAATGTGTCCATTTTACGCAGCTTCCCCACTTTATTGTTGTGCATAGTGTTTTCTTAGTATTCTTTCTGTTTCTGTCATGTCAGTTGTTATATCGCCTCTTTCACATCTGATTTTGTTTTCTTGGGTCCTCACCGTTTGTTTTTTGGTGCGTCTGGCTAAAGACTCATCGATCTTATTTCTGTCAGAAAACTAGTTCTTACTTTCATTGATATTTTGTACTGTGTTTTTGGTCTCTGTGTCGTTCATTTCTGTTCTGATCTTCACTATTTTCTTTCTTCTGCATCTCCTCGAAATGTTCAGGTCCTCTTCCCTTTTTAATATTGGGTTGTTGTTTTTGTTTTGTTACTTACATAAGAAATAAAAATGACTTTACATTCTGAATTCTGTGTTTTATTTTAATCTCTGATAGCAGATTTATGCCCCTTCAGAAATTGATGTAGAATATACGTCATCTAAAACTAAACATTTTAAACTATACGCTCCAGTGGTTTTAAAATTGGAATAATGTAGAACTGTTACAGCATAACAAGAAGCTAGAAAAATTCCAGGACAAGTTGAAAGGGAAACTGAGATAGATTTTTAGACAGCAGTTTGAGTTAAGCCTATCTTCCCTAAGCCAAAGGCACTGGAGAATAAATAGTTTGTATTAGATGGGAAAGATGCAGAAACCCAGGTGCAGAGACTAGGGCACAGGAAACCACCTGGACAGGAACCCCCAGAGGCCTACAAGGGACAAAGACTGGGAAAACAAGAACTTTGTCCCCAGGTAATCTATTCTCCCAGAGCATGTCATGGGTCATGCGGTGGAGACCCCCTAAGCATTCCTCCCTAAAGATACCTTTTAAGTCTCAGTTGTATTTCAGCTCCAGGCCCATAAAAGCATTAAGACAAGACAAGTGGCATTGGAGTGGACTCAGGACCAGACACATTGACAAATGAGGCCCTTCCTGGCATGGACTAATCAGTGGCGACCAGCACCCTGAAAGGGCACCCCTGGAAAGCTGATGAATATTCTCTTGAGAACTCCCCTTAAGCCTCCCATAAGATTTTCCACCTGCAAGGGAGATAAATATGCTCAGGACAAAGGACCAAGTGTGAGCTCCCCTACACCACAGGAAAGCGTGACAGCGCCAGTTTCCTCCTTCCTTCTGCGGGGGCCCCATGGTGCTTTCAACCAGGGGAGCAATGGGCAGTGGCAGCTCATCCCAGGCTTGTCTTCTGAAACTGTCTGAAAGGTCTTGGAAATGTGTCCAAGGCCCCCTTTTCTCTGACTTCCCAGTGAGCAAAGGCAGCCCAGCCTAGGCTATCCTGTTACTTCGTCTATGCACCTGCCTTGGTTCACCAGCCTAAGTACATTTTTATTACAGCCATTAAAGCTTTGGGTTTTTTTCTTCATTTTTTTCTCTTGATTGAAATCTTTCCTTCAAGATGACAAGAGCTGAGGCCTTCTGCCTGTATCCCCTGTAACACAACCGTCATCTTTTCACTTCGGAAACCTTAATGTCAACATAAAAGAAAGCCTCATCCCATTTAAAGAGTATACCCAATTCTACTCTGGACTATTTCCTCATTTACACTGATGTCTTTCCCATCTCCATGGCTATGCTATTGCTATTGTCGTTGTTGTTAACCCTCACTAGAGGATATTTTTTTCATTGACTTCCAGAGAGAGTGGCATGGAAGAAGGGGTAGAGAGAGAGAGGTGCCTCAGTGTTAGAGACACAGACATTGGTTGCTTTTCTAATTCGCTGCACACCTGGGATGAGGAATGAATCTACAACCTAGGTATGTGCCCTCAACTGGGAATCAAACCGGAGACCCTTCAGTGTGCAGGCCGACACTATACCACTGAGCCCCGCTGCCCAGGGTAGATATGCCTTTTTAAATATGAAGTTTGTAGGTATATTTAACTTGAAATTGGTAGAGGTTTTAAAATGATTTCTTTAGTTTTACTCATGTTTTCATTGGTGATTTGCCACTATTATATTACTGGCATTAATTTTGCAACAGTTTGTATGTAGCAGGGAGGAAACACTTTTAGATCAGGGTCCAAATAGAGTAGTGTATACGAACTTTTTTTGTTAAAAACTTTTATAGCAATGAGAACCAGAAAAATTTCTACTAAACTATCTAACACTACAACTGAAAGATTTAGAAAGAGAACAGAAAACAAGAAAGGGCCCAGAGGAAGTAAAAGGAAGAAAATAATAAAGAACCAGAGCCTAAATAAATAACGTAGAGACTAAAAAATTAAAAAAGGTCAATGCAACCAAGAGCTTGTCTTTGAATAGACGATCAGTGTGATGAACTTTTAACCCAACTCACCAAAAACCAAAGACAGAGGTCAAAAATAAATAAATTGAGGAACAAAAGAAGTGAAGTAACAACTGATACCACTGAAATACAAAGGGTTGTAAGCAAATACCCTGAACAACTATATGCCAACAACCTGGATGAAATAGACAAATTTCTGGAAATACACAACCTTCCAATACTCAGTGAGGAAGAATCAGGCATGCTGAACACGTTGATAAAAACTGGTGAAATTGGAACAGTGATTTTTTAAAAAATGCCCAAGAGAAAAAGGGCCAGGCCCAGACAGTTTCAGAGGGGAGTTTTATCAAACATTCAAAAAATAATTCAAATTGTTCCAAAAAGTCCGAGAGGAACAAACACTCCCAAGCTCTTTTTAGGCAGCCTGAATAATCCCAACTACAAATCCAGGTAAAGACCTTGCAAAGAAAGAATTACAGGCCAATATCCGTGATAAACAGAGATGCTAAAATCTTCAAACAAATATTAGCAAATTGGATCAAGCAATATGTTAAACAGATCACACCCCATGACCAAGTGGGGTTTATTCCAGGGATGCAGGTTTGGTACAGTATTCACAAATCTATAAATGTGATGCATCACAGGAACCATTTGACAAACAAAAATCTCATGATCATCTCAGTAGGTGCAGAAAGAGCAACAAAACCCAGCGCCCATTTTTGAGAAAAACTCTCAGCACAGTGGGGATAGAGGGATCATGCCTAAACACATTAAAGTCCTTATAGAACAAACCTTCAGTCAACTTCATACTCAATGGGCAAAAACTAAAACATATCCCCTAATAAGAGGAACAAGACAGGGACGTCCACTTTCACCATCTTTTATTCAACAGAGTGTTGGAAGTCCTTGCCACAGCGATCAGACAAGGAGAAAACATAAAAGGCATCCAAATTGGAAAGGAGAAATAAAACTGTCACTGTTTGCAGATGACCTGATATTGTATGCTGAGAACACTAAAGAGGTCACCAAAAGACTTCTAGATTTAATAATAAATGAACCCAGCTATGCAGCAGGATGGAAAATTAATGCCCAGAAGTAAATGGCATTTTTAAACAACATTCATGATCTCTCAGAAAGAGAAACTAAAACAAACAAACAAACAAACAAAAACACATTTAACGTGCAACAATAAAATTAAGATACTTAGGAATTAACTTAACCAAAGGGGTGAAAGACGTGTACTTGCAAAACAAATATGTTCAAAAAAGAGATAGAGGAAGATATAAACAAGTGTAAGAATATACCATGCTAATGGATTGCTAGAATCAACCTCATTCAGATGTCCGTACTCCCCAAAGCAATCTATAGATTCAAACTATTCATAAAATACCAATGTCCGATATCACAGACCTAGAAGAAGTAGTGCAAAAATTTAAAGGACACAAAAAGGACAGGACCCCAAATCGCTGCAGCAATTTTGGGAGGAAGAAAAAAGTGGAAGGAATCAAAATAATACATATCGAGATATAGTAAAGCCATTTTAATCGAAACAGAATGGAAATGGCAGAAGAACAGACTTAATGACATAAATGGAACTGAACAGAGAACCCAGGAATTGACCCAACTCATTACACTCAATTGAGATTTTACAAAGGAGGCAGAGCATACAGTGGAGTAAAGGAAGTCTCTTCAATAAATGGTGTTGGGAAAATTGGACAGGAACTTTCAAAATAATGCAACTAGACCACTATCTTGCACCGCACACAAGGATCAACTCCAACTGGATAAAAAACTTAAAGGTAAAACATGAAACCATTAAAAATCCTAGAAGGAAATGGAGGCAGCATGATCTCAGACATCTCTCATTGCAATATGCTTACCAATACACTGCCTAGGGCAATGGAAGCAAAGGAGAAAATAAACAAATGGGACTACAGCAAAATAAAAAGATTCTGCACAAAGATACCATCAACAAAATGCAAAGGGAACTCATTATATGGGAGAACATATTTGCCGATGATACATCTGATAAAGGGTTACTACCCCTAATATTTTAAGAAACACACCTTCACAAGAGGAAGACAAACGATCCAATTAAAAAACGAGCAAAGACCTAAGTAGACACTTCTCCAAAGAGCGCATAAACATGTCCAAGAGACATATGAAAACTGCTCAGTGTCACTAATCACCAGAGAGATGAAAATTAAAACAATAATGGGGTATCACCTGAGGTCTTCCAGAATGGCTATGTTTTCAATAAGTCAATAAACAGAAAGGGCCTGTGAGGGTGTGCAGAAAAGCTCACCCTAGTATACTGCTGGTGGGAATGCAGACTCGTGCAGCCTCTATGGAAAACCTTATGACATAGGAGGTTTTCTCAAAAATTGAAATACAGAACTGCCATTGAACCCAGTGGCCCCACTGCTTGGAATATGTCCTACGAAACCAGGAACATCGATCAGGAAGAATATATAAACCCCTCTGTTCAGAGCAGCACAATTTACAATAGCTCACAGGAATGGGTACATGAATCTGCTTTGATTCTGAGTGACAGTAGACATGCACACTCCTGCATCTTCCTTCAGCTTCCTGCCTGAACATGATGCCACACTGCAGTTCTTCAGACTTTCTGTCTCTTCCCAATGCCGCAGTGGCCTGGCGTCATAGGCTATCCTTCCGAGCCTCAGGGTGTTCATGTGAGAGAAAAATGTCCCAGCTACCTGACAACCCAAGGGGGAGCCCCACTGGCATCTCCTCACATGTCCTCTAAGTGCCTTCTCCTGGTTCCAACATCCTCAAGTAGTCCTTACTGATTTTCTGGCAGAGCAAAAAGTGATCGTCCAGAGACGGCAGGGATCTGACTAAAAATCCAAAAGCAGGGGAACACACCAAGCTCTCTTAGGGCATTGCAAGCAAGCCTCCACCTCAGCAATCCTGTCAGACCCTGCCACGCTGTGGGCAGAGAACTAGTTGAAGTAGTTAAGGCTGCTGTTCTGGTGCCTGGAGCTGTTGGCCCATCGTTCATAATGCTGGCACCACTGAATGCAAGAGGCATAGGATGCACTGTATCCTGCAGCATGAGGAGTGTGTGGAGAAGGGCACATCACCTTTCAAGTTCTATGCACTTCCTGCTGCTGCCCATAGAGAGAGCCTGCTCCCGCCTGTGATGGTAATGAGATACTCCTTCACAGTGGCAGTACTGCATTAGTATGATTTGCTACAAAAGGACAGTTAACCTTGCCATCATCCCTGGCATGTCTGGCTCCCTCCACCTGCAGAAGGAATGTGGGTGGGGGTTAGGGACATCTCACTCCTGGACACCCAAGTGTCCCTGCTTACATGGACAGGTTATATTCTCAAGGCCCCTCCCTTTCCAGCACCAGTACCTGCAACATCACCTTCACATTGATCGTGTGGCTATGAAAGAACTAAAACATGGAGATCTACAAAACAGCCTGGCTTGGCCTGAACCACCTATCTTCTGGCCCCATTCCTTCTGCATAAGAGGCACAGAGGAACACAGAGGTTCCTGGGGTTACAGGTGCCTGCACCCATGCGGTCACACTGATTCCTCACAGGCTTTGATATCCCCACACCCTTGCCTGCACACGGCTTCACAGGATACCCTGATTCACGCACGTCACACGTTCCTGCCTCTGATGGAGGACTTGGGCATGCCCACACCATTTTGGGCTACTAAAACAGCTCTTCCAAACTGTGACTGGACAGAGGGCATCACGCTACTCAGCCCCGCCCCTCACTGTCAGCCTCAGTGTATGGGCCTCAGAACTGTGGTGAAACATTCCTGAGGAAGCTCTATGTTACCCGAGCATTTGCAGCTTTCCCAGGGTTTGGTGTCTGGGGGGCTCTTGCTTACGGCTACTCACGTTTCCCACTTCAGAATCCATTTTCTCTACCGCTTTCCCACAGATCCACAGTGACCCCTAGTAATATCCACAGGGAGAAATGCCCGGGACATTACAGACTGCTCAGTCTGTGGGATATCTGAGGCTGAAGTGACAGGCAAAGGGAAGAACTGTGGCTGGAGAGGACTGTAGCCTACATTCTGGTAGAGTTGGGTGATCAGGATAACTACGGCCAAGATACGGTCTCAATCTGACTCCTTTTACATCAGTTCTCTTGTTTTTGTTTCCATTACTCTTGCTCTTTCTGTCTTTTCCTCATTCTGACTCTTTCTTCCATCTACCCATTGGGTTTCAGTGACCCGTAGAAAGAACGACTTGATGCTGCCTAAGGGTTTCTTCATTGCAGGAGAAAGGCTCGGTCTGAAGGAACAAAGTAAATAAACAATCATATTCACACGAGGCCATTGTTATGTGAGGAAATGTAATACCGTCAAAAATGCACAAGATGTACTGGCTGTGGACATCATGGTCCAGAGATTGCCCAACACAACTTCACGTACATGCCTGTGCCTCTGTGTGTGTTGTGTGTGAGGGCTATAGAACACTCTGCATCTTATTGTCCCTCTGGGCATTTACCCTTCCAGCTGGGGATTCGACCCCAAGTGAACCTAATATCCAGACTGACTGCTCACATGCCTTTGCTCTCTTCCCCACAACTCCTACATGCAATTTATACTCCCACTGGCTAAGTGTGGTTCTGAATCCTGGGCTCAGAGGATGATTCTCGCAGCAAATACAGTGCACTCATACTTCTAGGGAGGGATTCTGCTTCAAGTGTGAAATGCACTGGGAAGCCTCCCACCGCGTTGCCTGCTGTCAGTGTGTGAGCTGACCTCCGACAGAAAGGAACCTGGAAATCCATCATCCTTTCGGAGCTCGCAGTGGACATTCAGGCCCTTGCTCCCAAATCCCTTTCCTTGAGCTACCTTATGTCCCTGGGTCCATTAGTATCACCCACTTCAATGGACTTACTCTTAGTTCTCCCTCCTCCCCAGCCTCCAGCACACAGAAAGAATTCTGTCTTCTCATACTGTCCTAAAGCATAACAACTTAACCGCCACTGCCACTGCACAGGCCCAGCCCTCAAGGCAATGCTCATTCACAGGCAGCCAGTTGTAATGCCCCAAACTAGGGACAAACACCACAGAGACAGACGCTATTGATGCTCTTGATTTATGTGTTCCAAGAACACACGACAAACAGACAAACAGAGCTGATGCTCCTGCTTTAACTTTCCATTTCATACCGTGCTCTGGATCTCTCTGTGACTGAATACCTGGTCACACAGACATTCTGCTCCATTGTCCTGTGCAGGAACATAATGTCTGCTTGAAAACACATACTCATGTCAAAACCTTCTTATGTGCACTTCTCTATTTGAAGGAAAATGGATGGTCCCTCCTATTTAACTCACACTGTGGGAGATACCCTAACACAATAATTGACTATCATCTCCTAGCAAAATTCCTAAAGAGTATAGTATAATTATTGGTGGCCCTAACATGAAGAGTCGGTCATTGCTGAAATTAGGATCTCTTAAATTTCCTGCTGCCTTGTGTTGGATGCATCACACCACACCACCTTTTTAATGAGCAATGACCTCAGGATCACCCAGTTAGGAATTTGGACACACCTAAGGAAATATTTGATGGTTGCAATGATCCATAAAAGGAAGTGGTGGCACAGCAGCCTCAGCCTTTGTATGAAAAGACTCCTGGACAAGTGTGGGAAGGGTCAGAGGAAGGACATCATGGGAGCCTCCATTTAAGGAATAGTAGATGGGCCTAAGGGTGAGGGAGGTGGCCTGGAGCGAGAGTTCAGAGGAGTGGGTCAATGAATCTGCTTTGATGCTGAATGATTTTGCACATGCACACTTCCTCATTTTACATCAGGTGTCCCTGTCTGAATATAATTCCCACTGCAGTGCTACATACTTCCTTTCTCAACCTGATTCTCTGAGGACCTGACATAACAGGCTCTATTCCTCCCAGTATCAGGGCGTCCATGAGAGAAAGCAATGACCCAGCTACCTAGCAAACTAGGGGCGAGTGTCCAGGAACAGTCCCCCTCACCTGTACTCCTCTACCTTCACTCTCCTGGGGCCAAGCTCCTCGCACAGTACTTGAGATGATTAGACCACACTTCTATTACTGATGTTCTAGTAGGGCAAACAGGACTAGTCAGAAGAAGCCAGGGATCTCACTTTACGAACCCAAGAGGTAGGGGAACCCAAAGCTCTCCTTCTGCATTGCCACCGAGGCCCAACCTCAGTATCCTGTCATATCCTTCCAGGTCGCAGCATTTTTCTCCTAAATAACATTGTCGGGAATGCTGGAAAGGCATTCTCACGCTTATCCAATAGATGGCAGCTTTTCGTTTCAAATCATGTTATTGGGGATGTTGGCAATTCATTCTCATGCTTGTCAAAACATGGCAGCTTTTTTTTACAAATAAAGTTACTGAGCAGGCTGGCAATGCATATCCACACTTGTCCACGAGATGGCAGCATGACTTCACATGTCATTTCATTCGGGATGGTACCACTGCATTCCCTCGTTTCTCCACCAGGTGGCAGCACTTTTCCACCAAATGATTTCATTGGGCATGCACGGTAGGCATGCTCAGGTATGCCCAAGAGTTGTTTGCATTTACCTCAAAATGTCATTTCTTTCGTGATGCTGGAAATGGATTCTCATTCTTGAACAGTCACAGCATGCAGTTATGTCCGCACGTGCCAAAAGGCGGCTTCTAACAGAAAAATACAGTTTGCACATACTTCTACAAAGGGAATTTGGTTTAACTGTGAAATGAACGTAAAACCCCGGCCTGGTTCCCTGCTGTCTCCCTAAAGCGAGGGTATGGCAAACGCATCATCCTTTATAACTTATCACTGCAAATTCCGACCCTTGCACACAAGGCCTTTCCTTGAACTCCCTTATCACCCAAGGGAAAATGGTAAACTCTATTGGACTTTCACTGATTTCTTAATCCACCACAGTCTCTACCACACAGAAAGAATTTTGGCTTCTGATACCATCAGAAAACACAACTTAGCCACTTCTGCAATTGTAAAGGCCATGCATTCACGGGGCGGGTAATTCAGAGAGTCCATTGTCAAGGCAAACAATACATAAACAGGCACATTAGATGCTCTCGCTTTATCTTGCCATTTATTCCATGTGCTGCATATATCCATGGCTGAATGCCTTTCCACAGGGACATTCTGCACCTAATTTCTACGCAGGAAAAGAATCTTTGCTTGAAACACCTTTTAATCTGAAAAAGCTTCTCACGTGCACTACTTATATTGGAAGGTCCCTCCTATAGTTCTCACACGTTAAATACGTGCAGTTAACAGAGCAAATCTGGTATCATCTCCTCTGAGGATAATCAAAAAGTATTTAAAAATCATGTCAAGCCCAAACCTGACAAAGTTGGAATCTCTTCCGTTTTCTCCAGCCATGCATTCAACAGTTCCCACCACAACTTGGTTGTGATGGGCAGTGTACCCAGGAAGGCCAGCGATACAATTCAGTAAATACATGGTGGTTGTGATGATCAATAGAGGGATGTGGTGGCACAGCAGCCTCAGCATTTTCATGAAGGAGGATACTGGAAAATTGTGGAGGGGGTTCTAGGAAGCACATCACAGAACTTCTCTTTAATGCATGGTAGGCAGGCCTGAGGGTGGTGTTGGTGACCTGAGGTGTGAGATCAGAGAAATAGGCCAAAGAATCTACTTTCATTCTGAGTGACAGAGGAAACAGACATGACCTCATCATCCTTCAGCCTCCCCCAAGTGAACATGATTGGCACTGCGGTGCTCAGAACTTCCAGCCTCATCCTCATACCGTGATGATGTCACAGGCTGTATTTCTCCCAGCTTCAGTGTGTTCATGTGAGAAAACAATGTCCCAGCTACCTGGCAATCCAGAGGCAAGTGAAGAGTTGGTCTCTGCTCACCTGTTATCATCTATGTCCCCTCTCCTGATGCCAACATACACTCATAGTTCTCACTGTTGATCTGGAAAGGAAAAATGGGCTCCACAGGAGAGGGCAGGCGTCTAAACCACAAACCCAAAAAGCAGGGGATCACACCAAGCTCTCTAATGGCATTTCCTGCAAGGACCCACCTAAGCAATCCTGTCAGATCCCGAAACATGGTGATCAGAGACGAAGTTGAAGAAGTGAATGCTGCTGTTCTGCCTGCAGTTGTAGGCCTGTCGTTCATACTGCAGGTACCACTGAATGTGAGTGGAATGGGTCACCCTGTATCCTGCAGCTTGAGGAGTGTGTGGAGAGGAACCTGTCACCTTCCAACTTGGACACACTTCTTGCCGCAGGCCATGCAGGGAGCCTCCTCTCTCCTGTGATGGCTATGAGAGGATCCTTCACAATCACAGTATCGTGGATGTAGGGGTTTTTGTGAAAGAGCAGCACAGTCTTGCAGCGATTGCTGCCATGCCAGGCTTCCTTCACCTGCAAAAGGATAGTGGATCCGGTTTAGGGTGATAACTTATTCCAGAACTCCCGCCTATTCCTTCCTGCAGGGATAGGATTTTTTCACAAGCTCTCTACCTCCCCAGCCGTGGTCTGCACAGCCTGACCTTCAGATTGATCATGTGGCTGAGCATGGTTTCATCTTGGTCACTGATAATGGCTGACAATTCCAGATTGTTGACAAATTGCAGCAGGTCAAAACGCCTGCACGCTGCAAGCTGAACATGAAACAGCTACAAAAAGGAGCAGATCCTTAAAGCAGCTTGGATTGCTCCCACCTCTCTAACCCCTAGCCCAGCTCCTTCACCATAAGATGCAAAAAGAGAGCACAGTGGTTCTTGTGGGCTCCATGTGTTTATACACACACGGGCACACTGTTTTCCTGACAGCCTTTGACCTCGCCTACATACTTGCCTGCTGAGTGCTTAACAGGATACCTTTATTTGTGGACATCACTCATTCCTGCCTCTCACTGACTTGGATATACAGAGGACTTGGACACGCAGCCCCCCTCGAGTGCAGCATTACCCCAAGAAGAACCTGAGTGACACAGAGCAGTGTGGAGGCAATGGCCCTTGTTCTGCGCATGAGTCTGATCTGGGACGGCGCTCCTGAAGCCCAGGGAGAGTTTTTGTGGTACTGGTGAGATAAAAGGGTGTCTCTGAGATTTTGGATCACACTGTTCTCACTATCCTGAGCTTCACTCCAATGTGTCTATTTGATTCTGAGCTACCGATCCCCACTAATACATTTCTCATGCACTAGGGCAGGCATATTGCGTTCCCTTCTGTAGAGTCAAGGATACACTATTGACTCAGCATCTGGCAATGCACTGAACGTTTGTGCTTTTCAGTTCTAAACAGGGCTGCCGCCGCTGCCAGGTACTGGGCTTGAGCCAGCAGAAGGATCTGCTCACTTGTAAGTTCACGGGCTACATTCCTAACTTAAGTGCCCGGAGCACATCCAGTGGGGACCAGGTGCACTTCCCACTGAGCCAATCCTCTTCGTGCTCCTGCTCGACTGGCTCTTCTTGTGGATGTTTTGTTTCTATCTGTGCCTGAGGCTCAACATCAACCACCACCTTCATGACATTTATGGCGTCCTCTCACCCAGGACAAACTGCTCCCTGCCAATTAATTCCTCCTCAATCAATTCCTTCTCCTCTCCCTGCTCCACCCTGTCTGGCCCTTGTAGAAACTCATGATACATTTCCTCTGCCAAAGCATAACTTACCCACTTCTGCAACTGTAAGGCCCAGCCCTCCCAGGGACTGGTCGATCATTCCAAGGCAGCCAATCGTAAGGCTCAAACCAACACACAAACAACAGACAGACAGACAGACAGACAGACACGGTACTTGCTCTTAATTTATCTTTCTAACTACATGCCATGCTCTGGATGTCTCCGCATCTCAATGCTTTCCCACAGGGACATTCTGCATCTATTTCCTGTGCAGGGAAACAATGTTTGCTTGAAAACACATATTTCGCTGAGAAAGCTTCTCATGTGCACGACTCTTCTTTGAAGTAAAATGGACAGTCCCTCCTATTTATCTCACAGTGTGGGAGGTCCCCTGAACACAACAAACCTCCTATTGTCTCCTCTGACTATTACTAAAGAATACTGAATAATCCCCAATCTGTAAAATGGGTCACTGCCGCCAGTGGGATCTCTTAAGTTTCCACCAGCCCTGTGTTCAACATGTGCCGCCACAACCCGTTTATAACGGGCAGTGTTTTCAGGATGACCTGTGGAGGAATAAGGAGACACTTAAGGAAATATATGGTGGTTGTGATGATCAATAGAGGCAAGTGGTTCCAGAGCAGCCTCAGCCTTTGCATTCTCATGCTGAAACACCACGTGGCAGCATTTTCTCCTCAAATGGTATTATTGCAGATGCTCACTCTGAATTCTTACTTTTGTCCAGAGGCGGCAGAAAGTTTCTTACCAACGATTGTTCTGGGGATGCTGGCAATGCATTCTCACACTTTTCCACCAGGTGTCGGCATGATTTCACGAGTAATTTTATTGGGGATGCTGGAAAAGCATTCACAATTCCATTCAACAGGTGGAAACATTTTCAACAGGATGAATCCATTGGTGAACTCGTGGATGCATTCTCACGTTTACCCACCAGGTGGCAGTATTGTTCCAACTGAGGATCATATTTGGGATGCTTGTGGAGATGCAGAAGATGCATTTTCTCGTTTGTCCACCAGGTGGTGGCATTTTGACACCACGAGATTTTATTGGCTATGCTGACAATGGAAGCTAATGTGTGTCAAGCAGGCAGCAGAATTATTTTACCGCACGATTTCGCTGGAGATGCTTGCAATGGTTCTATATTTATCAGTTGGCGTCAATATTCCACTAGTGAATATCAGGAATGTTCTGGAAGTGCATTCTCACGCTTTTCCACCAGGTGGCAGAATTTCCCCACAAAGTACTTTTACTGAGGATGCTGGCAAGGCATTCCCACGTTTTTTTCTACAGCTGTCTGCATTTTCCCTCCACTGTCCCATTTTGGGGAAACTGGCAATGCATTTTGGCGCTGAAACATGAGATGGCAGCATTTTTCCACCAACGATTCTGTTTGAGATGCTGGCAATGCTTTCCCACGTTTGTCTTAACACGTTTGTGGAAGCATTTTTACTACCAAATTATATTATTGGGGGTGTTGAAAATTCAGTCTCAAGTTTGAAAAAGACTTGGCTACATTTTCCACAAATGTGATTATTTTGTGGATGTTGACAAGGCATTCTCACGTTTTAACAGCCATTGAACCTACTTTCCCAAAAATGATTCTATTGGGAATAGTGGCATGGCACTTTCACTTTTGTTCAATAGCTGGCAACACTTTCACCACAAAGTATCGTTTGGGGAATGCTGGAAGCACGTTCGTCCAACGTACTTCGTAGAAGTACTTTTCCACAAAATGATTTTATTGCGGATGCGGGCAATGCATTCTTCAGTCTCTCAAACAAGAGGCCACATTTTCCACCAAACGATTACTTTGGTTGTGCTGGCAATGCATTCCCACATCTGTCCACAAGGTGGCCACTTTTGTTTACCAAGGGATTTTCCTGAGAACGCTGGCAATGCATTCCCTTGCTCCAATACCAGGTGACAGCATTTTCTCCACAAGTGATCTTATTGGAGATGCTGTAACTGCATTTTCACATTTGTAGAAAGGTGACTGGTTTCTTATTTACAAATGATTGTTTTAAGGCTGCTGGCAATTCCTTCTGACACTCAAACACCAGGTGCAGTATTTTCCCACCAAATGATATTATTGAGGATCCTGGCACTGCATGCTCCTCCTTGGAGAACAAGTGGCAGCTATTTTCCACCATGTAACTTCACTGGGGCTTCTGGCGATGCATTTTCACTCTTGTCCAATAGGTGGAAGCATTTTCCCACAAGTGATTTCACTGGGGATGCTGGCAATGAACACTCACACAAGTCGACAAGATAAGGGCATGTTTCCCACAAGAGATTTTCATTGTGAATCTTGGCAATGTATTTTCAAATGTGTCCGCCATTTGGCAGCCAGCATCATCTCAGAAGGGATTTTCATGAGGATGCGGGCAACGCATTCTCACACTTGTCAAACATGTGGCGGCCTTTTTCCAACAACTGATATTATTGGGGCTGCTGGCAATGCATTGTGAAGCCTGTTTACAACAAGCCCGCATTTTTCCACCAAATGTTATTATTGCACATAAAGGCAATGGTTTCTCCCGCTTGTCCACCCGTTGGCACCTTGACATCACAAGTGATTTTGTTTGGTAAGCTGAGAATGCATTCTTACGTTTGTTCAGCCAGTTGCGGAATTTTTCCACCAAGTGACTTTATTGCTACTGGCTGTACATTCTCACGTTTGTCCAACTATTCGCCGCAGTTTTCCCCTAAAGTGATATTGTGTGTGTGGGTGTGGATGTTGGTTTTGAATTCTCACACGTGGACATTGGCTATCAGAATTTTAGGCCCAAATCACTTTATTGTGATTCCAGAGCATGCGTTCTCACTCTTGTCCACCAGTTGGCACCGTGATCTCAGTAGGGGTTTCATTGGGGATTCTGGGAAATCATTCATACAGTCCTTTAGCACCTGGTGGCCTTTTTCTCAAAGAGTGATTTTGTTGGGGATGCAGTCAATGCATGCTTCACCTTGTCCACCAGGGGGCAGAATATTTCCACCAAGTTTTTTTTAAAGGGGATGCGTTTAATGCTCTCCCACTTACCTCCACAAGGTGGCAGCATTTTTAAAACAAACGCTTTTCTTGGGAATGCCGGGAATGCTCTCTCACATTTGTAAACAATGTCAGGTAATTTCTCATCAAACGTTTTTACGGGAGATGCCTGAAATACATTATCACCTTTTATTCAAAGGGGCAGCATTTTTTCAACCAAATAATTTTACAGGGGCTGGCAATGGATGCTCACGTTTGTCCCACACTTGGCAGCATTTGTCCCAGAGAAAGTTTTTTTGCGGGGATGCGTGGCAGCGTTTCGCCCCAAATGATTTTATTGAGGATGCCTGCAAGGCAGTCTCAGGTCTCTACATGAGGTCACAGTAGTTTTCAACCACATGATTGGATTGGGGATACTATCAGCGCATTCTCACCCTTTTGCATTTTGCCGACAGAGAGGTTTTGTGGTGATTCTGACAATACATTCTCAGACTTATCTGAGAATTGGCAGTATTTCCGTACAAATGACCTTACTGGGGATGCTGGCAATGTATTCTCACGACTTTCCACGGAGGACAGCATTTTCAATCAAATAATTTTATGGGAGATGCTACGCAGCCATTCTTGCACTTGTCAACCAGAAGGCAGGTTTTCCCCAGTATGATTTTATTGGGCATGCTGGCACTGCATTCGTAATCTTTTTCATAGGTGGCAAAACTTTCCCAAAAACTTATTATTTGGGGGATACTGGCAATGAATTGTCATTCTCAAGCATCCGTTGGCAGCATTTTTTAGCTAATGATTTTGTTGGGGATGCTCGCCGTGCGTTTTCCTATTTGTCGACCAGTGCACCTGGTGCCCGCTGGAGGTGCTCCAGGCACATAAGTTAGAGATGGAGAATATGGACTTGCAAGGAAGCAGAGCCTAACGGAAAATCTTGATAATGCATTGCCAGATTTCTCAGTAAAATCCCTGTGAGAGCTCAGTTCCGTATTATGTTCGAACGTTGGAAGCAAATGCCAGGATCCCCAATAAAATTGTTTGGGTCAAAGATGCCGCTTCCATGTGGGCAAGCGTAAGACTGCCTTGACGTTATTCCCAATAAAATCATTCTAGGAACCGTGCTGCCTCTTAATGGATAATCTTGAGAATGCATTTTCAGCATCTACAAAATAATCACCAGAGTGAACATATAGGCCATCGGCTGGACAAATGTAAGAATGCCTTCTGAGCCTACCAAATAAACTTGCATAAATGTCCAGTGTTGGGTCCTAAAAAATGATGGATTTCTAAGTATCCTCCCTGTAGGGAGTCGGTCACACATTAGGAACAGGCAACCAGGTGGGAGACTTCACAGTTGAACCAAAGTCCCTCTCTAGAAGTATGACTGCACAGTGTTTTGCTGAGAGAATCAGTCTCTGAGGCCGAAGATCCCAAGCGACATTTAGCAAGGGGTGGAATAAGGTGCACAGATACCTGTGGCGAATTGAGTCAAGGCGTGTGGGAAGTCAGAAGTGTATTAGGTTCATTTGGGCAAGAATCCCCTGCTGGAAGAGTAAATGAGCAGAGGGACAATAAGAAGGAGAGTGTGCCACAGCCCTCACACACAAGCACACACAAGCACACACACACACATGCACACACACAGAGGCAAAGGCATGGACATGAATTTGTGTTGGGCAATCTCTGGACTATGATGTCCACAGTCAGTACACCTTGCCCGTTTTTGACACTTTTTACGTTTCCTCAAATGGAAATGGCCTCCTGTGAATATGATTGTTTATTGACTTTGTTCCTTCAGACCAAGCCCTTGTGCAACCAACTAATCCTTAAGCAATATCAAGTCATCCTTGCTACTCGTCACTGAAACCCAAGGAGTGGATGAGAGAAAGTCAGAATGAGAGAAAGACCAAAAGAGCAAAAGCAATGGAAACAAATAAAAAGTTACTAATCTAAAAGGAGTCAGACTGAGACCTTATCTTGGCGGTAATAATCCTGATGATCCAACTCTACCAGAATGTAGGCTACAGTCCTCTCCAGCCACAGTTCTTCCCTTTGACTCTCACTTCAGTCTCAGATATCCCTTATACTGGAATAGCCTCTACTGCCCGGGCATTTCTCCCTGTGGATATTACCAGGGGTCCCTGTGGATGTGTGGGAAGTGTTAAAGAAAACGAATTCTGAAGTGGGAAACGTGAGTTGCCTTAAGAAAGAGCCCACTAGACACCGAACCGAAGGAAACCTAAAGATGCTAAGGCAAAATAGGACTTCCTCAGGAATGTTTCTCTACAGGTACAAGGCCCATACACTGAGGCTCACAGTGAGGGGCGGGGCTGAATACGATGATGCCTGCTGTAGTCTCACAGTTTGGAAGAAATGTTTCAGAAGCCCAACAGCAAAGGGGAGCGAGTGGGGTGTCCAGGAGCCTTTTCCACGCTACGTGACCACATCCCAAGCCCCTGTCTGTAGGCTCAGTGAGACCACACTGAGCACAGCAAGAACCCATATCCGGACCTGAAGTGTCTGTCTTTACTGTATGGCTTATTCTTGACCCTTTGGTCAAATATTAATTGACCATGATGGCACGGGTCAATTTCAGGATTCTGTACTTTTCCATTGATCTATGTGCCTGTTCCTGTGCCAGAAGCAGGTTGTTCTGATCACAGTGGCTTTGCCCTACAGCAGGATATTCAGTAATGTGATCCTACAACTCTGTTCTTTCTCAAGAATACTGTGGGTGCACGGGGTCTTTTTTGGTTTCCTATAAATTTTCGAAACATTTTTTCCAGCTCTGTGAAACACACTGTTGGGATTGATGACAATTGTGTTGAATTTATAGATTGTTTTGGGTAGCATGGATATTTTGATAATGTTAATTCTTTCAGTCTATAATTCTTTCACTCCTTTGTATCTTCCTCTATTTCTTTTTTCAATGTCCTGTTTCTGAATACAAGTCTTTTACATCCTTCTTTGACTTTAATCCTAGGTGTCTTATTTTTTCAGTTGCAATGGTAAATGGTATAGTCTTTTCTAAGAGTTCATAATCGGTGTAAAAAAAATGCCATCAATGTGTTGATGTTAATTTTGCTTCCAGCTTCCTTGCCAAATTCATTAATTATATCCACAAGTACTCGGTGGACTCTTTAGTTTTTTATGTACAATATCATGTCATCTGCAAGTAATGACAGTTAACCTTCTCTCTTCTGATACGGATGCCTTTTATGTTCTCTTTTTGTCTGCTCGCTGTGGCTAGGACTTCCAGTAGTATGCTGAGCAGTAGTGGTGAAAGGGGCAACCGTGTCTTATTCCTCTTCTTAGGGGATATGGTTTTAGCCTTTGCACGTTGAGTATGATTTTGGCCCCAGGTATGTTGTATATGGCCTTTATTATGTTGAGATATATTCCCTCTATTTCCACTTTGCTCCCAGTTTTTTCCAAAATGGGTGCTGGATTTTCTAGAATATTTTCTCTGTATCTATTGATATGATCATAAGATTTTTGTCCTTCATTTTGTTTAGCTCTCACATTTCTTGATTTGCGAATATTATACCAGCGCTGCGTCTCCAGAATAAATCACACTTGGTCATGGTGTATGATCTTATTTAATGTATTGCTGGATAAAATTTGGTAATATATTTTCTGAGGATTTTGGCACCTATGTTCATGAGGGACGTTGGTCTGTGAAATTCTTTATTTGCAGGATCTTCATCTGGTTTTGGGATTTATTATAATACTGGTCTCATAAAAATATCTCCCTCCTCTGGAATTTTCTAAAATATTTTGAGGAGAGTGGGTTTTAATTCTTCTTTAAATGTTTAGGTAAGCTCGCATGTAAATCCATCTGGCCCCAGACACTTGTTTGCTGGAAGTTTTTTTCTTATTACTTCTTCAATTGCATCCATTTTTACTGGCCCTCCAGGTTTTCTGATTCTTTCCGATTGAGTTTTAGCAGATTGTAGTTTTGAGGAATGTGTCCATTTTACGCAGCTTCCCCACTTTATTGTTGTGCATAGTGTTTTCTTAGTATTCTTTCTGTTTCTGTCATGTCAGTTGTTATATCGCCTCTTTCACATCTGATTTTGTTTTCTTGGGTCCTCACCGTTTGTTTTTTGGTGCGTCTGGCTAAAGACTCATCGATCTTATTTCTGTCAGAAAACTAGTTCTTACTTTCATTGATATTTTGTACTGTGTTTTTGGTCTCTGTGTCGTTCATTTCTGTTCTGATCTTCACTATTTTCTTTCTTCTACATCTCCTCGAAATGTTCAGGTCCTCTTCCCTTTTTAATATTGGGTTGTTGTTTTTGTTTTGTTACTTACATAAGAAATAAAAATGACTTTACATTCTGAATTCTGTGTTTTATTTTAATCTCTGATAGCAGATTTATGCCCCTTCAGAAATTGATGTAGAATATACGTCATCTAAAACTAAACATTTTAAACTATACGCTCCAGTGGTTTTAAAATTGGAATAATGTAGAACTGTTACAGCATAACAAGAAGCTAGAAAAATTCCAGGACAAGTTGAAAGGGAAACTGAGATAGATTTTTAGACAGCAGTTTGAGTTAAGCCTATCTTCCCTAAGCCAAAGGCACTGGAGAATAAATAGTTTGTATTAGATGGGAAAGATGCAGAAACCCAGGTGCAGAGACTAGGGCACAGGAAACCACCTGGACAGGAACCCCCAGAGGCCTACAAGGGACAAAGACTGGGAAAACAAGAACTTTGTCCCCAGGTAATCTATTCTCCCAGAGCATGTCATGGGTCATGCGGTGGAGACCCCCTAAGCATTCCTCCCTAAAGATACCTTTTAAGTCTCAGTTGTATTTCAGCTCCAGGCCCATAAAAGCATTAAGACAAGACAAGTGGCATTGGAGTGGACTCAGGACCAGACACATTGACAAATGAGGCCCTTCCTGGCATGGACTAATCAGTGGCGACCAGCACCCTGAAAGGGCACCCCTGGAAAGCTGATGAATATTCTCTTGAGAACTCCCCTTAAGCCTCCCATAAGATTTTCCACCTGCAAGGGAGATAAATATGCTCAGGACAAAGGACCAAGTGTGAGCTCCCCTACACCACAGGAAAGCGTGACAGCGCCAGTTTCCTCCTTCCTTCTGCGGGGGCCCCATGGTGCTTTCAACCAGGGGAGCAATGGGCAGTGGCAGCTCATCCCAGGCTTGTCTTCTGAAACTGTCTGAAAGGTCTTGGAAATGTGTCCAAGGCCCCCTTTTCTCTGACTTCCCAGTGAGCAAAGGCAGCCCAGCCTAGGCTATCCTGTTACTTCGTCTATGCACCTGCCTTGGTTCACCAGCCTAAGTACATTTTTATTACAGCCATTAAAGCTTTGGGTTTTTTTCTTCATTTTTTTCTCTTGATTGAAATCTTTCCTTCAAGATGACAAGAGCTGAGGCCTTCTGCCTGTATCCCCTGTAACACAACCGTCATCTTTTCACTTCGGAAACCTTAATGTCAACATAAAAGAAAGCCTCATCCCATTTAAAGAGTATACCCAATTCTACTCTGGACTATTTCCTCATTTACACTGATGTCTTTCCCATCTCCATGGCTATGCTATTGCTATTGCCGTTGTTGTTAACCCTCACTAGAGGATATTTTTTTCATTGACTTCCAGAGAGAGTGGCATGGAAGAAGGGGTAGAGAGAGAGAGGTGCCTCAGTGTTAGAGACACAGACATTGGTTGCTTTTCTAATTCGCTGCACACCTGGGATGAGGAATGAATCTACAACCTAGGTATGTGCCCTCAACTGGGAATCAAACCTGAGACCCTTCAGTGTGCAGGCCGACACTATACCACTGAGCCCCGCTGCCCAGGGTAGATATGCCTTTTTAAATATGAAGTTTGTAGGTATATTTAACTTGAAATTGGTAGAGGTTTTAAAATGATTTCTTTAGTTTTACTCATGTTTTCATTGGTGATTTGCCACTATTATATTACTGGCATTAATTTTGCAACAGTTTGTATGTAGCAGGGAGGAAACACTTTTAGATCAGGGTCCAAATAGAGTAGTGTATACGAACTTTTTTTGTTAAAAACTTTTATAGCAATGAGAACCAGAAAAATTTCTACTAAACTATCTAACACTACAACTGAAAGATTTAGAAAGAGAACAGAAAACAAGAAAGGGCCCAGAGGAAGTAAAAGGAAGAAAATAATAAAGAACCAGAGCCTAAATAAATAACGTAGAGACTAAAAAATTAAAAAAGGTCAATGCAACCAAGAGCTTGTCTTTGAATAGACAATCAGTGTGATGAACTTTTAACCCAACTCACCAAAAACCAAAGACAGAGGTCAAAAATAAATAAATTGAGGAACAAAAGAAGTGAAGTAACAACTGATACCACTGAAATACAAAGGGTTGTAAGCAAATACCCTGAACAACTATATGCCAACAACCTGGATGAAATAGACAAATTTCTGGAAATACACAACCTTCCAATACTCAGTGAGGAAGAATCAGGCATGCTGAACACGTTGATAAAAACTGGTGAAATTGGAACAGTGATTTTTTAAAAAATGCCCAAGAGAAAAAGGGCCAGGCCCAGACAGTTTCAGAGGGGAGTTTTATCAAACATTCAAAAAATAATTCAAATTGTTCCAAAAAGTCCGAGAGGAACAAACACTCCCAAGCTCTTTTTAGGCAGCCTGAATAATCCCAACTACAAATCCAGGTAAAGACCTTGCAAAGAAAGAATTACAGGCCAATATCCGTGATAAACAGAGATGCTAAAATCTTCAAACAAATATTAGCAAATTGGATCAAGCAATATGTTAAACAGATCACACCCCATGACCAAGTGGGGTTTATTCCAGGGATGCAGGTTTGGTACAGTATTCACAAATCTACAAATGTGATGCATCACAGGAACCATTTGACAAACAAAAATCTCATGATCATCTCAGTAGGTGCAGAAAGAGAAACAAAACCCAGCGCCCATTTTTGAGAAAAACTCTCAGCACAGTGGGGATAGAGGGATCATGCCTAAACACATTAAAGTCCTTATAGGACAAACCTTCAGTCAACTTCATACTCAATGGGCAAAAACTAAAACATATCCCCTAATAAGAGGAACAAGACAGGGACGTCCACTTTCACCATCTTTTATTCAACAGAGTGTTGGAAGTCCTTGCCACAGCGATCAGACAAGGAGAAAACATAAAAGGCATCCAAATTGGAAAGGAGAAATAAAACTGTCACTGTTTGCAGATGACCTGATATTGTATGCTGAGAACACTAAAGATGTCACCAAAAGACTTCTAGATTTAATAATAAATGAACCCAGCTATGCAGCAGGATGGAAAATTAATGCCCAGAAGTAAATGGCATTTTTAAACAACATTCATGATCTCTCAGAAAGAGAAACTAAAACAAACAAACAAACAAACAAAAACACATTTAACGTGCAACAATAAAATTAAGATACTTAGGAATTAACTTAACCAAAGGGGTGAAAGACGTGTACTTGCAAAACAAATATGTTCAAAAAAGAGATAGAGGAAGCTATAAACAAGTGTAAGAATATACCATGCTAATGGATTGCTAGAATCAACCTCATTCAGATGTCCGTACTCCCCAAAGCAATCTATAGATTCAAACTATTCATAAAATACCAATGTCCGATATCACAGACCTAGAAGAAGTAGTGCAAAAATTTAAAGGACACAAAAAGGACAGGACCCCAAATCGCTGCAGCAATTTTGGGAGGAAGAAAAAAGTGGAAGGAATCAAAATAATACATATCAAGATATAGTAAAGCCATTTTAATCGAAACAGAATGGAACTGGCAGAAGAACAGACTTAATGACATAAATGGAACTGAACAGAGAACCCAGGAATTGACCCAACTCATTACACTCAATTGAGATTTTACAAAGGAGGCAGAGCATACAGTGGAGTAAAGGAAGTCTCTTCAATAAATGGTGTTGGGAAAATTGGACAGGAACTTTCAAAATAATGCAACTAGACCACTATCTTGCACCGCACACAAGGATCAACTCCAACTGGATAAAAAACTTAAAGGTAAAACATGAAACCATTAAAAATCCTAGAAGGAAATGGAGGCAGCATGATCTCAGACATCTCTCATTGCAATATGCTTACCAATACACTGCCTAGGGCAATGGAAGCAAAGGAGAAAATAAACAAATGGGACTACAGCAAAATAAAAAGATTCTGCACAAAGATACCATCAACAAAATGCAAAGGGAACTCATTATATGGGAGAACATATTTGCCGATGATACATCTGATAAAGGGTTACTACCCCTAATATTTTAAGAAACACACCTTCACAAGAGGAAGACAAACGATCCAATTAAAAAACGAGCAAAGACCTAAGTAGACACTTCTCCAAAGAGCGCATAAACATGTCCAAGAGACATATGAAAAATGCTCAGTGTCACTAATCACCAGAGAGATGAAAATTAAAGCAATAATGGGGTATCACCTGAGGTCTTCCAGAATGGCTATGTTTTCAATAAGTCAATAAACAGAAAGTGCCTGTGAGGGTGTGCAGAAAAGCTCACCCTAGTATACTGCTGGTGGGAATGCAGACTCGTGCAGCCTGTATGGAAAACCTTATGACATAGGAGGTTTTCTCAAAAATTGAAATACAGAACTGCCATTGAACCCAGTGGCCCCACTGCTTGGAATATGTCCTACGAAACCAGGAACATCGATCAGGAAGAATATATAAACCCCTCTGTTCAGAGCAGCACAATTTACAATAGCTCACAGGAATGGGTACATGAATCTGCTTTGATTCTGAGTGACGGTAGACATGCACACTCCTGCATCTTCCTTCAGCTTCCTGCCTGAACATGATGCCACACTGCAGTTCTTCAGACTTTCTGTCTCTTCCCAATGCCGCAGTGGCCTGGCGTCATAGGCTATCCTTCCGAGCCTCAGGGTGTTCATGTGAGAGAAAAATGTCCCAGCTACCTGACAACCCAAGGGGGAGCCCCACTGGCATCTCCTCACATGTCCTCTAAGTGCCTTCTCCTGGTTCCAACATCCTCAAGTAGTCCTTACTGATTTTCTGGCAGAGCAAAAAGTGATCGTCCAGAGACGGCAGGGATCTGACTAAAAATCCAAAAGCAGGGGAACACACCAAGCTCTCTTAGGGCATTGCAAGCAAGCCTCCACCTCAGCAATCCTGTCAGACCCTGCCACGCTGTGGGCAGAGAACTAGTTGAAGTAGTTAAGGCTGCTGTTCTGGTGCCTGGAGCTGTTGGCCCATCGTTCATAATGCTGGCACCACTGAATGCAAGAGGCATAGGATGCACTGTATCCTGCAGCATGAGGAGTGTGTGGAGAAGGGCACATCACCTTTCAAGTTCTATGCACTTCCTGCTGCTGCCCATAGAGAGAGCCTGCTCCCGCCTGTGATGGTAATGAGATACTCCTTCACAGTGGCAGTACTGCATTAGTATGATTTGCTACAAAAGGACAGTTAACCTTGCCATCATCCCTGGCATGTCTGGCTCCCTCCACCTGCAGAAGGAATGTGGGTGGGGGTTAGGGACATCTCACTCCTGGACACCCAAGTGTCCCTGCTTACATGGACAGGTTATATTCTCAAGGCCCCTCCCTTTCCAGCACCAGTACCTGCAACATCACCTTCACATTGATCGTGTGGCTATGAAAGAACTAAAACATGGAGATCTACAAAACAGCCTGGCTTGGCCTGAACCACCTATCTTCTGGCCCCATTCCTTCTGCATAAGAGGCACAGAGGAACACAGAGGTTCCTGGGGTTACAGGTGCCTGCACCCATGCGGTCACACTGATTCCTCACAGGCTTTGATATCCCCACACCCTTGCCTGCACACGGCTTCACAGGATACCCTGATTCACGCACGTCACACGTTCCTGCCTCTGATGGAGGACTTGGGCATGCCCACACCATTTTGGGCTACTAAAACAGCTCTTCCAAACTGTGACTGGACAGAGGGCATCACGCTACTCAGCCCCGCCCCTCACTGTCAGCCTCAGTGTATGGGCCTCAGAACTGTGGTGAAACATTCCTGAGGAAGCTCTATGTTACCCGAGCATTTGCAGCTTTCCCAGGGTTTGGTGTCTGGGGGGCTCTTGCTTACGGCTACTCACGTTTCCCACTTCAGAATCCATTTTCTCTACCGCTTTCCCACAGATCCACAGTGACCCCTAGTAATATCCACAGGGAGAAATGCCCGGGACATTACAGACTGCTCAGTCTGTGGGATATCTGAGGCTGAAGTGACAGGCAAAGGGAAGAACTGTGGCTGGAGAGGACTGTAGCCTACATTCTGGTAGAGTTGGGTGATCAGGATAACTACGGCCAAGATACGGTCTCAATCTGACTCCTTTTACATCAGTTCTCTTGTTTTTGTTTCCATTACTCTTGCTCTTTCTGTCTTTTCCTCATTCTGACTCTTTCTTCCATCTACCCATTGGGTTTCAGTGACCCGTAGAAAGAACGACTTGATGCTGCCTAAGGGTTTCTTCATTGCAGGAGAAAGGCTCAGTCTGAAGGAACAAAGTAAATAAACAATCATATTCACACGAGGCCATTGTTATGTGAGGAAATGTAATACCGTCAAAAATGCACAAGATGTACTGGCTGTGGACATCATGGTCCAGAGATTGCCCAACACAACTTCACGTACATGCCTGTGCCTCTGTGTGTGTTGTGTGTGAGGGCTATAGAACACTCTGCATCTTATTGTCCCTCTGGGCATTTACCCTTCCAGCTGGGGATTCGACCCCAAGTGAACCTAATATCCAGACTGACTGCTCACATGCCTTTGCTCTCTTCCCCACAACTCCTACATGCAATTTATACTCCCACTGGCTAAGTGTGGTTCTGAATCCTGGGCTCAGAGGATGATTCTCGCAGCAAATACAGTGCACTCATACTTCTAGGGAGGGATTCTGCTTCAAGTGTGAAATGCACTGGGAAGCCTCCCACCGCGTTGCCTGCTGTCAGTGTGTGAGCTGACCTCCGACAGAAAGGAACCTGGAAATCCATCATCCTTTCGGAGCTCGCAGTGGACATTCAGGCCCTTGCTCCCAAATCCCTTTCCTTGAGCTACCTTATGTCCCTGGGTCCATTAGTATCACCCACTTCAATGGACTTACTCTTAGTTCTCCCTCCTCCCCAGCCTCCAGCACACAGAAAGAATTCTGTCTTCTCATACTGTCCTAAAGCATAACAACTTAACCGCCACTGCCACTGCACAGGCCCAGCCCTCAAGGCAATGCTCATTCACAGGCAGCCAGTTGTAATGCCCCAAACTAGGGACAAACACCACAGAGACAGACGCTATTGATGCTCTTGATTTATGTGTTCCAAGAACACACGACAAACAGACAAACAGAGCTGATGCTCCTGCTTTAACTTTCCATTTCATACCGTGCTCTGGATCTCTCTGTGACTGAATACCTGGTCACACAGACATTCTGCTCCATTGTCCTGTGCAGGAACATAATGTCTGCTTGAAAACACATACTCATGTCAAAACCTTCTTATGTGCACTTCTCTATTTGAAGGAAAATGGATGGTCCCTCCTATTTAACTCACACTGTGGGAGATACCCTAACACAATAATTGACTATCATCTCCTAGCAAAATTCCTAAAGAGTATAGTATAATTATTGGTGGCCCTAACATGAAGAGTCGGTCATTGCTGAAATTAGGATCTCTTAAATTTCCTGCTGCCTTGTGTTGGATGCATCACACCACACCACCTTTTTAATGAGCAATGACCTCAGGATCACCCAGTTAGGAATTTGGACACACCTAAGGAAATATTTGATGGTTGCAATGATCCATAAAAGGAAGTGGTGGCACAGCAGCCTCAGCCTTTGTATGAAAAGACTCCTGGACAAGTGTGGGAAGGGTCAGAGGAAGGACATCATGGGAGCCTCCATTTAAGGAATAGTAGATGGGCCTAAGGGTGAGGGAGGTGGCCTGGAGCGAGAGTTCAGAGGAGTGGGTCAATGAATCTGCTTTGATGCTGAATGATTTTGCACATGCACACTTCCTCATTTTACATCAGGTGTCCCTGTCTGAATATAATTCCCACTGCAGTGCTACATACTTCCTTTCTCAACCTGATTCTCTGAGGACCTGACATAACAGGCTCTATTCCTCCCAGTATCAGGGCGTCCATGAGAGAAAGCAATGACCCAGCTACCTAGCAAACTAGGGGCGAGTGTCCAGGAACAGTCCCCCTCACCTGTACTCCTCTACCTTCACTCTCCTGGGGCCAAGCTCCTCGCACAGTACTTGAGATGATTAGACCACACTTCTATTACTGATGTTCTAGTAGGGCAAACAGGACTAGTCAGAAGAAGCCAGGGATCTCACTTTACGAACCCAAGAGGTAGGGGAACCCAAAGCTCTCCTTCTGCATTGCCACCGAGGCCCAACCTCAGTATCCTGTCATATCCTTCCAGGTCGCAGCATTTTTCTCCTAAATAACATTGTCGGGAATGCTGGAAAGGCATTCTCACGCTTATCCAATAGATGGCAGCTTTTCGTTTCAAATCATGTTATTGGGGATGTTGGCAATTCATTCTCATGCTTGTCAAAACATGGCAGCTTTTTTTTACAAATAAAGTTACTGAGCAGGCTGGCAATGCATATCCACACTTGTCCACGAGATGGCAGCATGACTTCACATGTCATTTCATTCGGGATGGTACCACTGCATTCCCTCGTTTCTCCACCAGGTGGCAGCACTTTTCCACCAAATGATTTCATTGGGCATGCACGGTAGGCATGCTCAGGTATGCCCAAGAGTTGTTTGCATTTACCTCAAAATGTCATTTCTTTCGTGATGCTGGAAATGGATTCTCATTCTTGAACAGTCACAGCATGCAGTTATGTCCGCACGTGCCAAAAGGCGGCTTCTAACAGAAAAATACAGTTTGCACATACTTCTACAAAGGGAATTTGGTTTAACTGTGAAATGAACGTAAAACCCCGGCCTGGTTCCCTGCTGTCTCCCTAAAGCGAGGGTATGGCAAACGCATCATCCTTTATAACTTATCACTGCAAATTCCGACCCTTGCACACAAGGCCTTTCCTTGAACTCCCTTATCACCCAAGGGAAAATGGTAAACTCTATTGGACTTTCACTGATTTCTTAATCCACCACAGTCTCTACCACACAGAAAGAATTTTGGCTTCTGATACCATCAGAAAACACAACTTAGCCACTTCTGCAATTGTAAAGGCCATGCATTCACGGGGCGGGTAATTCAGAGAGTCCATTGTCAAGGCAAACAATACATAAACAGGCACATTAGATGCTCTCGCTTTATCTTGCCATTTATTCCATGTGCTGCATATATCCATGGCTGAATGCCTTTCCACAGGGACATTCTGCACCTAATTTCTACGCAGGAAAAGAATCTTTGCTTGAAACACCTTTTAATCTGAAAAAGCTTCTCACGTGCACTACTTATATTGGAAGGTCCCTCCTATAGTTCTCACACGTTAAATACGTGCAGTTAACAGAGCAAATCTGGTATCATCTCCTCTGAGGATAATCAAAAAGTATTTAAAAATCATGTCAAGCCCAAACCTGACAAAGTTGGAATCTCTTCCGTTTTCTCCAGCCATGCATTCAACAGTTCCCACCACAACTTGGTTGTGATGGGCAGTGTACCCAGGAAGGCCAGCGATACAATTCAGTAAATACATGGTGGTTGTGATGATCAATAGAGGGATGTGGTGGCACAGCAGCCTCAGCATTTTCATGAAGGAGGATACTGGAAAATTGTGGAGGGGGTTCTAGGAAGCACATCACAGAACTTCTCTTTAATGCATGGTAGGCAGGCCTGAGGGTGGTGTTGGTGACCTGAGGTGTGAGATCAGAGAAATAGGCCAAAGAATCTACTTTCATTCTGAGTGACAGAGGAAACAGACATGACCTCATCATCCTTCAGCCTCCCCCAAGTGAACATGATTGGCACTGCGGTGCTCAGAACTTCCAGCCTCATCCTCATACCGTGATGATGTCACAGGCTGTATTTCTCCCAGCTTCAGTGTGTTCATGTGAGAAAACAATGTCCCAGCTACCTGGCAATCCAGAGGCAAGTGAAGAGTTGGTCTCTGCTCACCTGTTATCATCTATGTCCCCTCTCCTGATGCCAACATACACTCATAGTTCTCACTGTTGATCTGGAAAGGAAAAATGGGCTCCACAGGAGAGGGCAGGCGTCTAAACCACAAACCCAAAAAGCAGGGGATCACACCAAGCTCTCTAATGGCATTTCCTGCAAGGACCCACCTAAGCAATCCTGTCAGATCCCGAAACATGGTGATCAGAGACGAAGTTGAAGAAGTGAATGCTGCTGTTCTGCCTGCAGTTGTAGGCCTGTCGTTCATACTGCAGGTACCACTGAATGTGAGTGGAATGGGTCACCCTGTATCCTGCAGCTTGAGGAGTGTGTGGAGAGGAACCTGTCACCTTCCAACTTGGACACACTTCTTGCCGCAGGCCATGCAGGGAGCCTCCTCTCTCCTGTGATGGCTATGAGAGGATCCTTCACAATCACAGTATCGTGGATGTAGGGGTTTTTGTGAAAGAGCAGCACAGTCTTGCAGCGATTGCTGCCATGCCAGGCTTCCTTCACCTGCAAAAGGATAGTGGATCCGGTTTAGGGTGATAACTTATTCCAGAACTCCCGCCTATTCCTTCCTGCAGGGATAGGATTTTTTCACAAGCTCTCTACCTCCCCAGCCGTGGTCTGCACAGCCTGACCTTCAGATTGATCATGTGGCTGAGCATGGTTTCATCTTGGTCACTGATAATGGCTGACAATTCCAGATTGTTGACAAATTGCAGCAGGTCAAAACGCCTGCACGCTGCAAGCTGAACATGAAACAGCTACAAAAAGGAGCAGATCCTTAAAGCAGCTTGGATTGCTCCCACCTCTCTAACCCCTAGCCCAGCTCCTTCACCATAAGATGCAAAAAGAGAGCACAGTGGTTCTTGTGGGCTCCATGTGTTTATACACACACGGGCACACTGTTTTCCTGACAGCCTTTGACCTCGCCTACATACTTGCCTGCTGAGTGCTTAACAGGATACCTTTATTTGTGGACATCACTCATTCCTGCCTCTCACTGACTTGGATATACAGAGGACTTGGACACGCAGCCCCCCTCGAGTGCAGCATTACCCCAAGAAGAACCTGAGTGACACAGAGCAGTGTGGAGGCAATGGCCCTTGTTCTGCGCATGAGTCTGATCTGGGACGGCGCTCCTGAAGCCCAGGGAGAGTTTTTGTGGTACTGGTGAGATAAAAGGGTGTCTCTGAGATTTTGGATCACACTGTTCTCACTATCCTGAGCTTCACTCCAATGTGTCTATTTGATTCTGAGCTACCGATCCCCACTAATACATTTCTCATGCACTAGGGCAGGCATATTGCGTTCCCTTCTGTAGAGTCAAGGATACACTATTGACTCAGCATCTGGCAATGCACTGAACGTTTGTGCTTTTCAGTTCTAAACAGGGCTGCCGCCGCTGCCAGGTACTGGGCTTGAGCCAGCAGAAGGATCTGCTCACTTGTAAGTTCACGGGCTACATTCCTAACTTAAGTGCCCGGAGCACATCCAGTGGGGACCAGGTGCACTTCCCACTGAGCCAATCCTCTTCGTGCTCCTGCTCGACTGGCTCTTCTTGTGGATGTTTTGTTTCTATCTGTGCCTGAGGCTCAACATCAACCACCACCTTCATGACATTTATGGCGTCCTCTCACCCAGGACAAACTGCTCCCTGCCAATTAATTCCTCCTCAATCAATTCCTTCTCCTCTCCCTGCTCCACCCTGTCTGGCCCTTGTAGAAACTCATGATACATTTCCTCTGCCAAAGCATAACTTACCCACTTCTGCAACTGTAAGGCCCAGCCCTCCCAGGGACTGGTCGATCATTCCAAGGCAGCCAATCGTAAGGCTCAAACCAACACACAAACAACAGACAGACAGACAGACAGACAGACACGGTACTTGCTCTTAATTTATCTTTCTAACTACATGCCATGCTCTGGATGTCTCCGCATCTCAATGCTTTCCCACAGGGACATTCTGCATCTATTTCCTGTGCAGGGAAACAATGTTTGCTTGAAAACACATATTTCGCTGAGAAAGCTTCTCATGTGCACGACTCTTCTTTGAAGTAAAATGGACAGTCCCTCCTATTTATCTCACAGTGTGGGAGGTCCCCTGAACACAACAAACCTCCTATTGTCTCCTCTGACTATTACTAAAGAATACTGAATAATCCCCAATCTGTAAAATGGGTCACTGCCGCCAGTGGGATCTCTTAAGTTTCCACCAGCCCTGTGTTCAACATGTGCCGCCACAACCCGTTTATAACGGGCAGTGTTTTCAGGATGACCTGTGGAGGAATAAGGAGACACTTAAGGAAATATATGGTGGTTGTGATGATCAATAGAGGCAAGTGGTTCCAGAGCAGCCTCAGCCTTTGCATTCTCATGCTGAAACACCACGTGGCAGCATTTTCTCCTCAAATGGTATTATTGCAGATGCTCACTCTGAATTCTTACTTTTGTCCAGAGGCGGCAGAAAGTTTCTTACCAACGATTGTTCTGGGGATGCTGGCAATGCATTCTCACACTTTTCCACCAGGTGTCGGCATGATTTCACGAGTAATTTTATTGGGGATGCTGGAAAAGCATTCACAATTCCATTCAACAGGTGGAAACATTTTCAACAGGATGAATCCATTGGTGAACTCGTGGATGCATTCTCACGTTTACCCACCAGGTGGCAGTATTGTTCCAACTGAGGATCATATTTGGGATGCTTGTGGAGATGCAGAAGATGCATTTTCTCGTTTGTCCACCAGGTGGTGGCATTTTGACACCACGAGATTTTATTGGCTATGCTGACAATGGAAGCTAATGTGTGTCAAGCAGGCAGCAGAATTATTTTACCGCACGATTTCGCTGGAGATGCTTGCAATGGTTCTATATTTATCAGTTGGCGTCAATATTCCACTAGTGAATATCAGGAATGTTCTGGAAGTG
The DNA here is from genome assembly GCF_964146895.1 of Miniopterus schreibersii. NCBI lineage: Eukaryota > Metazoa > Chordata > Mammalia > Chiroptera > Miniopteridae > Miniopterus > Miniopterus schreibersii. The sequence continues at coordinate 9,999,219 of NC_138120.1, read as the reverse complement.
CATTCTCACGCTTTTCCACCAGGTGGCAGAATTTCCCCACAAAGTACTTTTACTGAGGATGCTGGCAAGGCATTCCCACGTTTTTTTCTACAGCTGTCTGCATTTTCCCTCCACTGTCCCATTTTGGGGAAACTGGCAATGCATTTTGGCGCTGAAACATGAGATGGCAGCATTTTTCCACCAACGATTCTGTTTGAGATGCTGGCAATGCTTTCCCACGTTTGTCTTAACACGTTTGTGGAAGCATTTTTACTACCAAATTATATTATTGGGGGTGTTGAAAATTCAGTCTCAAGTTTGAAAAAGACTTGGCTACATTTTCCACAAATGTGATTATTTTGTGGATGTTGACAAGGCATTCTCACGTTTTAACAGCCATTGAACCTACTTTCCCAAAAATGATTCTATTGGGAATAGTGGCATGGCACTTTCACTTTTGTTCAATAGCTGGCAACACTTTCACCACAAAGTATCGTTTGGGGAATGCTGGAAGCACGTTCGTCCAACGTACTTCGTAGAAGTACTTTTCCACAAAATGATTTTATTGCGGATGCGGGCAATGCATTCTTCAGTCTCTCAAACAAGAGGCCACATTTTCCACCAAACGATTACTTTGGTTGTGCTGGCAATGCATTCCCACATCTGTCCACAAGGTGGCCACTTTTGTTTACCAAGGGATTTTCCTGAGAACGCTGGCAATGCATTCCCTTGCTCCAATACCAGGTGACAGCATTTTCTCCACAAGTGATCTTATTGGAGATGCTGTAACTGCATTTTCACATTTGTAGAAAGGTGACTGGTTTCTTATTTACAAATGATTGTTTTAAGGCTGCTGGCAATTCCTTCTGACACTCAAACACCAGGTGCAGTATTTTCCCACCAAATGATATTATTGAGGATCCTGGCACTGCATGCTCCTCCTTGGAGAACAAGTGGCAGCTATTTTCCACCATGTAACTTCACTGGGGCTTCTGGCGATGCATTTTCACTCTTGTCCAATAGGTGGAAGCATTTTCCCACAAGTGATTTCACTGGGGATGCTGGCAATGAACACTCACACAAGTCGACAAGATAAGGGCATGTTTCCCACAAGAGATTTTCATTGTGAATCTTGGCAATGTATTTTCAAATGTGTCCGCCATTTGGCAGCCAGCATCATCTCAGAAGGGATTTTCATGAGGATGCGGGCAACGCATTCTCACACTTGTCAAACATGTGGCGGCCTTTTTCCAACAACTGATATTATTGGGGCTGCTGGCAATGCATTGTGAAGCCTGTTTACAACAAGCCCGCATTTTTCCACCAAATGTTATTATTGCACATAAAGGCAATGGTTTCTCCCGCTTGTCCACCCGTTGGCACCTTGACATCACAAGTGATTTTGTTTGGTAAGCTGAGAATGCATTCTTACGTTTGTTCAGCCAGTTGCGGAATTTTTCCACCAAGTGACTTTATTGCTACTGGCTGTACATTCTCACGTTTGTCCAACTATTCGCCGCAGTTTTCCCCTAAAGTGATATTGTGTGTGTGGGTGTGGATGTTGGTTTTGAATTCTCACACGTGGACATTGGCTATCAGAATTTTAGGCCCAAATCACTTTATTGTGATTCCAGAGCATGCGTTCTCACTCTTGTCCACCAGTTGGCACCGTGATCTCAGTAGGGGTTTCATTGGGGATTCTGGGAAATCATTCATACAGTCCTTTAGCACCTGGTGGCCTTTTTCTCAAAGAGTGATTTTGTTGGGGATGCAGTCAATGCATGCTTCACCTTGTCCACCAGGGGGCAGAATATTTCCACCAAGTTTTTTTTAAAGGGGATGCGTTTAATGCTCTCCCACTTACCTCCACAAGGTGGCAGCATTTTTAAAACAAACGCTTTTCTTGGGAATGCCGGGAATGCTCTCTCACATTTGTAAACAATGTCAGGTAATTTCTCATCAAACGTTTTTACGGGAGATGCCTGAAATACATTATCACCTTTTATTCAAAGGGGCAGCATTTTTTCAACCAAATAATTTTACAGGGGCTGGCAATGGATGCTCACGTTTGTCCCACACTTGGCAGCATTTGTCCCAGAGAAAGTTTTTTTGCGGGGATGCGTGGCAGCGTTTCGCCCCAAATGATTTTATTGAGGATGCCTGCAAGGCAGTCTCAGGTCTCTACATGAGGTCACAGTAGTTTTCAACCACATGATTGGATTGGGGATACTATCAGCGCATTCTCACCCTTTTGCATTTTGCCGACAGAGAGGTTTTGTGGTGATTCTGACAATACATTCTCAGACTTATCTGAGAATTGGCAGTATTTCCGTACAAATGACCTTACTGGGGATGCTGGCAATGTATTCTCACGACTGTCCACGGAGGACAGCATTTTCAATCAAATAATTTTATGGGAGATGCTACGCAGCCATTCTTGCACTTGTCAACCAGAAGGCAGGTTTTCCCCAGTATGATTTTATTGGGCATGCTGGCACTGCATTCGTAATCTTTTTCATAGGTGGCAAAACTTTCCCAAAAACTTATTATTTGGGGGATACTGGCAATGAATTGTCATTCTCAAGCATCCGTTGGCAGCATTTTTTAGCTAATGATTTTGTTGGGGATGCTCGCCGTGCGTTTTCCTATTTGTCGACCAGTGCACCTGGTGCCCGCTGGAGGTGCTCCAGGCACATAAGTTAGAGATGGAGAATATGGACTTGCAAGGAAGCAGAGCCTAACGGAAAATCTTGATAATGCATTGCCAGATTTCTCAGTAAAATCCCTGTGAGAGCTCAGTTCCGTATTATGTTCGAACGTTGGAAGCAAATGCCAGGATCCCCAATAAAATTGTTTGGGTCAAAGATGCCGCTTCCATGTGGGCAAGCGTAAGACTGCCTTGACGTTATTCCCAATAAAATCATTCTAGGAACCGTGCTGCCTCTTAATGGATAATCTTGAGAATGCATTTTCAGCATCTACAAAATAATCACCAGAGTGAACATATAGGCCATCGGCTGGACAAATGTAAGAATGCCTTCTGAGCCTACCAAATAAACTTGCATAAATGTCCAGTGTTGGGTCCTAAAAAATGATGGATTTCTAAGTATCCTCCCTGTAGGGAGTCGGTCACACATTAGGAACAGGCAACCAGGTGGGAGACTTCACAGTTGAACCAAAGTCCCTCTCTAGAAGTATGACTGCACAGTGTTTTGCTGAGAGAATCAGTCTCTGAGGCCGAAGATCCCAAGCGACATTTAGCAAGGGGTGGAATAAGGTGCACAGATACCTGTGGCGAATTGAGTCAAGGCGTGTGGGAAGTCAGAAGTGTATTAGGTTCATTTGGGCAAGAATCCCCTGCTGGAAGAGTAAATGAGCAGAGGGACAATAAGAAGGAGAGTGTGCCACAGCCCTCACACACAAGCACACACAAGCACACACACACACATGCACACACACAGAGGCAAAGGCATGGACATGAATTTGTGTTGGGCAATCTCTGGACTATGATGTCCACAGTCAGTACACCTTGCCCGTTTTTGACACTTTTTACGTTTCCTCAAATGGAAATGGCCTCCTGTGAATATGATTGTTTATTGACTTTGTTCCTTCAGACCAAGCCCTTGTGCAACCAACTAATCCTTAAGCAATATCAAGTCATCCTTGCTACTCGTCACTGAAACCCAAGGAGTGGATGAGAGAAAGTCAGAATGAGAGAAAGACCAAAAGAGCAAAAGCAATGGAAACAAATAAAAAGTTACTAATCTAAAAGGAGTCAGACTGAGACCTTATCTTGGCGGTAATAATCCTGATGATCCAACTCTACCAGAATGTAGGCTACAGTCCTCTCCAGCCACAGTTCTTCCCTTTGACTCTCACTTCAGTCTCAGATATCCCTTATACTGGAATAGCCTCTACTGCCCGGGCATTTCTCCCTGTGGATATTACCAGGGGTCCCTGTGGATGTGTGGGAAGTGTTAAAGAAAACGAATTCTGAAGTGGGAAACGTGAGTTGCCTTAAGAAAGAGCCCACTAGACACCGAACCGAAGGAAACCTAAAGATGCTAAGGCAAAATAGGACTTCCTCAGGAATGTTTCTCTACAGGTACAAGGCCCATACACTGAGGCTCACAGTGAGGGGCGGGGCTGAATACGATGATGCCTGCTGTAGTCTCACAGTTTGGAAGAAATGTTTCAGAAGCCCAACAGCAAAGGGGAGCGAGTGGGGTGTCCAGGAGCCTTTTCCACGCTACGTGACCACATCCCAAGCCCCTGTCTGTAGGCTCAGTGAGACCACACTGAGCACAGCAAGAACCCATATCCGGACCTGAAGTGTCTGTCTTTACTGTATGGCTTATTCTTGACCCTTTGGTCAAATATTAATTGACCATGATGGCACGGGTCAATTTCAGGATTCTGTACTTTTCCATTGATCTATGTGCCTGTTCCTGTGCCAGAAGCAGGTTGTTCTGATCACAGTGGCTTTGCCCTACAGCAGGATATTCAGTAATGTGATCCTACAACTCTGTTCTTTCTCAAGAATACTGTGGGTGCACGGGGTCTTTTTTGGTTTCCTATAAATTTTCGAAACATTTTTTCCAGCTCTGTGAAACACACTGTTGGGATTGATGACAATTGTGTTGAATTTATAGATTGTTTTGGGTAGCATGGATATTTTGATAATGTTAATTCTTTCAGTCTATAATTCTTTCACTCCTTTGTATCTTCCTCTATTTCTTTTTTCAATGTCCTGTTTCTGAATACAAGTCTTTTACATCCTTCTTTGACTTTAATCCTAGGTGTCTTATTTTTTCAGTTGCAATGGTAAATGGTATAGTCTTTTCTAAGAGTTCATAATCGGTGTAAAAAAAATGCCATCAATGTGTTGATGTTAATTTTGCTTCCAGCTTCCTTGCCAAATTCATTAATTATATCCACAAGTACTCGGTGGACTCTTTAGTTTTTTATGTACAATATCATGTCATCTGCAAGTAATGACAGTTAACCTTCTCTCTTCTGATACGGATGCCTTTTATGTTCTCTTTTTGTCTGCTCGCTGTGGCTAGGACTTCCAGTAGTATGCTGAGCAGTAGTGGTGAAAGGGGCAACCGTGTCTTATTCCTCTTCTTAGGGGATATGGTTTTAGCCTTTGCACGTTGAGTATGATTTTGGCCCCAGGTATGTTGTATATGGCCTTTATTATGTTGAGATATATTCCCTCTATTTCCACTTTGCTCCCAGTTTTTTCCAAAATGGGTGCTGGATTTTCTAGAATATTTTCTCTGTATCTATTGATATGATCATAAGATTTTTGTCCTTCATTTTGTTTAGCTCTCACATTTCTTGATTTGCGAATATTATACCAGCGCTGCGTCTCCAGAATAAATCACACTTGGTCATGGTGTATGATCTTATTTAATGTATTGCTGGATAAAATTTGGTAATATATTTTCTGAGGATTTTGGCACCTATGTTCATGAGGGACGTTGGTCTGTGAAATTCTTTATTTGCAGGATCTTCATCTGGTTTTGGGATTTATTATAATACTGGTCTCATAAAAATATCTCCCTCCTCTGGAATTTTCTAAAATATTTTGAGGAGAGTGGGTTTTAATTCTTCTTTAAATGTTTAGGTAAGCTCGCATGTAAATCCATCTGGCCCCAGACACTTGTTTGCTGGAAGTTTTTTTCTTATTACTTCTTCAATTGCATCCATTTTTACTGGCCCTCCAGGTTTTCTGATTCTTTCCGATTGAGTTTTAGCAGATTGTAGTTTTGAGGAATGTGTCCATTTTACGCAGCTTCCCCACTTTATTGTTGTGCATAGTGTTTTCTTAGTATTCTTTCTGTTTCTGTCATGTCAGTTGTTATATCGCCTCTTTCACATCTGATTTTGTTTTCTTGGGTCCTCACCGTTTGTTTTTTGGTGCGTCTGGCTAAAGACTCATCGATCTTATTTCTGTCAGAAAACTAGTTCTTACTTTCATTGATATTTTGTACTGTGTTTTTGGTCTCTGTGTCGTTCATTTCTGTTCTGATCTTCACTATTTTCTTTCTTCTACATCTCCTCGAAATGTTCAGGTCCTCTTCCCTTTTTAATATTGGGTTGTTGTTTTTGTTTTGTTACTTACATAAGAAATAAAAATGACTTTACATTCTGAATTCTGTGTTTTATTTTAATCTCTGATAGCAGATTTATGCCCCTTCAGAAATTGATGTAGAATATACGTCATCTAAAACTAAACATTTTAAACTATACGCTCCAGTGGTTTTAAAATTGGAATAATGTAGAACTGTTACAGCATAACAAGAAGCTAGAAAAATTCCAGGACAAGTTGAAAGGGAAACTGAGATAGATTTTTAGACAGCAGTTTGAGTTAAGCCTATCTTCCCTAAGCCAAAGGCACTGGAGAATAAATAGTTTGTATTAGATGGGAAAGATGCAGAAACCCAGGTGCAGAGACTAGGGCACAGGAAACCACCTGGACAGGAACCCCCAGAGGCCTACAAGGGACAAAGACTGGGAAAACAAGAACTTTGTCCCCAGGTAATCTATTCTCCCAGAGCATGTCATGGGTCATGCGGTGGAGACCCCCTAAGCATTCCTCCCTAAAGATACCTTTTAAGTCTCAGTTGTATTTCAGCTCCAGGCCCATAAAAGCATTAAGACAAGACAAGTGGCATTGGAGTGGACTCAGGACCAGACACATTGACAAATGAGGCCCTTCCTGGCATGGACTAATCAGTGGCGACCAGCACCCTGAAAGGGCACCCCTGGAAAGCTGATGAATATTCTCTTGAGAACTCCCCTGAAGCCTCCCATAAGATTTTCCACCTGCAAGGGAGATAAATATGCTCAGGACAAAGGACCAAGTGTGAGCTCCCCTACACCACAGGAAAGCGTGACAGCGCCAGTTTCCTCCTTCCTTCTGCGGGGGCCCCATGGTGCTTTCAACCAGGGGAGCAATGGGCAGTGGCAGCTCATCCCAGGCTTGTCTTCTGAAACTGTCTGAAAGGTCTTGGAAATGTGTCCAAGGCCCCCTTTTCTCTGACTTCCCAGTGAGCAAAGGCAGCCCAGCCTAGGCTATCCTGTTACTTCGTCTATGCACCTGCCTTGGTTCACCATCCTAAGTACATTTTTATTACAGCCATTAAAGCTTTGGGTTTTTTTCTTCATTTTTTTCTCTTGATTGAAATCTTTCCTTCAAGATGACAAGAGCTGAGGCCTTCTGCCTGTATCCCCTGTAACACAACCGTCATCTTTTCACTTCGGAAACCTTAATGTCAACATAAAAGAAAGCCTCATCCCATTTAAAGAGTATACCCAATTCTACTCTGGACTATTTCCTCATTTACACTGATGTCTTTCCCATCTCCATGGCTATGCTATTGCTATTGCCGTTGTTGTTAACCCTCACTAGAGGATATTTTTTTCATTGACTTCCAGAGAGAGTGGCATGGAAGAAGGGGTAGAGAGAGAGAGGTGCCTCAGTGTTAGAGACACAGACATTGGTTGCTTTTCTAATTCGCTGCACACCTGGGATGAGGAATGAATCTACAACCTAGGTATGTGCCCTCAACTGGGAATCAAACCTGAGACCCTTCAGTGTGCAGGCCGACACTATACCACTGAGCCCCGCTGCCCAGGGTAGATATGCCTTTTTAAATATGAAGTTTGTAGGTATATTTAACTTGAAATTGGTAGAGGTTTTAAAATGATTTCTTTAGTTTTACTCATGTTTTCATTGGTGATTTGCCACTATTATATTACTGGCATTAATTTTGCAACAGTTTGTATGTAGCAGGGAGGAAACACTTTTAGATCAGGGTCCAAATAGAGTAGTGTATACGAACTTTTTTTGTTAAAAACTTTTATAGCAATGAGAACCAGAAAAATTTCTACTAAACTATCTAACACTACAACTGAAAGATTTAGAAAGAGAACAGAAAACAAGAAAGGGCCCAGAGGAAGTAAAAGGAAGAAAATAATAAAGAACCAGAGCCTAAATAAATAACGTAGAGACTAAAAAATTAAAAAAGGTCAATGCAACCAAGAGCTTGTCTTTGAATAGACAATCAGTGTGATGAACTTTTAACCCAACTCACCAAAAACCAAAGACAGAGGTCAAAAATAAATAAATTGAGGAACAAAAGAAGTGAAGTAACAACTGATACCACTGAAATACAAAGGGTTGTAAGCAAATACCCTGAACAACTATATGCCAACAACCTGGATGAAATAGACAAATTTCTGGAAATACACAACCTTCCAATACTCAGTGAGGAAGAATCAGGCATGCTGAACACGTTGATAAAAACTGGTGAAATTGGAACAGTGATTTTTTAAAAAATGCCCAAGAGAAAAAGGGCCAGGCCCAGACAGTTTCAGAGGGGAGTTTTATCAAACATTCAAAAAATAATTCAAATTGTTCCAAAAAGTCCGAGAGGCACAAACACTCCCAAGCTCTTTTTAGGCAGCCTGAATAATCCCAACTACAAATCCAGGTAAAGACCTTGCAAAGAAAGAATTACAGGCCAATATCCGTGATAAACAGAGATGCTAAAATCTTCAAACAAATATTAGCAAATTGGATCAAGCAATATGTTAAACAGATCACACCCCATGACCAAGTGGGGTTTATTCCAGGGATGCAGGTTTGGTACAGTATTCACAAATCTACAAATGTGATGCATCACAGGAACCATTTGACAAACAAAAATCTCATGATCATCTCAGTAGGTGCAGAAAGAGAAACAAAACCCAGCGCCCATTTTTGAGAAAAACTCTCAGCACAGTGGGGATAGAGGGATCATGCCTAAACACATTAAAGTCCTTATAGGACAAACCTTCAGTCAACTTCATACTCAATGGGCAAAAACTAAAACATATCCCCTAATAAGAGGAACAAGACAGGGACGTCCACTTTCACCATCTTTTATTCAACAGAGTGTTGGAAGTCCTTGCCACAGCGATCAGACAAGGAGAAAACATAAAAGGCATCCAAATTGGAAAGGAGAAATAAAACTGTCACTGTTTGCAGATGACCTGATATTGTATGCTGAGAACACTAAAGATGTCACCAAAAGACTTCTAGATTTAATAATAAATGAACCCAGCTATGCAGCAGGATGGAAAATTAATGCCCAGAAGTAAATGGCATTTTTAAACAACATTCATGATCTCTCAGAAAGAGAAACTAAAACAAACAAACAAACAAACAAAAACACATTTAACGTGCAACAATAAAATTAAGATACTTAGGAATTAACTTAACCAAAGGGGTGAAAGACGTGTACTTGCAAAACAAATATGTTCAAAAAAGAGATAGAGGAAGCTATAAACAAGTGTAAGAATATACCATGCTAATGGATTGCTAGAATCAACCTCATTCAGATGTCCGTACTCCCCAAAGCAATCTATAGATTCAAACTATTCATAAAATACCAATGTCCGATATCACAGACCTAGAAGAAGTAGTGCAAAAATTTAAAGGACACAAAAAGGACAGGACCCCAAATCGCTGCAGCAATTTTGGGAGGAAGAAAAAAGTGGAAGGAATCAAAATAATACATATCAAGATATAGTAAAGCCATTTTAATCGAAACAGAATGGAACTGGCAGAAGAACAGACTTAATGACATAAATGGAACTGAACAGAGAACCCAGGAATTGACCCAACTCATTACACTCAATTGAGATTTTACAAAGGAGGCAGAGCATACAGTGGAGTAAAGGAAGTCTCTTCAATAAATGGTGTTGGGAAAATTGGACAGGAACTTTCAAAATAATGCAACTAGACCACTATCTTGCACCGCACACAAGGATCAACTCCAACTGGATAAAAAACTTAAAGGTAAAACATGAAACCATTAAAAATCCTAGAAGGAAATGGAGGCAGCATGATCTCAGACATCTCTCATTGCAATATGCTTACCAATACACTGCCTAGGGCAATGGAAGCAAAGGAGAAAATAAACAAATGGGACTACAGCAAAATAAAAAGATTCTGCACAAAGATACCATCAACAAAATGCAAAGGGAACTCATTATATGGGAGAACATATTTGCCGATGATACATCTGATAAAGGGTTACTACCCCTAATATTTTAAGAAACACACCTTCACAAGAGGAAGACAAACGATCCAATTAAAAAACGAGCAAAGACCTAAGTAGACACTTCTCCAAAGAGCGCATAAACATGTCCAAGAGACATATGAAAAATGCTCAGTGTCACTAATCACCAGAGAGATGAAAATTAAAGCAATAATGGGGTATCACCTGAGGTCTTCCAGAATGGCTATGTTTTCAATAAGTCAATAAACAGAAAGTGCCTGTGAGGGTGTGCAGAAAAGCTCACCCTAGTATACTGCTGGTGGGAATGCAGACTCGTGCAGCCTCTATGGAAAACATTATGACATAGGAGGTTTTCTCAAAAATTGAAATACAGAACTGCCATTGAACCCAGTGGCCCCACTGCTTGGAATATGTCCTACGAAACCAGGAACATCGATCAGGAAGAATATATAAACCCCTCTGTTCAGAGCAGCACAATTTACAATAGCTCACAGGAATGGGTACATGAATCTGCTTTGATTCTGAGTGACGGTAGACATGCACACTCCTGCATCTTCCTTCAGCTTCCTGCCTGAACATGATGCCACACTGCAGTTCTTCAGACTTTCTGTCTCTTCCCAATGCCGCAGTGGCCTGGCGTCATAGGCTATCCTTCCGAGCCTCAGGGTGTTCATGTGAGAGAAAAATGTCCCAGCTACCTGACAACCCAAGGGGGAGCCCCACTGGCATCTCCTCACATGTCCTCTAAGTGCCTTCTCCTGGTTCCAACATCCTCAAGTAGTCCTTACTGATTTTCTGGCAGAGCAAAAAGTGATCGTCCAGAGACGGCAGGGATCTGACTAAAAATCCAAAAGCAGGGGAACACACCAAGCTCTCTTAGGGCATTGCAAGCAAGCCTCCACCTCAGCAATCCTGTCAGACCCTGCCACGCTGTGGGCAGAGAACTAGTTGAAGTAGTTAAGGCTGCTGTTCTGGTGCCTGGAGCTGTTGGCCCATCGTTCATAATGCTGGCACCACTGAATGCAAGAGGCATAGGATGCACTGTATCCTGCAGCATGAGGAGTGTGTGGAGAAGGGCACATCACCTTTCAAGTTCTATGCACTTCCTGCTGCTGCCCATAGAGAGAGCCTGCTCCCGCCTGTGATGGTAATGAGATACTCCTTCACAGTGGCAGTACTGCATTAGTATGATTTGCTACAAAAGGACAGTTAACCTTGCCATCATCCCTGGCATGTCTGGCTCCCTCCACCTGCAGAAGGAATGTGGGTGGGGGTTAGGGACATCTCACTCCTGGACACCCAAGTGTCCCTGCTTACATGGACAGGTTATATTCTCAAGGCCCCTCCCTTTCCAGCACCAGTACCTGCAACATCACCTTCACATTGATCGTGTGGCTATGAAAGAACTAAAACATGGAGATCTACAAAACAGCCTGGCTTGGCCTGAACCACCTATCTTCTGGCCCCATTCCTTCTGCATAAGAGGCACAGAGGAACACAGAGGTTCCTGGGGTTACAGGTGCCTGCACCCATGCGGTCACACTGATTCCTCACAGGCTTTGATATCCCCACACCCTTGCCTGCACACGGCTTCACAGGATACCCTGATTCACGCACGTCACACGTTCCTGCCTCTGATGGAGGACTTGGGCATGCCCACACCATTTTGGGCTACTAAAACAGCTCTTCCAAACTGTGACTGGACAGAGGGCATCACGCTACTCAGCCCCGCCCCTCACTGTCAGCCTCAGTGTATGGGCCTCAGAACTGTGGTGAAACATTCCTGAGGAAGCTCTATGTTACCCGAGCATTTGCAGCTTTCCCAGGGTTTGGTGTCTGGGGGGCTCTTGCTTACGGCTACTCACGTTTCCCACTTCAGAATCCATTTTCTCTACCGCTTTCCCACAGATCCACAGTGACCCCTAGTAATATCCACAGGGAGAAATGCCCGGGACATTACAGACTGCCCAGTCTGTGGGATATCTGAGGCTGAAGTGACAGGCAAAGGGAAGAACTGTGGCTGGAGAGGACTGTAGCCTACATTCTGGTAGAGTTGGGTGATCAGGATAACTACGGCCAAGATACGGTCTCAATCTGACTCCTTTTACATCAGTTCTCTTGTTTTTGTTTCCATTACTCTTGCTCTTTCTGTCTTTTCCTCATTCTGACTCTTTCTTCCATCTACCCATTGGGTTTCAGTGACCCGTAGAAAGAACGACTTGATGCTGCCTAAGGGTTTCTTCATTGCAGGAGAAAGGCTCGGTCTGAAGGAACAAAGTAAATAAACAATCATATTCACACGAGGCCATTGTTATGTGAGGAAATGTAATACCGTCAAAAATGCACAAGATGTACTGGCTGTGGACATCATGGTCCAGAGATTGCCCAACACAACTTCACGTACATGCCTGTGCCTCTGTGTGTGTTGTGTGTGAGGGCTATAGAACACTCTGCATCTTATTGTCCCTCTGGGCATTTACCCTTCCAGCTGGGGATTCGACCCCAAGTGAACCTAATATCCAGACTGACTGCTCACATGCCTTTGCTCTCTTCCCCACAACTCCTACATGCAATTTATACTCCCACTGGCTAAGTGTGGTTCTGAATCCTGGGCTCAGAGGATGATTCTCGCAGCAAATACAGTGCTCTCATACTTCTAGGGAGGGATTCTGCTTCAAGTGTGAAATGCACTGGGAAGCCTCCCACCGCGTTGCCTGCTGTCAGTGTGTGAGCTGACCTCCGACAGAAAGGAACCTGGAAATCCATCATCCTTTCGGAGCTCGCAGTGGACATTCAGGCCCTTGCTCCCAAATCCCTTTCCTTGAGCTACCTTATGTCCCTGGGTCCATTAGTATCACCCACTTCAATGGACTTACTCTTAGTTCTCCCTCCTCCCCAGCCTCCAGCACACAGAAAGAATTCTGTCTTCTCATACTGTCCTAAAGCATAACAACTTAACCGCCACTGCCACTGCACAGGCCCAGCCCTCACAGGCAATGGTCATTCACAGGCAGCCAGTTGTAATGCCCCAAACTAGGGACAAACACCACAGAGACAGACGCTATTGATGCTCTTGATTTATGTGTTCCAAGAACACACGACAAACAGACAAACAGAGCTGATGCTCCTGCTTTAACTTTCCATTTCATACCATGCTCCCGATCTCTCTGTGACTGAATACCTGGTCACACAGACATTCTGCTCCATTGTCCTGTGCAGGAACATAATGTCTGCTTGAAAACACATACTCATGTCAAAACCTTCTTATGTGCACTTCTCTATTTGAAGGAAAATGGATGGTCCCTCCTATTTAACTCACACTGTGGGAGATACCCTAACACAATAATTGACTATCATCTCCTAGCAAAATTCCTAAAGAGTATAGTATAATTATTGGTGGCCCTAACATGAAGAGTCGGTCATTGCTGAAATTAGGATCTCTTAAATTTCCTGCTGCCTTGTGTTGGATGCATCACACCACACCACCTTTTTAATGAGCAATGACCTCAGGATCACCCAGTTAGGAATTTGGACACACCTAAGGAAATATTTGATGGTTGCAATGATCCATAAAAGGAAGTGGTGGCACAGCAGCCTCAGCCTTTGTATGAAAAGACTCCTGGACAAGTGTGGGAAGGGTCAGAGGAAGGACATCATGGGAGCCTCCATTTAAGGAATAGTAGACGGGCCTAAGGGTGAGGGAGGTGGCCTGGAGCGAGAGTTCAGAGGAGTGGGTCAATGAATCTGCTTTGATGCTGAATGATTTTGCACATGCACACTTCCTCATTTTACATCAGGTGTCCCTGTCTGAATATAATTCCCACTGCAGTGCTACATACTTCCTTTCTCAACCTGATTCTCTGAGGACCTGACATAACAGGCTCTATTCCTCCCAGTATCAGGGCGTCCATGAGAGAAAGCAATGACCCAGCTACCTAGCAAACTAGGGGCGAGTGTCCAGGAACAGTCCCCCTCACCTGTACTCCTCTACCTTCACTCTCCTGGGGCCAAGCTCCTCGCACAGTACTTGAGATGATTAGACCACACTTCTATTACTGATGTTCTAGTAGGGCAAACAGGACTAGTCAGAAGAAGCCAGGGATCTCACTTTACGAACCCAAGAGGTAGGGGAACCCAAAGCTCTCCTTCTGCATTGCCACCGAGGCCCAACCTCAGTATCCTGTCATATCCTTCCAGGTCGCAGCATTTTTCTCCTAAATAACATTGTCGGGAATGCTGGAAAGGCATTCTCACGCTTATCCAATAGATGGCAGCTTTTCGTTTCAAATCATGTTATTGGGGATGTTGGCAATTCATTCTCATGCTTGTCAAAACATGGCAGCTTTTTTTTACAAATAAAGTTACTGAGCAGGCTGGCAATGCATATCCACACTTGTCCACGAGATGGCAGCATGACTTCACATGTCATTTCATTCGGGATGGTACCACTGCATTCCCTCGTTTCTCCACCAGGTGGCAGCACTTTTCCACCAAATGATTTCATTGGGCATGCACGGTAGGCATGCTCAGGTATGCCCAAGAGTTGTTTGCATTTACCTCAAAATGTCATTTCTTTCGTGATGCTGGAAATGGATTCTCATTCTTGAACAGTCACAGCATGCAGTTATGTCCGCACGTGCCAAAAGGCGGCTTCTAACAGAAAAATACAGTTTGCACATACTTCTACAAAGGGAATTTGGTTTAACTGTGAAATGAACGTAAAACCCCGGCCTGGTTCCCTGCTGTCTCCCTAAAGCGAGGGTATGGCAAACGCATCATCCTTTATAACTTATCACTGCAAATTCCGACCCTTGCACACAAGGCCTTTCCTTGAACTCCCTTATCACCCAAGGGAAAATGGTAAACTCTATTGGACTTTCACTGATTTCTTAATCCACCACAGTCTCTACCACACAGAAAGAATTTTGGCTTCTGATACCATCAGAAAACACAACTTAGCCACTTCTGCAATTGTAAAGGCCATGCATTCACGGGGCGGGTAATTCAGAGAGTCCATTGTCAAGGCAAACAATACATAAACAGGCACATTAGATGCTCTCGCTTTATCTTGCCATTTATTCCATGTGCTGCATATATCCATGGCTGAATGCCTTTCCACAGGGACATTCTGCACCTAATTTCTACGCAGGAAAAGAATCTTTGCTTGAAACACCTTTTAATCTGAAAAAGCTTCTCACGTGCACTACTTATATTGGAAGGTCCCTCCTATAGTTCTCACACGTTAAATACGTGCAGTTAACACAGCAAATCTGGTATCATCTCCTCTGAGGATAATCAAAAAGTATTTAAAAATCATGTCAAGCCCAAACCTGACAAAGTTGGAATCTCTTCCGTTTTCTCCAGCCATGCATTCAACAGTTCCCACCACAACTTGGTTGTGATGGGCAGTGTACCCAGGAAGGCCAGCGATACAATTCAGTAAATACATGGTGGTTGTGATGATCAATAGAGGGATGTGGTGGCACAGCAGCCTCAGCATTTTCATGAAGGAGGATACTGGAAAATTGTGGAGGGGGTTCTAGGAAGCACATCACAGAACTTCTCTTTAATGCATGGTAGGCAGGCCTGAGGGTGGTGTTGGTGACCTGAGGTGTGAGATCAGAGAAATAGGCCAAAGAATCTACTTTCATTCTGAGTGACAGAGGAAACAGACATGACCTCATCATCCTTCAGCCTCCCCCAAGTGAACATGATTGGCACTGCGGTGCTCAGAACTTCCAGCCTCATCCTCATACCGTGATGATGTCACAGGCTGTATTTCTCCCAGCTTCAGTGTGTTCATGTGAGAAAACAATGTCCCAGCTACCTGGCAATCCAGAGGCAAGTGAAGAGTTGGTCTCTGCTCACCTGTTATCATCTATGTCCCCTCTCCTGATGCCAACATACACTCATAGTTCTCACTGTTGATCTGGAAAGGAAAAATGGGCTCCACAGGAGAGGGCAGGCGTCTAAACCACAAACCCAAAAAGCAGGGGATCACACCAAGCTCTCTAATGGCATTTCCTGCAAGGACCCACCTAAGCAATCCTGTCAGATCCCGAAACATGGTGATCAGAGACGAAGTTGAAGAAGTGAATGCTGCTGTTCTGCCTGCAGTTGTAGGCCTGTCGTTCATACTGCAGGTACCACTGAATGTGAGTGGAATGGGTCACCCTGTATCCTGCAGCTTGAGGAGTGTGTGGAGAGGAACCTGTCACCTTCCAACTTGGACACACTTCTTGCCGCAGGCCATGCAGGGAGCCTCCTCTCTCCTGTGATGGTTATGAGAGGATCCTTCACAATCACAGTATCGTGGATGTAGGGGTTTTTGTGAAAGAGCAGCACAGTCTTGCAGCGATTGCTGCCATGCCAGGCTTCCTTCACCTGCAAAAGGATAGTGGATCCGGTTTAGGGTGATAACTTATTCCAGAACTCCCGCCTATTCCTTCCTGCAGGGATAGGATTTTTTCACAAGCTCTCTACCTCCCCAGCCGTGGTCTGCACAGCCTGACCTTCAGATTGATCATGTGGCTGAGCATGGTTTCATCTTGGTCACTGATAATGGCTGACAATTCCAGATTGTTGACAAATTGCAGCAGGTCAAAACGCCTGCACGCTGCAAGCTGAACATGAAACAGCTACAAAAAGGAGCAGATCCTTAAAGCAGCTTGGATTGCTCCCACCTCTCTAACCCCTAGCCCAGCTCCTTCACCATAAGATGCAAAAAGAGAGCACAGTGGTTCTTGTGGGCTCCATGTGTTTATACACACACGGGCACACTGTTTTCCTGACAGCCTTTGACCTCGCCTACATACTTGCCTGCTGAGTGCTTAACAGGATACCTTTATTTGTGGACATCACTCATTCCTGCCTCTCACTGACTTGGATATACAGAGGACTTGGACACGCAGCCCCCCTCGAGTGCAGCATTACCCCAAGAAGAACCTGAGTGACACAGAGCAGTGTGGAGGCAATGGCCCTTGTTCTGCGCATGAGTCTGATCTGGGACGGCGCTCCTGAAGCCCAGGGAGAGTTTTTGTGGTACTGGTGAGATAAAAGGGTGTCTCTGAGATTTTGGATCACACTGTTCTCACTATCCTGAGCTTCACTCCAATGTGTCTATTTGATTCTGAGCTACCGATCCCCACTAATACATTTCTCATGCACTAGGGCAGGCATATTGCGTTCCCTTCTGTAGAGTCAAGGATACACTATTGACTCAGCATCTGGCAATGCACTGAACGTTTGTGCTTTTCAGTTCTAAACAGGGCTGCCGCCGCTGCCAGGTACTGGGCTTGAGCCAGCAGAAGGATCTGCTCACTTGTAAGTTCACGGGCTACATTCCTAACTTAAGTGCCCGGAGCACATCCAGTGGGGACCAGGTGCACTTCCCACTGAGCCAATCCTCTTCGTGCTCCTGCTCGACTGGCTCTTCTTGTGGATGTTTTGTTTCTATCTGTGCCTGAGGCTCAACATCAACCACCACCTTCATGACATTTATGGCGTCCTCTCACCCAGGACAAACTGCTCCCTGCCAATTAATTCCTCCTCAATCAATTCCTTCTCCTCTCCCTGCTCCACCCTGTCTGGCCCTTGTAGAAACTCATGATACATTTCCTCTGCCAAAGCATAACTTACCCACTTCTGCAACTGTAAGGCCCAGCCCTCCCAGGGACTGGTCGATCATTCCAAGGCAGCCAATCGTAAGGCTCAAACCAACACACAAACAACAGACAGACAGACAGACAGACAGACACGGTACTTGCTCTTAATTTATCTTTCTAACTACATGCCATGCTCTGGATGTCTCCGCATCTCAATGCTTTCCCACAGGGACATTCTGCATCTATTTCCTGTGCAGGGAAACAATGTTTGCTTGAAAACACATATTTCGCTGAGAAAGCTTCTCATGTGCACGACTCTTCTTTGAAGTAAAATGGACAGTCCCTCCTATTTATCTCACAGTGTGGGAGGTCCCCTGAACACAACAAACCTCCTATTGTCTCCTCTGACTATTACTAAAGAATACTGAATAATCCCCAATCTGTAAAATGGGTCACTGCCGCCAGTGGGATCTCTTAAGTTTCCACCAGCCCTGTGTTCAACATGTGCCGCCACAACCCGTTTATAACGGGCAGTGTTTTCAGGATGACCTGTGGAGGAATAAGGAGACACTTAAGGAAATATATGGTGGTTGTGATGATCAATAGAGGCAAGTGGTTCCAGAGCAGCCTCAGCCTTTGCATTCTCATGCTGAAACACCACGTGGCAGCATTTTCTCCTCAAATGGTATTATTGCAGATGCTCACTCTGAATTCTTACTTTTGTCCAGAGGCGGCAGAAAGTTTCTTACCAACGATTGTTCTGGGGATGCTGGCAATGCATTCTCACACTTTTCCACCAGGTGTCGGCATGATTTCACGAGTAATTTTATTGGGGATGCTGGAAAAGCATTCACAATTCCATTCAACAGGTGGAAACATTTTCAACAGGATGAATCCATTGGTGAACTCGTGGATGCATTCTCACGTTTACCCACCAGGTGGCAGTATTGTTCCAACTGAGGATCATATTTGGGATGCTTGTGGAGATGCAGAAGATGCATTTTCTCGTTTGTCCACCAGGTGGTGGCATTTTGACACCACGAGATTTTATTGGCTATGCTGACAATGGAAGCTAATGTGTGTCAAGCAGGCAGCAGAATTATTTTACCGCACGATTTCGCTGGAGATGCTTGCAATGGTTCTATATTTATCAGTTGGCGTCAATATTCCACTAGTGAATATCAGGAATGTTCTGGAAGTGCATTCTCACGCTTTTCCACCAGGTGGCAGAATTTCCCCACAAAGTACTTTTACTGAGGATGCTGGCAAGGCATTCCCACGTTTTTTTCTACAGCTGTCTGCATTTTCCCTCCACTGTCCCATTTTGGGGAAACTGGCAATGCATTTTGGCGCTGAAACATGAGATGGCAGCATTTTTCCACCAACGATTCTGTTTGAGATGCTGGCAATGCTTTCCCACGTTTGTCTTAACACGTTTGTGGAAGCATTTTTACTACCAAATTATATTATTGGGGGTGTTGAAAATTCAGTCTCAAGTTTGAAAAAGACTTGGCTACATTTTCCACAAATGTGATTATTTTGTGGATGTTGACAAGGCATTCTCACGTTTTAACAGCCATTGAACCTACTTTCCCAAAAATGATTCTATTGGGAATAGTGGCATGGCACTTTCACTTTTGTTCAATAGCTGGCAACACTTTCACCACAAAGTATCGTTTGGGGAATGCTGGAAGCACGTTCGTCCAACGTACTTCGTAGAAGTACTTTTCCACAAAATGATTTTATTGCGGATGCGGGCAATGCATTCTTCAGTCTCTCAAACAAGAGGCCACATTTTCCACCAAACGATTACTTTGGTTGTGCTGGCAATGCATTCCCACATCTGTCCACAAGGTGGCCACTTTTGTTTACCAAGGGATTTTCCTGAGAACGCTGGCAATGCATTCCCTTGCTCCAATACCAGGTGACAGCATTTTCTCCACAAGTGATCTTATTGGAGATGCTGTAACTGCATTTTCACATTTGTAGAAAGGTGACTGGTTTCTTATTTACAAATGATTGTTTTAAGGCTGCTGGCAATTCCTTCTGACACTCAAACACCAGGTGCAGTATTTTCCCACCAAATGATATTATTGAGGATCCTGGCACTGCATGCTCCTCCTTGGAGAACAAGTGGCAGCTATTTTCCACCATGTAACTTCACTGGGGCTTCTGGCGATGCATTTTCACTCTTGTCCAATAGGTGGAAGCATTTTCCCACAAGTGATTTCACTGGGGATGCTGGCAATGAACACTCACACAAGTCGACAAGATAAGGGCATGTTTCCCACAAGAGATTTTCATTGTGAATCTTGGCAATGTATTTTCAAATGTGTCCGCCATTTGGCAGCCAGCATCATCTCAGAAGGGATTTTCATGAGGATGCGGGCAACGCATTCTCACACTTGTCAAACATGTGGCGGCCTTTTTCCAACAACTGATATTATTGGGGCTGCTGGCAATGCATTGTGAAGCCTGTTTACAACAAGCCCGCATTTTTCCACCAAATGTTATTATTGCACATAAAGGCAATGGTTTCTCCCGCTTGTCCACCCGTTGGCACCTTGACATCACAAGTGATTTTGTTTGGTAAGCTGAGAATGCATTCTTACGTTTGTTCAGCCAGTTGCGGAATTTTTCCACCAAGTGACTTTATTGCTACTGGCTGTACATTCTCACGTTTGTCCAACTATTCGCCGCAGTTTTCCCCTAAAGTGATATTGTGTGTGTGGGTGTGGATGTTGGTTTTGAATTCTCACACGTGGACATTGGCTATCAGAATTTTAGGCCCAAATCACTTTATTGTGATTCCAGAGCATGCGTTCTCACTCTTGTCCACCAGTTGGCACCGTGATCTCAGTAGGGGTTTCATTGGGGATTCTGGGAAATCATTCATACAGTCCTTTAGCACCTGGTGGCCTTTTTCTCAAAGAGTGATTTTGTTGGGGATGCAGTCAATGCATGCTTCACCTTGTCCACCAGGGGGCAGAATATTTCCACCAAGTTTTTTTTAAAGGGGATGCGTTTAATGCTCTCCCACTTACCTCCACAAGGTGGCAGCATTTTTAAAACAAACGCTTTTCTTGGGAATGCCGGGAATGCTCTCTCACATTTGTAAACAATGTCAGGTAATTTCTCATCAAACGTTTTTACGGGAGATGCCTGAAATACATTATCACCTTTTATTCAAAGGGGCAGCATTTTTTCAACCAAATAATTTTACAGGGGCTGGCAATGGATGCTCACGTTTGTCCCACACTTGGCAGCATTTGTCCCAGAGAAAGTTTTTTTGCGGGGATGCGTGGCAGCGTTTCGCCCCAAATGATTTTATTGAGGATGCCTGCAAGGCAGTCTCAGGTCTCTACATGAGGTCACAGTAGTTTTCAACCACATGATTGGATTGGGGATACTATCAGCGCATTCTCACCCTTTTGCATTTTGCCGACAGAGAGGTTTTGTGGTGATTCTGACAATACATTCTCAGACTTATCTGAGAATTGGCAGTATTTCCGTACAAATGACCTTACTGGGGATGCTGGCAATGTATTCTCACGACTGTCCACGGAGGACAGCATTTTCAATCAAATAATTTTATGGGAGATGCTACGCAGCCATTCTTGCACTTGTCAACCAGAAGGCAGGTTTTCCCCAGTATGATTTTATTGGGCATGCTGGCACTGCATTCGTAATCTTTTTCATAGGTGGCAAAACTTTCCCAAAAACTTATTATTTGGGGGATACTGGCAATGAATTGTCATTCTCAAGCATCCGTTGGCAGCATTTTTTAGCTAATGATTTTGTTGGGGATGCTCGCCGTGCGTTTTCCTATTTGTCGACCAGTGCACCTGGTGCCCGCTGGAGGTGCTCCAGGCACATAAGTTAGAGATGGAGAATATGGACTTGCAAGGAAGCAGAGCCTAACGGAAAATCTTGATAATGCATTGCCAGATTTCTCAGTAAAATCCCTGTGAGAGCTCAGTTCCGTATTATGTTCGAACGTTGGAAGCAAATGCCAGGATCCCCAATAAAATTGTTTGGGTCAAAGATGCCGCTTCCATGTGGGCAAGCGTAAGACTGCCTTGACGTTATTCCCAATAAAATCATTCTAGGAACCGTGCTGCCTCTTAATGGATAATCTTGAGAATGCATTTTCAGCATCTACAAAATAATCACCAGAGTGAACATATAGGCCATCGGCTGGACAAATGTAAGAATGCCTTCTGAGCCTACCAAATAAACTTGCATAAATGTCCAGTGTTGGGTCCTAAAAAATGATGGATTTCTAAGTATCCTCCCTGTAGGGAGTCGGTCACACATTAGGAACAGGCAACCAGGTGGGAGACTTCACAGTTGAACCAAAGTCCCTCTCTAGAAGTATGACTGCACAGTGTTTTGCTGAGAGAATCAGTCTCTGAGGCCGAAGATCCCAAGCGACATTTAGCAAGGGGTGGAATAAGGTGCACAGATACCTGTGGCGAATTGAGTCAAGGCGTGTGGGAAGTCAGAAGTGTATTAGGTTCATTTGGGCAAGAATCCCCTGCTGGAAGAGTAAATGAGCAGAGGGACAATAAGAAGGAGAGTGTGCCACAGCCCTCACACACAAGCACACACAAGCACACACACACACATGCACACACACAGAGGCAAAGGCATGGACATGAATTTGTGTTGGGCAATCTCTGGACTATGATGTCCACAGTCAGTACACCTTGCCCGTTTTTGACACTTTTTACGTTTCCTCAAATGGAAATGGCCTCCTGTGAATATGATTGTTTATTGACTTTGTTCCTTCAGACCAAGCCCTTGTGCAACCAACTAATCCTTAAGCAATATCAAGTCATCCTTGCTACTCGTCACTGAAACCCAAGGAGTGGATGAGAGAAAGTCAGAATGAGAGAAAGACCAAAAGAGCAAAAGCAATGGAAACAAATAAAAAGTTACTAATCTAAAAGGAGTCAGACTGAGACCTTATCTTGGCGGTAATAATCCTGATGATCCAACTCTACCAGAATGTAGGCTACAGTCCTCTCCAGCCACAGTTCTTCCCTTTGACTCTCACTTCAGTCTCAGATATCCCTTATACTGGAATAGCCTCTACTGCCCGGGCATTTCTCCCTGTGGATATTACCAGGGGTCCCTGTGGATGTGTGGGAAGTGTTAAAGAAAACGAATTCTGAAGTGGGAAACGTGAGTTGCCTTAAGAAAGAGCCCACTAGACACCGAACCGAAGGAAACCTAAAGATGCTAAGGCAAAATAGGACTTCCTCAGGAATGTTTCTCTACAGGTACAAGGCCCATACACTGAGGCTCACAGTGAGGGGCGGGGCTGAATACGATGATGCCTGCTGTAGTCTCACAGTTTGGAAGAAATGTTTCAGAAGCCCAACAGCAAAGGGGAGCGAGTGGGGTGTCCAGGAGCCTTTTCCACGCTACCTGACCACATCCCAAGCCCCTGTCTGTAGGCTCAGTGAGACCACACTGAGCACAGCAAGAACCCATATCCGGACCTGAAGTGTCTGTCTTTACTGTATGGCTTATTCTTGACCCTTTGGTCAAATATTAATTGACCATGATGGCACGGGTCAATTTCAGGATTCTGTACTTTTCCATTGATCTATGTGCCTGTTCCTGTGCCAGAAGCAGGTTGTTCTGATCACAGTGGCTTTGCCCTACAGCAGGATATTCAGTAATGTGATCCTACAACTCTGTTCTTTCTCAAGAATACTGTGGGTGCACGGGGTCTTTTTTGGTTTCCTATAAATTTTCGAAACATTTTTTCCAGCTCTGTGAAACACACTGTTGGGATTGATGACAATTGTGTTGAATTTATAGATTGTTTTGGGTAGCATGGATATTTTGATAATGTTAATTCTTTCAGTCTATAATTCTTTCACTCCTTTGTATCTTCCTCTATTTCTTTTTTCAATGTCCTGTTTCTGAATACAAGTCTTTTACATCCTTCTTTGACTTTAATCCTAGGTGTCTTATTTTTTCAGTTGCAATGGTAAATGGTATAGTCTTTTCTAAGAGTTCATAATCGGTGTAAAAAAAATGCCATCAATGTGTTGATGTTAATTTTGCTTCCAGCTTCCTTGCCAAATTCATTAATTATATCCACAAGTACTCGGTGGACTCTTTAGTTTTTTATGTACAATATCATGTCATCTGCAAGTAATGACAGTTAACCTTCTCTCTTCTGATACGGATGCCTTTTATGTTCTCTTTTTGTCTGCTCGCTGTGGCTAGGACTTCCAGTAGTATGCTGAGCAGTAGTGGTGAAAGGGGCAACCGTGTCTTATTCCTCTTCTTAGGGGATATGGTTTTAGCCTTTGCACGTTGAGTATGATTTTGGCCCCAGGTATGTTGTATATGGCCTTTATTATGTTGAGATATATTCCCTCTATTTCCACTTTGCTCCCAGTTTTTTCCAAAATGGGTGCTGGATTTTCTAGAATATTTTCTCTGTATCTATTGATATGATCATAAGATTTTTGTCCTTCATTTTGTTTAGCTCTCACATTTCTTGATTTGCGAATATTATACCAGCGCTGCGTCTCCAGAATAAATCACACTTGGTCATGGTGTATGATCTTATTTAATGTATTGCTGGATAAAATTTGGTAATATATTTTCTGAGGATTTTGGCACCTATGTTCATGAGGGACGTTGGTCTGTGAAATTCTTTATTTGCAGGATCTTCATCTGGTTTTGGGATTTATTATAATACTGGTCTCATAAAAATATCTCCCTCCTCTGGAATTTTCTAAAATATTTTGAGGAGAGTGGGTTTTAATTCTTCTTTAAATGTTTAGGTAAGCTCGCATGTAAATCCATCTGGCCCCAGACACTTGTTTGCTGGAAGTTTTTTTCTTATTACTTCTTCAATTGCATCCATTTTTACTGGCCCTCCAGGTTTTCTGATTCTTTCCGATTGAGTTTTAGCAGATTGTAGTTTTGAGGAATGTGTCCATTTTACGCAGCTTCCCCACTTTATTGTTGTGCATAGTGTTTTCTTAGTATTCTTTCTGTTTCTGTCATGTCAGTTGTTATATCGCCTCTTTCACATCTGATTTTGTTTTCTTGGGTCCTCACCGTTTGTTTTTTGGTGCGTCTGGCTAAAGACTCATCGATCTTATTTCTGTCAGAAAACTAGTTCTTACTTTCATTGATATTTTGTACTGTGTTTTTGGTCTCTGTGTCGTTCATTTCTGTTCTGATCTTCACTATTTTCTTTCTTCTACATCTCCTCGAAATGTTCAGGTCCTCTTCCCTTTTTAATATTGGGTTGTTGTTTTTGTTTTGTTACTTACATAAGAAATAAAAATGACTTTACATTCTGAATTCTGTGTTTTATTTTAATCTCTGATAGCAGATTTATGCCCCTTCAGAAATTGATGTAGAATATACGTCATCTAAAACTAAACATTTTAAACTATACGCTCCAGTGGTTTTAAAATTGGAATAATGTAGAACTGTTACAGCATAACAAGAAGCTAGAAAAATTCCAGGACAAGTTGAAAGGGAAACTGAGATAGATTTTTAGACAGCAGTTTGAGTTAAGCCTATCTTCCCTAAGCCAAAGGCACTGGAGAATAAATAGTTTGTATTAGATGGGAAAGATGCAGAAACCCAGGTGCAGAGACTAGGGCACAGGAAACCACCTGGACAGGAACCCCCAGAGGCCTACAAGGGACAAAGACTGGGAAAACAAGAACTTTGTCCCCAGGTAATCTATTCTCCCAGAGCATGTCATGGGTCATGCGGTGGAGACCCCCTAAGCATTCCTCCCTAAAGATACCTTTTAAGTCTCAGTTGTATTTCAGCTCCAGGCCCATAAAAGCATTAAGACAAGACAAGTGGCATTGGAGTGGACTCAGGACCAGACACATTGACAAATGAGGCCCTTCCTGGCATGGACTAATCAGTGGCGACCAGCACCCTGAAAGGGCACCCCTGGAAAGCTGATGAATATTCTCTTGAGAACTCCCCTTAAGCCTCCCATAAGATTTTCCACCTGCAAGGGAGATAAATATGCTCAGGACAAAGGACCAAGTGTGAGCTCCCCTACACCACAGGAAAGCGTGACAGCGCCAGTTTCCTCCTTCCTTCTGCGGGGGCCCCATGGTGCTTTCAACCAGGGGAGCAATGGGCAGTG
Organism: Miniopterus schreibersii; assembly: GCF_964146895.1. NCBI lineage: Eukaryota > Metazoa > Chordata > Mammalia > Chiroptera > Miniopteridae > Miniopterus > Miniopterus schreibersii. The sequence goes on along the minus strand of NC_138120.1, from coordinate 9,973,405 downwards.
GCAGCTCATCCCAGGCTTGTCTTCTGAAACTGTCTGAAAGGTCTTGGAAATGTGTCCAAGGCCCCCTTTTCTCTGACTTCCCAGTGAGCAAAGGCAGCCCAGCCTAGGCTATCCTGTTACTTCGTCTATGCACCTGCCTTGGTTCACCATCCTAAGTACATTTTTATTACAGCCATTAAAGCTTTGGGTTTTTTTCTTCATTTTTTTCTCTTGATTGAAATCTTTCCTTCAAGATGACAAGAGCTGAGGCCTTCTGCCTGTATCCCCTGTAACACAACCGTCATCTTTTCACTTCGGAAACCTTAATGTCAACATAAAAGAAAGCCTCATCCCATTTAAAGAGTATACCCAATTCTACTCTGGACTATTTCCTCATTTACACTGATGTCTTTCCCATCTCCATGGCTATGCTATTGCTATTGCCGTTGTTGTTAACCCTCACTAGAGGATATTTTTTTCATTGACTTCCAGAGAGAGTGGCATGGAAGAAGGGGTAGAGAGAGAGAGGTGCCTCAGTGTTAGAGACACAGACATTGGTTGCTTTTCTAATTCGCTGCACACCTGGGATGAGGAATGAATCTACAACCTAGGTATGTGCCCTCAACTGGGAATCAAACCTGAGACCCTTCAGTGTGCAGGCCGACACTATACCACTGAGCCCCGCTGCCCAGGGTAGATATGCCTTTTTAAATATGAAGTTTGTAGGTATATTTAACTTGAAATTGGTAGAGGTTTTAAAATGATTTCTTTAGTTTTACTCATGTTTTCATTGGTGATTTGCCACTATTATATTACTGGCATTAATTTTGCAACAGTTTGTATGTAGCAGGGAGGAAACACTTTTAGATCAGGGTCCAAATAGAGTAGTGTATACGAACTTTTTTTGTTAAAAACTTTTATAGCAATGAGAACCAGAAAAATTTCTACTAAACTATCTAACACTACAACTGAAAGATTTAGAAAGAGAACAGAAAACAAGAAAGGGCCCAGAGGAAGTAAAAGGAAGAAAATAATAAAGAACCAGAGCCTAAATAAATAACGTAGAGACTAAAAAATTAAAAAAGGTCAATGCAACCAAGAGCTTGTCTTTGAATAGACAATCAGTGTGATGAACTTTTAACCCAACTCACCAAAAACCAAAGACAGAGGTCAAAAATAAATAAATTGAGGAACAAAAGAAGTGAAGTAACAACTGATACCACTGAAATACAAAGGGTTGTAAGCAAATACCCTGAACAACTATATGCCAACAACCTGGATGAAATAGACAAATTTCTGGAAATACACAACCTTCCAATACTCAGTGAGGAAGAATCAGGCATGCTGAACACGTTGATAAAAACTGGTGAAATTGGAACAGTGATTTTTTAAAAAATGCCCAAGAGAAAAAGGGCCAGGCCCAGACAGTTTCAGAGGGGAGTTTTATCAAACATTCAAAAAATAATTCAAATTGTTCCAAAAAGTCCGAGAGGCACAAACACTCCCAAGCTCTTTTTAGGCAGCCTGAATAATCCCAACTACAAATCCAGGTAAAGACCTTGCAAAGAAAGAATTACAGGCCAATATCCGTGATAAACAGAGATGCTAAAATCTTCAAACAAATATTAGCAAATTGGATCAAGAAATATGTTAAACAGATCACACCCCATGACCAAGTGGGGTTTATTCCAGGGATGCAGGTTTGGTACAGTATTCACAAATCTACAAATGTGATGCATCACAGGAACCATTTGACAAACAAAAATCTCATGATCATCTCAGTAGGTGCAGAAAGAGAAACAAAACCCAGCGCCCATTTTTGAGAAAAACTCTCAGCACAGTGGGGATAGAGGGATCATGCCTAAACACATTAAAGTCCTTATAGGACAAACCTTCAGTCAACTTCATACTCAATGGGCAAAAACTAAAACATATCCCCTAATAAGAGGAACAAGACAGGGACGTCCACTTTCACCATCTTTTATTCAACAGAGTGTTGGAAGTCCTTGCCACAGCGATCAGACAAGGAGAAAACATAAAAGGCATCCAAATTGGAAAGGAGAAATAAAACTGTCACTGTTTGCAGATGACCTGATATTGTATGCTGAGAACACTAAAGATGTCACCAAAAGACTTCTAGATTTAATAATAAATGAACCCAGCTATGCAGCAGGATGGAAAATTAATGCCCAGAAGTAAATGGCATTTTTAAACAACATTCATGATCTCTCAGAAAGAGAAACTAAAACAAACAAACAAACAAACAAACAAAAACACATTTAACGTGCAACAATAAAATTAAGATACTTAGGAATTAACTTAACCAAAGGGGTGAAAGACGTGTACTTGCAAAACAAATATGTTCAAAAAAGAGATAGAGGAAGCTATAAACAAGTGTAAGAATATACCATGCTAATGGATTGCTAGAATCAACCTCATTCAGATGTCCGTACTCCCCAAAGCAATCTATAGATTCAAACTATTCATAAAATACCAATGTCCGATATCACAGACCTAGAAGAAGTAGTGCAAAAATTTAAAGGACACAAAAAGGACAGGACCCCAAATCGCTGCAGCAATTTTGGGAGGAAGAAAAAAGTGGAAGGAATCAAAATAATACATATCAAGATATAGTAAAGCCATTTTAATCGAAACAGAATGGAACTGGCAGAAGAACAGACTTAATGACATAAATGGAACTGAACAGAGAACCCAGGAATTGACCCAACTCATTACACTCAATTGAGATTTTACAAAGGAGGCAGAGCATACAGTGGAGTAAAGGAAGTCTCTTCAATAAATGGTGTTGGGAAAATTGGACAGGAACTTTCAAAATAATGCAACTAGACCACTATCTTGCACCGCACACAAGGATCAACTCCAACTGGATAAAAAACTTAAAGGTAAAACATGAAACCATTAAAAATCCTAGAAGGAAATGGAGGCAGCATGATCTCAGACATCTCTCATTGCAATATGCTTACCAATACACTGCCTAGGGCAATGGAAGCAAAGGAGAAAATAAACAAATGGGACTACAGCAAAATAAAAAGATTCTGCACAAAGATACCATCAACAAAATGCAAAGGGAACTCATTATATGGGAGAACATATTTGCCGATGATACATCTGATAAAGGGTTACTACCCCTAATATTTTAAGAAACACACCTTCACAAGAGGAAGACAAACGATCCAATTAAAAAACGAGCAAAGACCTAAGTAGACACTTCTCCAAAGAGCGCATAAACATGTCCAAGAGACATATGAAAAATGCTCAGTGTCACTAATCACCAGAGAGATGAAAATTAAAGCAATAATGGGGTATCACCTGAGGTCTTCCAGAATGGCTATGTTTTCAATAAGTCAATAAACAGAAAGTGCCTGTGAGGGTGTGCAGAAAAGCTCACCCTAGTATACTGCTGGTGGGAATGCAGACTCGTGCAGCCTCTATGGAAAACATTATGACATAGGAGGTTTTCTCAAAAATTGAAATACAGAACTGCCATTGAACCCAGTGGCCCCACTGCTTGGAATATGTCCTACGAAACCAGGAACATCGATCAGGAAGAATATATAAACCCCTCTGTTCAGAGCAGCACAATTTACAATAGCTCACAGGAATGGGTACATGAATCTGCTTTGATTCTGAGTGACGGTAGACATGCACACTCCTGCATCTTCCTTCAGCTTCCTGCCTGAACATGATGCCACACTGCAGTTCTTCAGACTTTCTGTCTCTTCCCAATGCCGCAGTGGCCTGGCGTCATAGGCTATCCTTCCGAGCCTCAGGGTGTTCATGTGAGAGAAAAATGTCCCAGCTACCTGACAACCCAAGGGGGAGCCCCACTGGCATCTCCTCACATGTCCTCTAAGTGCCTTCTCCTGGTTCCAACATCCTCAAGTAGTCCTTACTGATTTTCTGGCAGAGCAAAAAGTGATCGTCCAGAGACGGCAGGGATCTGACTAAAAATCCAAAAGCAGGGGAACACACCAAGCTCTCTTAGGGCATTGCAAGCAAGCCTCCACCTCAGCAATCCTGTCAGACCCTGCCACGCTGTGGGCAGAGAACTAGTTGAAGTAGTTAAGGCTGCTGTTCTGGTGCCTGGAGCTGTTGGCCCATCGTTCATAATGCTGGCACCACTGAATGCAAGAGGCATAGGATGCACTGTATCCTGCAGCATGAGGAGTGTGTGGAGAAGGGCACATCACCTTTCAAGTTCTATGCACTTCCTGCTGCTGCCCATAGAGAGAGCCTGCTCCCGCCTGTGATGGTAATGAGATACTCCTTCACAGTGGCAGTACTGCATTAGTATGATTTGCTACAAAAGGACAGTTAACCTTGCCATCATCCCTGGCATGTCTGGCTCCCTCCACCTGCAGAAGGAATGTGGGTGGGGGTTAGGGACATCTCACTCCTGGACACCCAAGTGTCCCTGCTTACATGGACAGGTTATATTCTCAAGGCCCCTCCCTTTCCAGCACCAGTACCTGCAACATCACCTTCACATTGATCGTGTGGCTATGAAAGAACTAAAACATGGAGATCTACAAAACAGCCTGGCTTGGCCTGAACCACCTATCTTCTGGCCCCATTCCTTCTGCATAAGAGGCACAGAGGAACACAGAGGTTCCTGGGGTTACAGGTGCCTGCACCCATGCGGTCACACTGATTCCTCACAGGCTTTGATATCCCCACACCCTTGCCTGCACACGGCTTCACAGGATACCCTGATTCACGCACGTCACACGTTCCTGCCTCTGATGGAGGACTTGGGCATGCCCACACCATTTTGGGCTACTAAAACAGCTCTTCCAAACTGTGACTGGACAGAGGGCATCACGCTACTCAGCCCCGCCCCTCACTGTCAGCCTCAGTGTATGGGCCTCAGAACTGTGGTGAAACATTCCTGAGGAAGCTCTATGTTACCCGAGCATTTGCAGCTTTCCCAGGGTTTGGTGTCTGGGGGGCTCTTGCTTACGGCTACTCACGTTTCCCACTTCAGAATCCATTTTCTCTACCGCTTTCCCACAGATCCACAGTGACCCCTAGTAATATCCACAGGGAGAAATGCCCGGGACATTACAGACTGCCCAGTCTGTGGGATATCTGAGGCTGAAGTGACAGGCAAAGGGAAGAACTGTGGCTGGAGAGGACTGTAGCCTACATTCTGGTAGAGTTGGGTGATCAGGATAACTACGGCCAAGATACGGTCTCAATCTGACTCCTTTTACATCAGTTCTCTTGTTTTTGTTTCCATTACTCTTGCTCTTTCTGTCTTTTCCTCATTCTGACTCTTTCTTCCATCTACCCATTGGGTTTCAGTGACCCGTAGAAAGAACGACTTGATGCTGCCTAAGGGTTTCTTCATTGCAGGAGAAAGGCTCGGTCTGAAGGAACAAAGTAAATAAACAATCATATTCACACGAGGCCATTGTTATGTGAGGAAATGTAATACCGTCAAAAATGCACAAGATGTACTGGCTGTGGACATCATGGTCCAGAGATTGCCCAACACAACTTCACGTACATGCCTGTGCCTCTGTGTGTGTTGTGTGTGAGGGCTATAGAACACTCTGCATCTTATTGTCCCTCTGGGCATTTACCCTTCCAGCTGGGGATTCGACCCCAAGTGAACCTAATATCCAGACTGACTGCTCACATGCCTTTGCTCTCTTCCCCACAACTCCTACATGCAATTTATACTCCCACTGGCTAAGTGTGGTTCTGAATCCTGGGCTCAGAGGATGATTCTCGCAGCAAATACAGTGCTCTCATACTTCTAGGGAGGGATTCTGCTTCAAGTGTGAAATGCACTGGGAAGCCTCCCACCGCGTTGCCTGCTGTCAGTGTGTGAGCTGACCTCCGACAGAAAGGAACCTGGAAATCCATCATCCTTTCGGAGCTCGCAGTGGACATTCAGGCCCTTGCTCCCAAATCCCTTTCCTTGAGCTACCTTATGTCCCTGGGTCCATTAGTATCACCCACTTCAATGGACTTACTCTTAGTTCTCCCTCCTCCCCAGCCTCCAGCACACAGAAAGAATTCTGTCTTCTCATACTGTCCTAAAGCATAACAACTTAACCGCCACTGCCACTGCACAGGCCCAGCCCTCACAGGCAATGGTCATTCACAGGCAGCCAGTTGTAATGCCCCAAACTAGGGACAAACACCACAGAGACAGACGCTATTGATGCTCTTGATTTATGTGTTCCAAGAACACACGACAAACAGACAAACAGAGCTGATGCTCCTGCTTTAACTTTCCATTTCATACCATGCTCCCGATCTCTCTGTGACTGAATACCTGGTCACACAGACATTCTGCTCCATTGTCCTGTGCAGGAACATAATGTCTGCTTGAAAACACATACTCATGTCAAAACCTTCTTATGTGCACTTCTCTATTTGAAGGAAAATGGATGGTCCCTCCTATTTAACTCACACTGTGGGAGATACCCTAACACAATAATTGACTATCATCTCCTAGCAAAATTCCTAAAGAGTATAGTATAATTATTGGTGGCCCTAACATGAAGAGTCGGTCATTGCTGAAATTAGGATCTCTTAAATTTCCTGCTGCCTTGTGTTGGATGCATCACACCACACCACCTTTTTAATGAGCAATGACCTCAGGATCACCCAGTTAGGAATTTGGACACACCTAAGGAAATATTTGATGGTTGCAATGATCCATAAAAGGAAGTGGTGGCACAGCAGCCTCAGCCTTTGTATGAAAAGACTCCTGGACAAGTGTGGGAAGGGTCAGAGGAAGGACATCATGGGAGCCTCCATTTAAGGAATAGTAGACGGGCCTAAGGGTGAGGGAGGTGGCCTGGAGCGAGAGTTCAGAGGAGTGGGTCAATGAATCTGCTTTGATGCTGAATGATTTTGCACATGCACACTTCCTCATTTTACATCAGGTGTCCCTGTCTGAATATAATTCCCACTGCAGTGCTACATACTTCCTTTCTCAACCTGATTCTCTGAGGACCTGACATAACAGGCTCTATTCCTCCCAGTATCAGGGCGTCCATGAGAGAAAGCAATGACCCAGCTACCTAGCAAACTAGGGGCGAGTGTCCAGGAACAGTCCCCCTCACCTGTACTCCTCTACCTTCACTCTCCTGGGGCCAAGCTCCTCGCACAGTACTTGAGATGATTAGACCACACTTCTATTACTGATGTTCTAGTAGGGCAAACAGGACTAGTCAGAAGAAGCCAGGGATCTCACTTTACGAACCCAAGAGGTAGGGGAACCTAAAGCTCTCCTTCTGCATTGCCACCGAGGCCCAACCTCAGTATCCTGTCATATCCTTCCAGGTCGCAGCATTTTTCTCCTAAATAACATTGTCGGGAATGCTGGAAAGGCATTCTCACGCTTATCCAATAGATGGCAGCTTTTCGTTTCAAATCATGTTATTGGGGATGTTGGCAATTCATTCTCATGCTTGTCAAAACATGGCAGCTTTTTTTTACAAATAAAGTTACTGAGCAGGCTGGCAATGCATATCCACACTTGTCCACGAGATGGCAGCATGACTTCACATGTCATTTCATTCGGGATGGTACCACTGCATTCCCTCGTTTCTCCACCAGGTGGCAGCACTTTTCCACCAAATGATTTCATTGGGCATGCACGGTAGGCATGCTCAGGTATGCCCAAGAGTTGTTTGCATTTACCTCAAAATGTCATTTCTTTCGTGATGCTGGAAATGGATTCTCATTCTTGAACAGTCACAGCATGCAGTTATGTCCGCACGTGCCAAAAGGCGGCTTCTAACAGAAAAATACAGTTTGCACATACTTCTACAAAGGGAATTTGGTTTAACTGTGAAATGAACGTAAAACCCCGGCCTGGTTCCCTGCTGTCTCCCTAAAGCGAGGGTATGGCAAACGCATCATCCTTTATAACTTATCACTGCAAATTCCGACCCTTGCACACAAGGCCTTTCCTTGAACTCCCTTATCACCCAAGGGAAAATGGTAAACTCTATTGGACTTTCACTGATTTCTTAATCCACCACAGTCTCTACCACACAGAAAGAATTTTGGCTTCTGATACCATCAGAAAACACAACTTAGCCACTTCTGCAATTGTAAAGGCCATGCATTCACGGGGCGGGTAATTCAGAGAGTCCATTGTCAAGGCAAACAATACATAAACAGGCACATTAGATGCTCTCGCTTTATCTTGCCATTTATTCCATGTGCTGCATATATCCATGGCTGAATGCCTTTCCACAGGGACATTCTGCACCTAATTTCTACGCAGGAAAAGAATCTTTGCTTGAAACACCTTTTAATCTGAAAAAGCTTCTCACGTGCACTACTTATATTGGAAGGTCCCTCCTATAGTTCTCACACGTTAAATACGTGCAGTTAACACAGCAAATCTGGTATCATCTCCTCTGAGGATAATCAAAAAGTATTTAAAAATCATGTCAAGCCCAAACCTGACAAAGTTGGAATCTCTTCCGTTTTCTCCAGCCATGCATTCAACAGTTCCCACCACAACTTGGTTGTGATGGGCAGTGTACCCAGGAAGGCCAGCGATACAATTCAGTAAATACATGGTGGTTGTGATGATCAATAGAGGGATGTGGTGGCACAGCAGCCTCAGCATTTTCATGAAGGAGGATACTGGAAAATTGTGGAGGGGGTTCTAGGAAGCACATCACAGAACTTCTCTTTAATGCATGGTAGGCAGGCCTGAGGGTGGTGTTGGTGACCTGAGGTGTGAGATCAGAGAAATAGGCCAAAGAATCTACTTTCATTCTGAGTGACAGAGGAAACAGACATGACCTCATCATCCTTCAGCCTCCCCCAAGTGAACATGATTGGCACTGCGGTGCTCAGAACTTCCAGCCTCATCCTCATACCGTGATGATGTCACAGGCTGTATTTCTCCCAGCTTCAGTGTGTTCATGTGAGAAAACAATGTCCCAGCTACCTGGCAATCCAGAGGCAAGTGAAGAGTTGGTCTCTGCTCACCTGTTATCATCTATGTCCCCTCTCCTGATGCCAACATACACTCATAGTTCTCACTGTTGATCTGGAAAGGAAAAATGGGCTCCACAGGAGAGGGCAGGCGTCTAAACCACAAACCCAAAAAGCAGGGGATCACACCAAGCTCTCTAATGGCATTTCCTGCAAGGACCCACCTAAGCAATCCTGTCAGATCCCGAAACATGGTGATCAGAGACGAAGTTGAAGAAGTGAATGCTGCTGTTCTGCCTGCAGTTGTAGGCCTGTCGTTCATACTGCAGGTACCACTGAATGTGAGTGGAATGGGTCACCCTGTATCCTGCAGCTTGAGGAGTGTGTGGAGAGGAACCTGTCACCTTCCAACTTGGACACACTTCTTGCCGCAGGCCATGCAGGGAGCCTCCTCTCTCCTGTGATGGTTATGAGAGGATCCTTCACAATCACAGTATCGTGGATGTAGGGGTTTTTGTGAAAGAGCAGCACAGTCTTGCAGCGATTGCTGCCATGCCAGGCTTCCTTCACCTGCAAAAGGATAGTGGATCCGGTTTAGGGTGATAACTTATTCCAGAACTCCCGCCTATTCCTTCCTGCAGGGATAGGATTTTTTCACAAGCTCTCTACCTCCCCAGCCGTGGTCTGCACAGCCTGACCTTCAGATTGATCATGTGGCTGAGCATGGTTTCATCTTGGTCACTGATAATGGCTGACAATTCCAGATTGTTGACAAATTGCAGCAGGTCAAAACGCCTGCACGCTGCAAGCTGAACATGAAACAGCTACAAAAAGGAGCAGATCCTTAAAGCAGCTTGGATTGCTCCCACCTCTCTAACCCCTAGCCCAGCTCCTTCACCATAAGATGCAAAAAGAGAGCACAGTGGTTCTTGTGGGCTCCATGTGTTTATACACACACGGGCACACTGTTTTCCTGACAGCCTTTGACCTCGCCTACATACTTGCCTGCTGAGTGCTTAACAGGATACCTTTATTTGTGGACATCACTCATTCCTGCCTCTCACTGACTTGGATATACAGAGGACTTGGACACGCAGCCCCCCTCGAGTGCAGCATTACCCCAAGAAGAACCTGAGTGACACAGAGCAGTGTGGAGGCAATGGCCCTTGTTCTGCGCATGAGTCTGATCTGGGACGGCGCTCCTGAAGCCCAGGGAGAGTTTTTGTGGTACTGGTGAGATAAAAGGGTGTCTCTGAGATTTTGGATCACACTGTTCTCACTATCCTGAGCTTCACTCCAATGTGTCTATTTGATTCTGAGCTACCGATCCCCACTAATACATTTCTCATGCACTAGGGCAGGCATATTGCGTTCCCTTCTGTAGAGTCAAGGATACACTATTGACTCAGCATCTGGCAATGCACTGAACGTTTGTGCTTTTCAGTTCTAAACAGGGCTGCCGCCGCTGCCAGGTACTGGGCTTGAGCCAGCAGAAGGATCTGCTCACTTGTAAGTTCACGGGCTACATTCCTAACTTAAGTGCCCGGAGCACATCCAGTGGGGACCAGGTGCACTTCCCACTGAGCCAATCCTCTTCGTGCTCCTGCTCGACTGGCTCTTCTTGTGGATGTTTTGTTTCTATCTGTGCCTGAGGCTCAACATCAACCACCACCTTCATGACATTTATGGCGTCCTCTCACCCAGGACAAACTGCTCCCTGCCAATTAATTCCTCCTCAATCAATTCCTTCTCCTCTCCCTGCTCCACCCTGTCTGGCCCTTGTAGAAACTCATGATACATTTCCTCTGCCAAAGCATAACTTACCCACTTCTGCAACTGTAAGGCCCAGCCCTCCCAGGGACTGGTCGATCATTCCAAGGCAGCCAATCGTAAGGCTCAAACCAACACACAAACAACAGACAGACAGACAGACAGACAGACACGGTACTTGCTCTTAATTTATCTTTCTAACTACATGCCATGCTCTGGATGTCTCCGCATCTCAATGCTTTCCCACAGGGACATTCTGCATCTATTTCCTGTGCAGGGAAACAATGTTTGCTTGAAAACACATATTTCGCTGAGAAAGCTTCTCATGTGCACGACTCTTCTTTGAAGTAAAATGGACAGTCCCTCCTATTTATCTCACAGTGTGGGAGGTCCCCTGAACACAACAAACCTCCTATTGTCTCCTCTGACTATTACTAAAGAATACTGAATAATCCCCAATCTGTAAAATGGGTCACTGCCGCCAGTGGGATCTCTTAAGTTTCCACCAGCCCTGTGTTCAACATGTGCCGCCACAACCCGTTTATAACGGGCAGTGTTTTCAGGATGACCTGTGGAGGAATAAGGAGACACTTAAGGAAATATATGGTGGTTGTGATGATCAATAGAGGCAAGTGGTTCCAGAGCAGCCTCAGCCTTTGCATTCTCATGCTGAAACACCACGTGGCAGCATTTTCTCCTCAAATGGTATTATTGCAGATGCTCACTCTGAATTCTTACTTTTGTCCAGAGGCGGCAGAAAGTTTCTTACCAACGATTGTTCTGGGGATGCTGGCAATGCATTCTCACACTTTTCCACCAGGTGTCGGCATGATTTCACGAGTAATTTTATTGGGGATGCTGGAAAAGCATTCACAATTCCATTCAACAGGTGGAAACATTTTCAACAGGATGAATCCATTGGTGAACTCGTGGATGCATTCTCACGTTTACCCACCAGGTGGCAGTATTGTTCCAACTGAGGATCATATTTGGGATGCTTGTGGAGATGCAGAAGATGCATTTTCTCGTTTGTCCACCAGGTGGTGGCATTTTGACACCACGAGATTTTATTGGCTATGCTGACAATGGAAGCTAATGTGTGTCAAGCAGGCAGCAGAATTATTTTACCGCACGATTTCGCTGGAGATGCTTGCAATGGTTCTATATTTATCAGTTGGCGTCAATATTCCACTAGTGAATATCAGGAATGTTCTGGAAGTGCATTCTCACGCTTTTCCACCAGGTGGCAGAATTTTCCCACAAAGTACTTTTACTGAGGATGCTGGCAAGGCATTCCCACGTTTTTTTCTACAGCTGTCTGCATTTTCCCTCCACTGTCCCATTTTGGGGAAACTGGCAATGCATTTTGGCGCTGAAACATGAGATGGCAGCATTTTTCCACCAACGATTCTGTTTGAGATGCTGGCAATGCTTTCCCACGTTTGTCTTAACACGTTTGTGGAAGCATTTTTACTACCAAATTATATTATTGGGGGTGTTGAAAATTCAGTCTCAAGTTTGAAAAAGACTTGGCTACATTTTCCACAAATGTGATTATTTTGTGGATGTTGACAAGGCATTCTCACGTTTTAACAGCCATTGAACCTACTTTCCCAAAAATGATTCTATTGGGAATAGTGGCATGGCACTTTCACTTTTGTTCAATAGCTGGCAACACTTTCACCACAAAGTATCGTTTGGGGAATGCTGGAAGCACGTTCGTCCAACGTACTTCGTAGAAGTACTTTTCCACAAAATGATTTTATTGCGGATGCGGGCAATGCATTCTTCAGTCTCTCAAACAAGAGGCCACATTTTCCACCAAACGATTACTTTGGTTGTGCTGGCAATGCATTCCCACATCTGTCCACAAGGTGGCCACTTTTGTTTACCAAGGGATTTTCCTGAGAACGCTGGCAATGCATTCCCTTGCTCCAATACCAGGTGACAGCATTTTCTCCACAAGTGATCTTATTGGAGATGCTGTAACTGCATTTTCACATTTGTAGAAAGGTGACTGGTTTCTTATTTACAAATGATTGTTTTAAGGCTGCTGGCAATTCCTTCTGACACTCAAACACCAGGTGCAGTATTTTCCCACCAAATGATATTATTGAGGATCCTGGCACTGCATGCTCCTCCTTGGAGAACAAGTGGCAGCTATTTTCCACCATGTAACTTCACTGGGGCTTCTGGCGATGCATTTTCACTTTTGTCCAATAGGTGGAAGCATTTTCCCACAAGTGATTTCACTGGGGATGCTGGCAATGAACACTCACACAAGTCGACAAGATAAGGGCATGTTTCCCACAAGAGATTTTCATTGTGAATCTTGGCAATGTATTTTCAAATGTGTCCGCCATTTGGCAGCCAGCATCATCTCAGAAGGGATTTTCATGAGGATGCGGGCAACGCATTCTCACACTTGTCAAACATGTGGCGGCCTTTTTCCAACAACTGATATTATTGGGGCTGCTGGCAATGCATTGTGAAGCCTGTTTACAACAAGCCCGCATTTTTCCACCAAATGTTATTATTGCACATAAAGGCAATGGTTTCTCCCGCTTGTCCACCCGTTGGCACCTTGACATCACAAGTGATTTTGTTTGGTAAGCTGAGAATGCATTCTTACGTTTGTTCAGCCAGTTGCGGAATTTTTCCACCAAGTGACTTTATTGCTGCTGGCTGTACATTCTCACGTTTGTCCAACTGTTCGCCGCAGTTTTCCCCTAAAGTGATATTGTGTGTGTGGGTGTGGATGTTGGTTTTGAATTCTCACACGTGGACATTGGCTATCAGAATTTTAGGCCCAAATCACTTTATTGTGATTCCAGAGCATGCGTTCTCACTCTTGTCCACCAGTTGGCACCGTGATCTCAGTAGGGGTTTCATTGGGGATTCTGGGAAATCATTCATACAGTCCTTTAGCACCTGGTGGCCTTTTTCTCAAAGAGTGATTTTGTTGGGGATGCAGTCAATGCATGCTTCACCTTGTCCACCAGGGGGCAGAATATTTCCACCAAGTTTTTTTTAAAGGGGATGCGTTTAATGCTCTCCCACTTACCTCCACAAGGTGGCAGCATTTTTAAAACAAATGCTTTTCTTGGGAATGCCGGGAATGCTCTCTCACATTTGTAAACAATGTCAGGTAATTTCTCATCAAACGTTTTTACGGGAGATGCCTGAAATACACTATCACCTTTTATTCAAAGGGGCAGCATTTTTTCAACCAAATAATTTTACAGGGGCTGGCAATGGATGCTCACGTTTGTCCCACACTTGGCAGCATTTGTCCCACCCAGAGAAAGTTTTTTTGCGGGGATGCGTGGCAGCGTTTCGCCCCAAATGATTTTATTGAGGATGCCTGCAAGGCAGTCTCAGGTCTCTACATGAGGTCACAGTAGTTTTCAACCACATGATTGGATTGGGGATACTATCAGCGCATTCTCACCCTTTTGCATTTTGCCGACAGAGAGGTTTTGTGGTGATTCTGACAATACATTCTCAGACTTATCTGAGAATTGGCAGTATTTCCGTACAAATGACCTTACTGGGGATGCTGGCAATGTATTCTCACGATTGTCCACGGAGGACAGCATTTTCAATCAAATAATTTTATGGGAGATGCTACGCAGCCATACTTGCACTTGTCAACCAGAAGGCAGGTTTTCCCCAGTATGATTTTATTGGGCATGCTGGCACTGCATTCGTAATCTTTTTCATAGGTGGCAAAACTTTCCCCAAAACTTATTATTTAGGGGATACTGGCAATGAATTGTCATTCTCAAGCATCCGTTGGCAGCATTTTTTAGCTAATGATTTTGTTGGGGATGCTCGCCGTGCGTTTTCCTATTTGTCGACCAGTGCACCTGGTGCCCGCTGGAGGTGCTCCAGGCACATAAGTTAGAGATGGAGAATATGGACTTGCAAGGAAGCAGAGCCTAACGGAAAATCTTGATAATGCATTGCCAGATTTCTCAGTAAAATCCCTGTGAGAGCTCAGTTCCGTATTATGTTCGAACGTTGGAAGCAAATGCCAGGATCCCCAATAAAATTGTTTGGGTCAAAGATGCCGCTTCCATGTGGGCAAGCGTAAGACTGCCTTGACGTTATTCCCAATAAAATCATTCTAGGAACAGTGCTGCCTCTTAATGGATAATCTTGAGAATGCATTTTCAGCATCTACAAAATAATCACCAGAGTGAACACATAGGCCATCGGCTGGACAAATGTAAGAATGCCTTCTGAGCCTACCAAATAAACTTGCATAAATGTCCAGTGTTGGGTCCTAAAAAATGATGGATTTCTAAGTATCCTCCCTGTAGGGAGTCGGTCACACATTAGGAACAGGCAACCAGGTGGGAGACTTCACAGTTGAACCAAAGTCCCTCTCTAGAAGTATGACTGCACAGTGTTTTGCTGAGAGAATCAGTCTCTGAGGCCGAAGATCCCAAGCGACATTTAGCAAGGGGTGGAATAAGGTGCACAGATACCTGTGGCGAATTGAGTCAAGGCGTGTGGGAAGTCAGAAGTGTATTAGGTTCATTTGGGCAAGAATCCCCTGCTGGAAGAGTAAATGAGCAGAGGGACAATAAGAAGGAGAGTGTGCCACAGCCCTCACACACAAGCACACACAAGCACACACACACACATGCACACACACAGAGGCAAAGGCATGGACATGAATTTGTGTTGGGCAATCTCTGGACTATGATGTCCACAGTCAGTACACCTTGCCCGTTTTTGACACTTTTTACGTTTCCTCAAATGGAAATGGCCTCCTGTGAATATGATTGTTTATTGACTTTGTTCCTTCAGACCAAGCCCTTGTGCAACCAACTATTCCTTAAGCAATATCAAGTCATCCTTGCTACTCGTCACTGAAACCCAAGGAGTGGATGAGAGAAAGTCAGAATGAGAGAAAGACCAAAAGAGCAAAAGCAACGGAAACAAATAAAAAGTTACTAATCTTAAAGCAGTCAGACTGAGACCTTATCTTGGCGGTAATAATCCTGATGATCCAACTCTACCAGAATGTAGGCTACAGTCCTCTCCAGCCACAGTTCTTCCCTTTGACTCTCACTTCAGTCTCAGATATCCCTTATACTGGAATAGCCTCTACTGCCCGGGCATTTCTCCCTGTGGATATTACCAGGGGTCCCTGTGGATGTGTGGGAAGTGTTAAAGAAAACGAATTCTGAAGTGGGAAACGTGAGTTGCCTTAAGAAAGAGCCCACTAGACACCGAACCGAAGGAAACCTAAAGATGCTAAGGCAAAATAGGACTTCCTCAGGAACGTTTCTCTACAGGTACAAGGCCCATACACTGAGGCTCACAGTGAGGGGCGGGGCTGAATACGATGATGCCTGCTGTAGTCTCACAGTTTGGAAGAAATGTTTCAGAAGCCCAACAGCAAAGGGGAGCGAGTGGGGTGTCCAGGAGCCTTTTCCACGCTACCTGACCACATCCCAAGCCCCTGTCTGTAGGCTCAGTGAGACCACACTGAGCACAGCAAGAACCCATATCCGGACCTGAAGTGTCTGTCTTTACTGTATGGCTTATTCTTGACCCTTTGGTCAAATATTAATTGACCATGATGGCATGGGTCAATTTCAGGATTCTGTACTTTTCCATTGATCTATGTGCCTGTTCCTGTGCCAGAAGCAGGTTGTTCTGATCACAGTGGCTTTGCCCTACAGCAGGATATTCAGTAATGTGATCCTACAACTCTGTTCTTTCTCAAGAATACTGTGGGTGCACGGGGTCTTTTTTGGTTTCCTATAAATTTTCGAAACATTTTTTCCAGCTCTGTGAAACACACTGTTGGGATTGATGACAATTGTGTTGAATTTATAGATTGTTTTGGGTAGCATGGATATTTTGATAATGTTAATTCTTTCAGTCTATAATTCTTTCACTCCTTTGTATCTTCCTCTATTTCTCTTTTCAATGTCCTGTTTCTGAATACAAGTCTTTTACATCCTTCTTTGACTTTACTCCTAGGTGTCTTATTTTTTCAGTTGCAATGGTAAATGGTATAGTCTTTTTCTAAGAGTTCATAATCGGTGTAAAAAAAATGCCATCAATGTGTTGATGTTAATTTTGCTTCCAGCTTCCTTGCCAAATTCATTAATTATATCCACAAGTACTCGGTGGACTCTTTAGTTTTTTATGTACAATATCATGTCATCTGCAAGTAATGACAGTTAACCTTCTCTCTTCCGATACGGATGCCTTTTATGTTCTCTTTTTGTCTGCTCGCTGTGGCTAGGACTTCCAGTAGTATGCTGAGCAGTAGTGGTGAAAGGGGCAACCGTGTCTTATTCCTCTTCTTAGGGGATATGGTTTTAGCCTTTGCACGTTGAGTATGATTTTGGCCCCAGGTATGTTGTATATGGCCTTTATTATGTTGAGATATATTCCCTCTATTTCCACTTTGCTCCCAGTTTTTTCCAAAATGGGTGCTGGATTTTCTAGAATATTTTCTCTGTATCTATTGATATGATCATAAGATTTTTGTCCTTCATTTTGTTTAGCTCTCACATTTCTTGATTTGCGAATATTATACCAGCGCTGCGTCTCCAGAATAAATCACACTTGGTCATGGTGTATGATCTTATTTAATGTATTGCTGGATAAAATTTGGTAATATATTTTCTGAGGATTTTGGCACCTATGTTCATGAGGGACGTTGGTCTGTGAAATTCTTTATTTGCAGGATCTTCATCTGGTTTTGGGATTTATTATAATACTGGTCTCATAAAAATATCTCCCTCCTCTGGAATTTTCTAAAATATTTTGAGGAGAGTGGGTTTTAATTCTTCTTTAAATGTTTAGGTAAGCTCGCATGTAAATCCATCTGGCCCCAGACACTTGTTTGCTGGAAGTTTTTTTCTTATTACTTCTTCAATTGCATCCATTTTTACTGGCCCTCCAGGTTTTCTGATTCTTTCCGATTGAGTTTTAGCAGATTGTAGTTTTGAGGAATGTGTCCATTTTACGCAGCTTCCCCACTTTATTGTTGTGCATAGTGTTTTCTTAGTATTCTTTCTGTTTCTGTCATGTCAGTTGTTATATCGCCTCTTTCACATCTGATTTTGTTTTCTTGGGTCCTCACCGTTTGTTTTTTGGTGCGTCTGGCTAAAGACTCATCGATCTTATTTCTGTCAGAAAACTAGTTCTTACTTTCATTGATATTTTGTACTGTGTTTTTGGTCTCTGTGTCGTTCATTTCTGTTCTGATCTTCACTATTTTCTTTCTTCTGCATCTCCTCGAAATGTTCAGGTCCTCTTCCCTTTTTAATATTGGGTTGTTGTTTTTGTTTTGTTACTTACATAAGAAATAAAAATGACTTTACATTCTGAATTCTGTGTTTTATTTTAATCTCTGATAGCAGATTTATGCCCCTTCAGAAATTGATGTAGAATATACGTCATCTAAAACTAAACATTTTAAACTATACGCTCCAGTGGTTTTAAAATTGGAATAATGTAGAACTGTTACAGCATAACAAGAAGCTAGAAAAATTCCAGGACAAGTTGAAAGGGAAACTGAGATAGATTTTTAGACAGCAGTTTGAGTTAAGCCTATCTTCCCTAAGCCAAAGGCACTGGAGAATAAATAGTTTGTATTAGATGGGAAAGATGCAGAAACCCAGGTGCAGAGACTAGGGCACAGGAAACCACCTGGACAGGAACCCCCAGAGGCCTACAAGGGACAAAGACTGGGAAAACAAGAACTTTGTCCCCAGGTAATCTATTCTCCCAGAGCATGTCATGGGTCATGCGGTGGAGACCCCCTAAGCATTCCTCCCTAAAGATACCTTTTAAGTCTCAGTTGTATTTCAGCTCCAGGCCCATAAAAGCATTAAGACAAGACAAGTGGCATTGGAGTGGACTCAGGACCAGACACATTGACAAATGAGGCCCTTCCTGGCATGGACTAATCAGTGGCGACCAGCACCCTGAAAGGGCACCCCTGGAAAGCTGATGAATATTCTCTTGAGAACTCCCCTTAAGCCTCCCATAAGATTTTCCACCTGCAAGGGAGATAAATATGCTCAGGACAAAGGACCAAGTGTGAGCTCCCCTACACCACAGGAAAGCGTGACAGCGCCAGTTTCCTCCTTCCTTCTGCGGGGGCCCCATGGTGCTTTCAACCAGGGGAGCAATGGGCAGTGGCAGCTCATCCCAGGCTTGTCTTCTGAAACTGTCTGAAAGGTCTTGGAAATGTGTCCAAGGCCCCCTTTTCTCTGACTTCCCAGTGAGCAAAGGCAGCCCAGCCTAGGCTATCCTGTTACTTCGTCTATGCACCTGCCTTGGTTCACCATCCTAAGTACATTTTTATTACAGCCATTAAAGATTTGGGTTTTTTTCTTCATTTTTTTCTCTTGATTGAAATCTTTCCTTCAAGATGACAAGAGCTGAGGCCTTCTGCCTGTATCCCCTGTAACACAACCGTCATCTTTTCACTTCGGAAACCTTAATGTCAACATAAAAGAAAGCCTCATCCCATTTAAAGAGTATACCCAATTCTACTCTGGACTATTTCCTCATTTACACTGATGTCTTTCCCATCTCCATGGCTATGCTATTGCTATTGTCGTTGTTGTTAACCCTCACTAGAGGATATTTTTTTCATTGACTTCCAGAGAGAGTGGCATGGAAGAAGGGGTAGAGAGAGAGAGGTGCCTCAGTGTTAGAGACACAGACATTGGTTGCTTTTCTAATTCGCTGCACACCTGGGATGAGGAATGAATCTACAACCTAGGTATGTGCCCTCAACTGGGAATCAAACCTGAGACCCTTCAGTGTGCAGGCCGACACTATACCACTGAGCCCCGCTGCCCAGGGTAGATATGCCTTTTTAAATATGAAGTTTGTAGGTATATTTAACTTGAAATTGGTAGAGGTTTTAAAATGATTTCTTTAGTTTTACTCATGTTTTCATTGGTGATTTGCCACTATTATATTACTGGCATTAATTTTGCAACAGTTTGTATGTAGCAGGGAGGAAACACTTTTAGATCAGGGTCCAAATAGAGTAGTGTATACGAACTTTTTTTGTTAAAAACTTTTATAGCAATGAGAACCAGAAAAATTTCTACTAAACTATCTAACACTACAACTGAAAGATTTAGAAAGAGAACAGAAAACAAGAAAGGGCCCAGAGGAAGTAAAAGGAAGAAAATAATAAAGAACCAGAGCCTAAATAAATAACGTAGAGACTAAAAAATTAAAAAAGGTCAATGCAACCAAGAGCTTGTCTTTGAATAGACAATCAGTGTGATGAACTTTTAACCCAACTCACCAAAAACCAAAGACAGAGGTCAAAAATAAATAAATTGAGGAACAAAAGAAGTGAAGTAACAACTGATACCACTGAAATACAAAGGGTTGTAAGCAAATACCCTGAACAACTATATGCCAACGACCTGGATGAAATAGACAAATTTCTGGAAATACACAACCTTCCAATACTCAGTGAGGAAGAATCAGGCATGCTGAACACGTTGATAAAAACTGGTGAAATTGGAACAGTGATTTTTTAAAAAATGCCCAAGAAAAAAAGGGCCAGGCCCAGACAGTTTCAGAGGGGAGTTTTATCAAACATTCAAAAAATAATTCAAATTGTTCCAAAAAGTCCGAGAGGAACAAACACTCCCAAGCTCTTTTTAGGCAGCCTGAATAATCCCAACTACAAATCCAGGTAAAGACCTTGCAAAGAAAGAATTACAGGCCAATATCCGTGATAAACAGAGATGCTAAAATCTTCAAACAAATATTAGCAAATTGGATCAAGCAATATGTTAAACAGATCACACCCCATGACCAAGTGGGGTTTATTCCAGGGATGCAGGTTTGGTACAGTATTCACAAATCTATAAATGTGATGCCTCACAGGAACCATTTGACAAACAAAAATCTCATGATCATCTCAGTAGGTGCAGAAAGAGCAACAAAACCCAGCGCCCATTTTTGAGAAAAACTCTCAGCACAGTGGGGATAGAGGGATCATGCCTAAACACATTAAAGTCCTTATAGGACAAACCTTCAGTCAACTTCATACTCAATGGGCAAAAACTAACACATATCCCCTAATAAGAGGAACAAGACAGGGACGTCCACTTTCACCATCTTTTATTCAACAGAGTGTTGGAAGTCCTTGCCACAGCGATCAGACAAGGAGAAAACATAAAAGGCATCCAAATTGGAAAGGAGAAATAAAACTGTCACTGTTTGCAGATGACCTGATATTGTATGCTGAGAACACTAAAGAGGTCACCAAAAGACTTCTAGATTTAATAATAAATGAACTCAGCTATGCAGCAGGATGGAAAATTAATGCCCAGAAGTAAATGGCATTTTTAAACAACATTCATGATCTCTCAGAAAGAGAAACTAAAACAAACAAACAAACAAACAAAAACACATTTAACGTGCAACAATAAAATTAAGATACTTAGGAATTAACTTAACCAAAGGGGTGAAAGACGTGTACTTGCAAAACAAATATGTTCAAAAAAGAGATAGAGGAAGCTATAAACAAGTGTAAGAATATACCATGCTAATGGATTGCTAGAATCAACCTCATTCAGATGTCCGTACTCCCCAAAGCAATCTATAGATTCAAACTATTCATAAAATACCAATGTCCGATATCACAGACCTAGAAGAAGTAGTGCAAAAATTTAAAGGACACAAAAAGGACAGGACCCCAAATCGCTGCAGCAATTTTGGGAGGAAGAAAAAAGTGGAAGGAATCAAAATAATACATATCAAGATATAGTAAAGCCATTTTAATCGAAACAGAATGGAACTGGCAGAAGAACAGACTTAATGACATAAATGGAACTGAACAGAGAACCCAGGAATTGACCCAACTCATTACACTCAATTGAGATTTTACAAAGGAGGCAGAGCATACAGTGGAGTAAAGGAAGTCTCTTCAATAAATGGTGTTGGGAAAATTGGACAGGAACTTTCAAAATAATGCAACTAGACCACTATCTTGCACCGCACACAAGGATCAACTCCAACTGGATAAAAAACTTAAAGGTAAAACATGAAACCATTAAAAATCCTAGAAGGAAATGGAGGCAGCATGATCTCAGACATCTCTCATTGCAATATGCTTACCAATACACTGCCTAGGGCAATGGAAGCAAAGGAGAAAATAAACAAATGGGACTACAGCAAAATAAAAAGATTCTGCACAAAGATACCATCAACAAAATGCAAAGGGAACTCATTATATGGGAGAACATATTTGCCGATGATACATCTGATAAAGGGTTACTACCCCTAATATTTTAAGAAACACACCTTCACAAGAGGAAGACAAACGATCCAATTAAAAAACGAGCAAAGACCTAAGTAGACACTTCTCCAAAGAGCGCATAAACATGTCCAAGAGACATATGAAAACTGCTCAGTGTCACTAATCACCAGAGAGATGAAAATTAAAGCAATAATGGGGTATCACCTGAGGTCTTCCAGAATGGCTATGTTTTCAATAAGTCAATAAACAGAAAGTGCCTGTGAGGGTGTGCAGAAAAGCTCACCCTAGTATACTGCTGGTGGGAATGCAGACTCGTGCAGCCTCTATGGAAAACCTTATGACATAGGAGGTTTTCTCAAAAATTGAAATACAGAACTGCCATTGAACCCAGTGGCCCCACTGCTTGGAATATGTCCTACGAAACCAGGAACATCGATCAGGAAGAATATATAAACCCCTCTGTTCAGAGCAGCACAATTTACAATAGCTCACAGGAATGGGTACATGAATCTGCTTTGATTCTGAGTGACAGTAGACATGCACACTCCTGCATCTTCCTTCAGCTTCCTGCCTGAACATGATGCCACACTGCAGTTCTTCAGACTTTCTGTCTC
This sequence comes from Miniopterus schreibersii, assembly GCF_964146895.1. Lineage (NCBI taxonomy): Eukaryota > Metazoa > Chordata > Mammalia > Chiroptera > Miniopteridae > Miniopterus > Miniopterus schreibersii. The sequence goes on along the minus strand of NC_138120.1, from coordinate 9,950,821 downwards.
TTCCCAATGCCGCAGTGGCCTGGCGTCATAGGCTATCCTTCCGAGCCTCAGGGTGTTCATGTGAGAGAAAAATGTCCCAGCTACCTGACAACCCAAGGGGGAGCCCCACTGGCATCTCCTCACATGTCCTCTAAGTGCCTTCTCCTGGTTCCAACATACTCAAGTAGTCCTTACTGATTTTCTGGCAGAGCAAAAAGTGATCGTCCAGAGACGGCAGGGATCTGACTAAAAATCCAAAAGCAGGGGAACACACCAAGCTCTCTTAGGGCATTGCAAGCAAGCCTCCACCTCAGCAATCCTGTCAGACCCTGCCACGCTGTGGGCAGAGAACTAGTTGAAGTAGTTAAGGCTGCTGTTCTGGTGCCTGGAGCTGTTGGCCCATCGTTCATAATGCTGGCACCACTGAATGCAAGAGGCATAGGATGCACTGTATCCTGCAGCATGAGGAGTGTGTGGAGAAGGGCACATCACCTTTCAAGTTCTATGCACTTCCTGCTGCTGCCCATAGAGAGAGCCTGCTCCCGCCTGTGATGGTAATGAGATACTCCTTCACAGTGGCAGTACTGCATTAGTATGATTTGCTACAAAAGGACAGTTAACCTTGCCATCATCCCTGGCATGTCTGGCTCCCTCCACCTGCAGAAGGAATGTGGGTGGGGGTTAGGGACATCTCACTCCTGGACACCCAAGTGTCCCTGCTTACATGGACAGGTTATATTCTCAAGGCCCCTCCCTTTCCAGCACCAGTACCTGCAACATCACCTTCACATTGATCGTGTGGCTATGAAAGAACTAAAACATGGAGATCTACAAAACAGCCTGGCTTGGCCTGAACCACCTATCTTCTGGCCCCATTCCTTCTGCATAAGAGGCACAGAGGAACACAGAGGTTCCTGGGGTTACAGGTGCCTGCACCCATGCGGTCACACTGATTCCTCACAGGCTTTGATATCCCCACACCCTTGCCTGCACACGGCTTCACAGGATACCCTGATTCACGCACGTCACACGTTCCTGCCTCTGATGGAGGACTTGGGCATGCCCACACCATTTTGGGCTACTAAAACAGCTCTTCCAAACTGTGACTGGACAGAGGGCATCACGCTACTCAGCCCCGCCCCTCACTGTCAGCCTCAGTGTATGGGCCTCAGAACTGTGGTGAAACATTCCTGAGGAAGCTCTATGTTACCCGAGCATTTGCAGCTTTCCCAGGGTTTGGTGTCTGGGGGGCTCTTGCTTACGGCTGCTCACGTTTCCCACTTCAGAATCCATTTTCTCTACCGCTTTCCCACAGATCCACAGTGACCCCTAGTAATATCCACAGGGAGAAATGCCCGGGACATTACAGGCTGCCCAGTCTGTGGGATATCTGAGGCTGAAGTGACAGGCAAAGGGAAGAACTGTGGCTGGAGAGGACTGTAGCCTACATTCTGGTAGAGTTGGGTGATCAGGATAACTACGGCCAAGATACGGTCTCAATCTGACTCCTTTTACATCAGTTCTCTTGTTTTTGTTTCCATTACTCTTGCTCTTTCTGTCTTTTCCTCATTCTGACTCTTTCTTCCATCTACCCATTGGGTTTCAGTGACCCGTAGAAAGAATGACTTGATGCTGCCTAAGGGTTTCTTCATTGCAGGAGAAAGGCTCGGTCTGAAGGAACAAAGTAAATAAACAATCATATTCACACGAGGCCATTGTTATGTGAGGAAATGTAATACCGTCAAAAATGCACAAGATGTACTGGCTGTGGACACCATGGTCCAGAGATTGCCCAACACAACTTCACGTACATGCCTGTGCCTCTGTGTGTGTTGTGTGTGAGGGCTATAGCACACTCTGCATCTTATTGTCCCTCTGGTCATTTACCCTTCCAGCTGGGGATTCGACCCCAAGTGAACCTAATATCCAGACTGACTGCTCACATGCCTTTGCTCTCTTCCCCACAACTCCTACATGCAATTTATACTCCCACTGGCTAAGTGTGGTTCTGAATCCTGGGCTCAGAGGATGATTCTCGCAGCAAATACAGTGCTCTCATACTTCTAGGGAGGGCTTCCGCTTCAAGTGTGAAATGTACTGGGAAGCCTCCCACCGCGTTGCCTGCTGTCAATGTGTGAGCTGACCTCCGACAGAAAGGAACCTGGAAATCCATCATCCTTTCGGAGCTCGCAGTGGACATTCAGGCCCTTGCTCCCAAATCCCTTTCCTTGAGCTACCTTATGTCCCTGGGTCCATTAGTATCACCCACTTCAATGGACTTACTCTTAGTTCTCCCTCCTCCCCAGCTTCCAGCACACAGAAAGTATTCTGTCTTCTCATACTGTCCTAAAGCATAACAACTTAACCGCCACTGCAACTGCACAGGCCCAGCCCTCACAGGCAATGGTCATTCACAGGCAGCCAGTTGTAATGCCCCAAACTAGGGACAAACACCACAGAGACAGACGCTATTGATGCTCTTGATTTATGTGTTTCAAGAACACACGACAAACAGACAAACAGAGCTGATGCTCCTGCTTTAACTTTCCATTTCATACCATGCTCCCGATCTCTCTGTGACTGAATTCCTGGTCACACAGACATTCTGCTCCATTGTCCTGTGCAGGAACATAATGTCTGCTTGAAAACACATACTCATGTCAAAACCTTCTTATGTGCACTTCTCTATTTGAAGGAAAATGGATGGTCCCTCCTATTTAACTCACACTGTGGGAGATACCCTAACACAATAATTGACTATCATCTCCTAGCAAAATTCCTAAAGAGTATAGTATAATTATTGGTGGCCCTAACATGAAGAGTCGGTCATTGCTGAAATTAGGATCTCTTAAATTTCCTGCTGCCTTGTGTTGGATGCATCACACCACACCACCTTTTTAATGAGCAATGACCTCAGGATCACCCAGTTAGGAATTTGGACACACCTAAGGAAATATTTGATGGTTGCAATGATCCATAAAAGGAAGTGGTGGCACAGCAGCCTCAGCCTTTGTATGAAAAGACTCCTGGACAAGTGTGGGAAGGGTCAGAGGAAGGACATCATGGGAGCCTCCATTTAAGGAATAGTAGACGGGCCTAAGGGTGAGGGAGGTGGCCTGGAGCGAGAGTTCAGAGGAGTGGGTCAATGAATCTGCTTTGATGCTGAATGATTTTGCACATGCACACTTCCTCATTTTACATCAGGTGTCCCTGTCTGAATATAATTCCCACTGCAGTGCTACATACTTCCTTTCTCAACCTGATTCTCTGAGGACCTGACATAACAGGCTCTACTCCTCCCAGTATCAGGGCGTCCATGAGAGAAAGCAATGACCCAGCTACCTAGCAAACTAGGGGCGAGTGTCCAGGAACAGTCCCCCTCACCTGTACTCCTCTACCTTCACTCTCCTGGGGCCAAGCTCCTCGCACAGTACTTGAGATGATTAGACCACACTTCTATTACTGATGTTCTAGTAGGGCAAACAGGACTAGTCAGAAGAAGCCAGGGATCTCACTTTACGAACCCAAGAGGTAGGGGAACCCAAAGCTCTCCTTCTGCATTGCCACCGAGGCCCAACCTCAGTATCCTGTCATATCCTTCCAGGTCGCAGCATTTTTCTCCTAAATAACATTGTCGGGAATGCTGGAAAGGCATTCTCACGCTTATCCAATAGATGGCAGCTTTTCGTTTCAAATCATGTTATTGGGGATGTTGGCAATTCATTCTCATGCTTGTCAAAACATGGCAGCTTTTTTTTACAAATAAAGTTACTGAGCAGGCTGGCAATGCATATCCACACTTGTCCACGAGATGGCAGCATGACTTCACATGTCATTTCATTCGGGATGGTACCACTGCATTCCCTCGTTTCTCCACCAGGTGGCAGCACTTTTCCACCAAATGATTTCATTGGGCATGCACGGTAGGCATGCTCAGGTATGCCCAAGAGTTGTTTGCATTTACCTCAAAATGTCATTTCTTTCGTGATGCTGGAAATGGATTCTCATTCTTGAACAGTCACAGCATGCAGTTATGTCCGCACGTGCCAAAAGGCGGCTTCTAACAGAAAAATACAGTTTGCACATACTTCTACAAAGGGAATTTGGTTTAACTGTGAAATGAACGTAAAACCCCGGCCTGGTTCCCTGCTGTCTCCCTAAAGCGAGGGTATGGCAAACGCATCATCCTTTATAACTTATCACTGCAAATTCCGACCCTTGCACACAAGGCCTTTCCTTGAACTCCCTTATCACCCAAGGGAAAATGGTAAACTCTATTGGACTTTCACTGATTTCTTAATCCACCACAGTCTCTACCACACAGAAAGAATTTTGGCTTCTGATACCATCAGAAAACACAACTTAGCCACTTCTGCAATTGTAAAGGCCATGCATTCACGGGGCGGGTAATTCAGAGAGTCCATTGTCAAGGCAAACAATACATAAACAGGCACATTAGATGCTCTCGCTTTATCTTGCCATTTATTCCATGTGCTGCATATATCCATGGCTGAATGCCTTTCCACAGGGACATTCTGCACCTAATTTCTACGCAGGAAAAGAATCTTTGCTTGAAACACCTTTTAATCTGAAAAAGCTTCTCACGTGCACTACTTATATTGGAAGGTCCCTCCTATAGTTCTCACACGTTAAATACGTGCAGTTAACACAGCAAATCTGGTATCATCTCCTCTGAGGATAATCAAAAAGTATTTAAAAATCATGTCAAGCCCAAACCTGACAAAGTTGGAATCTCTTCCGTTTTCTCCAGCCATGCATTCAACAGCTCCCACCACAACTTGGTTGTGATGGGCAGTGTACCCAGGAAGGCCAGCGATACAATTCAGTAAATACATGGTGGTTGTGATGATCAATAGAGGGATGTGGTGGCACAGCAGCCTCAGCATTTTCATGAAGGAGGATACTGGAAAATTGTGGAGGGGGTTCTAGGAAGCACATCACAGAACTTCTCTTTAATGCATGGTAGGCAGGCCTGAGGGTGGTGTTGGTGACCTGAGGTGTGAGATCAGAGAAATAGGCCAAAGAATCTACTTTCATTCTGAGTGACAGAGGAAACAGACATGACCTCATCATCCTTCAGCCTCCCCCAAGTGAACATGATTGGCACTGCGGTGCTCAGAACTTCCAGCCTCATCCTCATACCGTGATGATGTCACAGGCTGTATTTCTCCCAGCTTCAGTGTGTTCATGTGAGAAAACAATGTCCCAGCTACCTGGCAATCCAGAGGCAAGTGAAGAGTTGGTCTCTGCTCACCTGTTATCATCTATGTCCCCTCTCCTGATGCCAACATACACTCATAGTTCTCACTGTTGATCTGGAAAGGAAAAATGGGCTCCACAGGAGAGGGCAGGCGTCTAAACCACAAACCCAAAAAGCAGGGGATCACACCAAGCTCTCTAATGGCATTTCCTGCAAGGACCCACCTAAGCAATCCTGTCAGATCCCGAAACATGGTGATCAGAGACGAAGTTGAAGAAGTGAATACTGCTGTTCTGCCTGCAGTTGTAGGCCTGTCGTTCATACTGCAGGTACCACTGAATGTGAGTGGAATGGGTCACCCTGTATCCTGCAGCTTGAGGAGTGTGTGGAGAGGAACCTGTCACCTTCCAACTTGGACACACTTCTTGCCGCAGGCCATGCAGGGAGCCTCCTCTCTCCTGTGATGGTTATGAGAGGATCCTTCACAATCACAGTATCGTGGATGTAGGGGTTTTTGTGAAAGAGCAGCACAGTCTTGCAGCGATTGCTGCCATGCCAGGCTTCCTTCACCTGCAAAAGGATAGTGGATCCGGTTTAGGGTGATAACTTATTCCAGAACTCCCGCCTATTCCTTCCTGCAGGGATAGGATTTTTTCACAAGCTCTCTACCTCCCCAGCCGTGGTCTGCACAGCCTGACCTTCAGATTGATCATGTGGCTGAGCATGGTTTCATCTTGGTCACTGATAATGGCTGACACTTCCAGATTGTTGACAAATTGCAGCAGGTCAAAACGCCTGCACGCTGCAAGCTGAACATGAAACAGCTACAAAAAGGAGCAGATCCTTAAAGCAGCTTGGATTGCTCCCACCTCTCTAACCCCTAGCCCAGCTCCTTCACCATAAGATGCAAAAAGAGAGCACAGTGGTTCTTGTGGGCTCCATGTGTTTATACACACACGGGCACACTGTTTTCCTGACAGCCTTTGACCTCGCCTACATACTTGCCTGCTGAGTGCTTAACAGGATACCTTTATTTGAGGACATCACTCATTCCTGCCTCTCAATGACTTGGATATACAGAGGACTTGGACACGCAGCCCCCCTCGAGTGCAGCATTACCCCAAGAAGAACCTGAGTGACACAGAGCAGTGTGGAGGCAATGGCCCTTGTTCTGCGCATGAGTCTGATCTGGGACGGCGCTCCTGAAGCCCAGGGAGAGTTTTTGTGGTACTGGTGAGATAAAAGGGTGTCTCTGAGATTTTGGATCACACTGTTCTCACTATCCTGAGCTTCACTCCAATGTGTCTATTTGATTCTGAGCTACCGATCCCCACTAATACATTTCTCATGCACTAGGGCAGGCATATTGCGTTCCCTTCTGTAGAGTCAAGGATACACTATTGACTCAGCATCTGGCAATGCACTGAACGTTTGTGCTTTTCAGTTCTAAACAGGGCTGCCGCCGCTGCCAGGTACTGGGCTTGAGCCAGCAGAAGGATCTGCTCACTTGTAAGTTCACGGGCTACATTCCTAACTTAAGTGCCCGGAGCACATCCAGTGGGGACCAGGTGCACTTCCCACTGAGCCAATCCTCTTCGTGCTCCTGCTCGACTGGCTCTTCTTGTGGATGTTTTGTTTCTATCTGTGCCTGAGGCTCAACATCAACCACCACCTTCATGACTTTTATGACGTCCTCTCACCCTGGACAAACTGCTCCCTGCCAATTAATTCCTCCTCAATCAATTCCTTCTCCTCTCCCTGCTCCACCCTGTCTGGCCCTTGTAGAAACTCATGATACATTTCCTCTGCCAAAGCATAACTTACCCACTTCTGCAACTGTAAGGCCCAGCCCTCCCAGGGACTGGTCGATCATTCCAAGGCAGCCAATCGTAAGGCTCAAACCAACACACAAACTACAGACAGACAGACAGACAGACAGACAGACAGACACGGTACTTGCTCTTAATTTATCTTTCTAACTACATGCCATGCTCTGGATGTCTCCGCATCTCAATGCTTTCCCACAGGGACATTCTGCATCTATTTCCTGTGCAGGGAAACAATGTTTGCTTGAAAACACATATTTCGCTGAGAAAGCTTCTCATGTGCACGACTCTTCTTTGAAGTAAAATGGACAGTCCCTCCTATTTATCTCACAGTGTGGGAGGTCCCCTGAACACAACAAACCTCCTATTGTCTCCTCTGACTATTACTAAAGAATACTGAATAATCCCCAATCTGTAAAATGGGTCACTGCCGCCAGTGGGATCTCTTAAGTTTCCACCAGCCCTGTGTTCAACATGTGCCGCCACAACCCGTTTATAACGGGCAGTGTTTTCAGGATGACCTGTGGAGGAATAAGGAGACACTTAAGGAAATATATGGTGGTTGTGATGATCAATAGAGGCAAGTGGTTCCAGAGCAGCCTCAGCCTTTGCATTCTCATGCTGAAACACCACGTGGCAGCATTTTCTCCTCAAATGGTATTATTGCAGATGCTCACTCTGAATTCTTACTTTTGTCCAGAGGCGGCAGAAAGTTTCTTACCAACGATTGTTCTGGGGATGCTGGCAATGCATTCTCACACTTTTCCACCAGGTGTCGGCATGATTTCACGAGTAATTTTATTGGGGATGCTGGAAAAGCATTCACAATTCCATTCAACAGGTGGAAACATTTTCAACAGGATGAATCCATTGGTGAACTCGTGGATGCATTCTCACGTTTACCCACCAGGTGGCAGTATTGTTCCAACTGAGGATCATATTTGGGATGCTTGTGGAGATGCAGAAGATGCATTTTCTCGTTTGTCCACCAGGTGGTGGCATTTTGACACCACGAGATTTTATTGGCTATGCTGACAATGGAAGCTAATGTGTGTCAAGCAGGCAGCAGAATTATTTTACCGCACGATTTCGCTGGAGATGCTTGCAATGGTTCTATATTTATCAGTTGGCGTCAATATTCCACTAGTGAATATCAGGAATGTTCTGGAAGTGCATTCTCACGCTTTTCCACCAGGTGGCAGAATTTTCCCACAAAGTACTTTTACTGAGGATGCTGGCAAGGCATTCCCACGTTTTTTTCTACAGCTGTCTGCATTTTCCCTCCACTGTCCCATTTTGGGGAAACTGGCAATGCATTTTGGCGCTGAAACATGAGATGGCAGCATTTTTCCACCAACGATTCTGTTTGAGATGCTGGCAATGCTTTCCCACGTTTGTCTTAACACGTTTGTGGAAGCATTTTTACTACCAAATTATATTATTGGGGGTGTTGAAAATTCAGTCTCAAGTTTGAAAAAGACTTGGCTACATTTTCCACAAATGTGATTATTTTGTGGATGTTGACAAGGCATTCTCACGTTTTAACAGCCATTGAACCTACTTTCCCAAAAATGATTCTATTGGGAATAGTGGCATGGCACTTTCACTTTTGTTCAATAGCTGGCAACACTTTCACCACAAAGTATCGTTTGGGGAATGCTGGAAGCACGTTCGTCCAACGTACTTCGTAGAAGTACTTTTCCACAAAATGATTTTATTGCGGATGCGGGCAATGCATTCTTCAGTCTCTCAAACAAGAGGCCACATTTTCCACCAAACGATTACTTTGGTTGTGCTGGCAATGCATTCCCACATCTGTCCACAAGGTGGCCACTTTTGTTTACCAAGGGATTTTCCTGAGAACGCTGGCAATGCATTCCCTTGCTCGAATACCAGGTGACAGCATTTTCTCCACAAGTGATCTTATTGGAGATGCTGTAACTGCATTTTCACATTTGTAGAAAGGTGACTGGTTTCTTATTTACAAATGATTGTTTTAAGGCTGCTGGCAATTCCTTCTGACACTCAAACACCAGGTGCAGTATTTTCCCACCAAATGATATTATTGAGGATCCTGGCACTGCATGCTCCTCCTTGGAGAACAAGTGGCAGCTATTTTCCACCATGTAACTTCACTGGGGCTTCTGGCGATGCATTTTCACTTTTGTCCAATAGGTGGAAGCATTTTCCCACAAGTGATTTCACTGGGGATGCTGGCAATGAACACTCACACAAGTCGACAAGATAAGGGCATGTTTCCCACAAGAGATTTTCATTGTGAATCTTGGCAATGTATTTTCAAATGTGTCCGCCATTTGGCAGCCAGCATCATCTCAGAAGGGATTTTCATGAGGATGCGGGCAACGCATTCTCACACTTGTCAAACATGTGGCGGCCTTTTTCCAACAACTGATATTATTGGGGCTGCTGGCAATGCATTGTGAAGCCTGTTTACAACAAGCCCGCATTTTTCCACCAAATGTTATTATTGCACATAAAGGCAATGGTTTCTCCCGCTTGTCCACCCGTTGGCACCTTGACATCACAAGTGATTTTGTTTGGTAAGCTGAGAATGCATTCTTACGTTTGTTCAGCCAGTTGCGGAATTTTTCCACCAAGTGACTTTATTGCTGCTGGCTGTACATTCTCACGTTTGTCCAACTATTCGCCGCAGTTTTCCCCTAAAGTGATATTGTGTGTGTGGGTGTGGATGTTGGTTTTGAATTCTCACACGTGGACATTGGCTATCAGAATTTTAGGCCCAAATCACTTTATTGTGATTCCAGAGCATGCGTTCTCACTCTTGTCCACCAGTTGGCACCGTGATCTCAGTAGGGGTTTCATTGGGGATTCTGGGAAATCATTCATACAGTCCTTTAGCACCTGGTGGCCTTTTTCTCAAAGAGTGATTTTGTTGGGGATGCAGTCAATGCATGCTTCACCTTGTCCACCAGGGGGCAGAATATTTCCACCAAGTTTTTTTTAAAGGGGATGCGTTTAATGCTCTCCCACTTACCTCCACAAGGTGGCAGCATTTTTAAAACAAATGCTTTTCTTGGGAATGCTGGGAATGCTCTCTCACATTTGTAAACAATGTCAGGTAATTTCTCATCAAACGTTTTTACGGGAGATGCCTGAAATACACTATCACCTTTTATTCAAAGGGGCAGCATTTTTTCAACCAAATAATTTTACAGGGGCTGGCAATGGATGCTCACGTTTGTCCCACACTTGGCAGCATTTGTCCCACCCAGAGAAAGTTTTTTTGCGGGGATGCGTGGCAGCGTTTCGCCCCAAATGATTTTATTGAGGATGCCTGCAAGGCAGTCTCAGGTCTCTACATGAGGTCACAGTAGTTTTCAACCACATGATTGGATTGGGGATACTATCAGCGCATTCTCACCCTTTTGCATTTTGCCGACAGAGAGGTTTTGTGGTGATTCTGACAATACATTCTCAGACTTATCTGAGAATTGGCAGTATTTCCGTACAAATGACCTTACTGGGGATGCTGGCAATGTATTCTCACGATTGTCCACGGAGGACAGCATTTTCAATCAAATAATTTTATGGGAGATGCTACGCAGCCATACTTGCACTTGTCAACCAGAAGGCAGGTTTTCCCCAGTATGATTTTATTGGGCATGCTGGCACTGCATTCGTAATCTTTTTCATAGGTGGCAAAACTTTCCCCAAAACTTATTATTTAGGGGATACTGGCAATGAATTGTCATTCTCAAGCATCCGTTGGCAGCATTTTTTAGCTAATGATTTTGTTGGGGATGCTCGCCGTGCGTTTTCCTATTTGTCGACCAGTGCACCTGGTGCCCGCTGGAGGTGCTCCAGGCACATAAGTTAGAGATGGAGAATATGGACTTGCAAGGAAGCAGAGCCTAACGGAAAATCTTGATAATGCATTGCCAGATTTCTCAGTAAAATCCCTGTGAGAGCTCAGTTCCGTATTATGTTCGAACGTTGGAAGCAAATGCCAGGATCCCCAATAAAATTGTTTGGGTCAAAGATGCCGCTTCCATGTGGGCAAGCGTAAGACTGCCTTGACGTTATTCCCAATAAAATCATTCTAGGAACAGTGCTGCCTCTTAATGGATAATCTTGAGAATGCATTTTCAGCATCTACAAAATAATCACCAGAGTGAACACATAGGCCATCGGCTGGACAAATGTAAGAATGCCTTCTGAGCCTACCAAATAAACTTGCATAAATGTCCAGTGTTGGGTCCTAAAAAATGATGGATTTCTAAGTATCCTCCCTGTAGGGAGTCGGTCACACATTAGGAACAGGCAACCAGGTGGGAGACTTCACAGTTGAACCAAAGTCCCTCTCTAGAAGTATGACTGCACAGTGTTTTGCTGAGAGAATCAGTCTCTGAGGCCGAAGATCCCAAGCGACATTTAGCAAGGGGTGGAATAAGGTGCACAGATACCTGTGGCGAATTGAGTCAAGGCGTGTGGGAAGTCAGAAGTGTATTAGGTTCATTTGGGCAAGAATCCCCTGCTGGAAGAGTAAATGAGCAGAGGGACAATAAGAAGGAGAGTGTGCCACAGCCCTCACACACAAGCACACACAAGCACACACACACACATGCACACACACAGAGGCAAAGGCATGGACATGAATTTGTGTTGGGCAATCTCTGGACTATGATGTCCACAGTCAGTACACCTTGCCCGTTTTTGACACTTTTTACGTTTCCTCAAATGGAAATGGCCTCCTGTGAATATGATTGTTTATTGACTTTGTTCCTTCAGACCAAGCCCTTGTGCAACCAACTATTCCTTAAGCAATATCAAGTCATCCTTGCTACTCGTCACTGAAACCCAAGGAGTGGATGAGAGAAAGTCAGAATGAGAGAAAGACCAAAAGAGCAAAAGCAACGGAAACAAATAAAAAGTTACTAATCTTAAAGCAGTCAGACTGAGACCTTATCTTGGCGGTAATAATCCTGATGATCCAACTCTACCAGAATGTAGGCTACAGTCCTCTCCAGCCACAGTTCTTCCCTTTGACTCTCACTTCAGTCTCAGATATCCCTTATACTGGAATAGCCTCTACTGCCCGGGCATTTCTCCCTGTGGATATTACCAGGGGTCCCTGTGGATGTGTGGGAAGTGTTAAAGAAAACGAATTCTGAAGTGGGAAACGTGAGTTGCCTTAAGAAAGAGCCCACTAGACACCGAACCGAAGGAAACCTAAAGATGCTAAGGCAAAATAGGACTTCCTCAGGAACGTTTCTCTACAGGTACAAGGCCCATACACTGAGGCTCACAGTGAGGGGCGGGGCTGAATACGATGATGCCTGCTGTAGTCTCACAGTTTGGAAGAAATGTTTCAGAAGCCCAACAGCAAAGGGGAGCGAGTGGGGTGTCCAGGAGCCTTTTCCACGCTACCTGACCACATCCCAAGCCCCTGTCTGTAGGCTCAGTGAGACCACACTGAGCACAGCAAGAACCCATATCCGGACCTGAAGTGTCTGTCTTTACTGTATGGCTTATTCTTGACCCTTTGGTCAAATATTAATTGACCATGATGGCATGGGTCAATTTCAGGATTCTGTACTTTTCCATTGATCTATGTGCCTGTTCCTGTGCCAGAAGCAGGTTGTTCTGATCACAGTGGCTTTGCCCTACAGCAGGATATTCAGTAATGTGATCCTACAACTCTGTTCTTTCTCAAGAATACTGTGGGTGCACGGGGTCTTTTTTGGTTTCCTATAAATTTTCGAAACATTTTTTCCAGCTCTGTGAAACACACTGTTGGGATTGATGACAATTGTGTTGAATTTATAGATTGTTTTGGGTAGCATGGATATTTTGATAATGTTAATTCTTTCAGTCTATAATTCTTTCACTCCTTTGTATCTTCCTCTATTTCTCTTTTCAATGTCCTGTTTCTGAATACAAGTCTTTTACATCCTTCTTTGACTTTACTCCTAGGTGTCTTATTTTTCAGTTGCAATGGTAAATGGTATAGTCTTTTTCTAAGAGTTCATAATCGGTGTAAAAAAAATGCCATCAATGTGTTGATGTTAATTTTGCTTCCAGCTTCCTTGCCAAATTCATTAATTATATCCACAAGTACTCGGTGGACTCTTTAGTTTTTTATGTACAATATCATGTCATCTGCAAGTAATGACAGTTAACCTTCTCTCTTCCGATACGGATGCCTTTTATGTTCTCTTTTTGTCTGCTCGCTGTGGCTAGGACTTCCAGTAGTATGCTGAGCAGTAGTGGTGAAAGGGGCAACCGTGTCTTATTCCTCTTCTTAGGGGATATGGTTTTAGCCTTTGCACGTTGAGTATGATTTTGGCCCCAGGTATGTTGTATATGGCCTTTATTATGTTGAGATATATTCCCTCTATTTCCACTTTGCTCCCAGTTTTTTCCAAAATGGGTGCTGGATTTTCTAGAATATTTTCTCTGTATCTATTGATATGATCATAAGATTTTTGTCCTTCATTTTGTTTAGCTCTCACATTTCTTGATTTGCGAATATTATACCAGCGCTGCGTCTCCAGAATAAATCACACTTGGTCATGGTGTATGATCTTATTTAATGTATTGCTGGATAAAATTTGGTAATATATTTTCTGAGGATTTTGGCACCTATGTTCATGAGGGACGTTGGTCTGTGAAATTCTTTATTTGCAGGATCTTCATCTGGTTTTGGGATTTATTATAATACTGGTCTCATAAAAATATCTCCCTCCTCTGGAATTTTCTAAAATATTTTGAGGAGAGTGGGTTTTAATTCTTCTTTAAATGTTTAGGTAAGCTCGCATGTAAATCCATCTGGCCCCAGACACTTGTTTGCTGGAAGTTTTTTTCTTATTACTTCTTCAATTGCATCCATTTTTACTGGCCCTCCAGGTTTTCTGATTCTTTCCGATTGAGTTTTAGCAGATTGTAGTTTTGAGGAATGTGTCCATTTTACGCAGCTTCCCCACTTTATTGTTGTGCATAGTGTTTTCTTAGTATTCTTTCTGTTTCTGTCATGTCAGTTGTTATATCGCCTCTTTCACATCTGATTTTGTTTTCTTGGGTCCTCACCGTTTGTTTTTTGGTGCGTCTGGCTAAAGACTCATCGATCTTATTTCTGTCAGAAAACTAGTTCTTACTTTCATTGATATTTTGTACTGTGTTTTTGGTCTCTGTGTCGTTCATTTCTGTTCTGATCTTCACTATTTTCTTTCTTCTGCATCTCCTCGAAATGTTCAGGTCCTCTTCCCTTTTTAATATTGGGTTGTTGTTTTTGTTTTGTTACTTACATAAGAAATAAAAATGACTTTACATTCTGAATTCTGTGTTTTATTTTAATCTCTGATAGCAGATTTATGCCCCTTCAGAAATTGATGTAGAATATACGTCATCTAAAACTAAACATTTTAAACTATACGCTCCAGTGGTTTTAAAATTGGAATAATGTAGAACTGTTACAGCATAACAAGAAGCTAGAAAAATTCCAGGACAAGTTGAAAGGGAAACTGAGATAGATTTTTAGACAGCAGTTTGAGTTAAGCCTATCTTCCCTAAGCCAAAGGCACTGGAGAATAAATAGTTTGTATTAGATGGGAAAGATGCAGAAACCCAGGTGCAGAGACTAGGGCACAGGAAACCACCTGGACAGGAACCCCCAGAGGCCTACAAGGGACAAAGACTGGGAAAACAAGAACTTTGTCCCCAGGTAATCTATTCTCCCAGAGCATGTCATGGGTCATGCGGTGGAGACCCCCTAAGCATTCCTCCCTAAAGATACCTTTTAAGTCTCAGTTGTATTTCAGCTCCAGGCCCATAAAAGCATTAAGACAAGACAAGTGGCATTGGAGTGGACTCAGGACCAGACACATTGACAAATGAGGCCCTTCCTGGCATGGACTAATCAGTGGCGACCAGCACCCTGAAAGGGCACCCCTGGAAAGCTGATGAATATTCTCTTGAGAACTCCCCTTAAGCCTCCCATAAGATTTTCCACCTGCAAGGGAGATAAATATGCTCAGGACAAAGGACCAAGTGTGAGCTCCCCTACACCACAGGAAAGCGTGACAGCGCCAGTTTCCTCCTTCCTTCTGCGGGGGCCCCATGGTGCTTTCAACCAGGGGAGCAATGGGCAGTGGCAGCTCATCCCAGGCTTGTCTTCTGAAACTGTCTGAAAGGTCTTGGAAATGTGTCCAAGGCCCCCTTTTCTCTGACTTCCCAGTGAGCAAAGGCAGCCCAGCCTAGGCTATCCTGTTACTTCGTCTATGCACCTGCCTTGGTTCACCATCCTAAGTACATTTTTATTACAGCCATTAAAGCTTTGGGTTTTTTTCTTCATTTTTTTCTCTTGATTGAAATCTTTCCTTCAAGATGACAAGAGCTGAGGCCTTCTGCCTGTATCCCCTGTAACACAACCGTCATCTTTTCACTTCGGAAACCTTAATGTCAACATAAAAGAAAGCCTCATCCCATTTAAAGAGTATACCCAATTCTACTCTGGACTATTTCCTCATTTACACTGATGTCTTTCCCATCTCCATGGCTATGCTATTGCTATTGTCGTTGTTGTTAACCCTCACTAGAGGATATTTTTTTCATTGACTTCCAGAGAGAGTGGCATGGAAGAAGGGGTAGAGAGAGAGAGGTGCCTCAGTGTTAGAGACACAGACATTGGTTGCTTTTCTAATTCGCTGCACACCTGGGATGAGGAATGAATCTACAACCTAGGTATGTGCCCTCAACTGGGAATCAAACCTGAGACCCTTCAGTGTGCAGGCCGACACTATACCACTGAGCCCCGCTGCCCAGGGTAGATATGCCTTTTTAAATATGAAGTTTGTAGGTATATTTAACTTGAAATTGGTAGAGGTTTTAAAATGATTTCTTTAGTTTTACTCATGTTTTCATTGGTGATTTGCCACTATTATATTACTGGCATTAATTTTGCAACAGTTTGTATGTAGCAGGGAGGAAACACTTTTAGATCAGGGTCCAAATAGAGTAGTGTATACGAACTTTTTTTGTTAAAAACTTTTATAGCAATGAGAACCAGAAAAATTTCTACTAAACTATCTAACACTACAACTGAAAGATTTAGAAAGAGAACAGAAAACAAGAAAGGGCCCAGAGGAAGTAAAAGGAAGAAAATAATAAAGAACCAGAGCCTAAATAAATAACGTAGAGACTAAAAAATTAAAAAAGGTCAATGCAACCAAGAGCTTGTCTTTGAATAGACAATCAGTGTGATGAACTTTTAACCCAACTCACCAAAAACCAAAGACAGAGGTCAAAAATAAATAAATTGAGGAACAAAAGAAGTGAAGTAACAACTGATACCACTGAAATACAAAGGGTTGTAAGCAAATACCCTGAACAACTATATGCCAACGACCTGGATGAAATAGACAAATTTCTGGAAATACACAACCTTCCAATACTCAGTGAGGAAGAATCAGGCATGCTGAACACGTTGATAAAAACTGGTGAAATTGGAACAGTGATTTTTTAAAAAATGCCCAAGAAAAAAAGGGCCAGGCCCAGACAGTTTCAGAGGGGAGTTTTATCAAACATTCAAAAAATAATTCAAATTGTTCCAAAAAGTCCGAGAGGAACAAACACTCCCAAGCTCTTTTTAGGCAGCCTGAATAATCCCAACTACAAATCCAGGTAAAGACCTTGCAAAGAAAGAATTACAGGCCAATATCCGTGATAAACAGAGATGCTAAAATCTTCAAACAAATATTAGCAAATTGGATCAAGCAATATGTTAAACAGATCACACCCCATGACCAAGTGGGGTTTATTCCAGGGATGCAGGTTTGGTACAGTATTCACAAATCTATAAATGTGATGCATCACAGGAACCATTTGACAAACAAAAATCTCATGATCATCTCAGTAGGTGCAGAAAGAGCAACAAAACCCAGCGCCCATTTTTGAGAAAAACTCTCAGCACAGTGGGGATAGAGGGATCATGCCTAAACACATTAAAGTCCTTATAGGACAAACCTTCAGTCAACTTCATACTCAATGGGCAAAAACTAAAACATATCCCCTAATAAGAGGAACAAGACAGGGACGTCCACTTTCACCATCTTTTATTCAACAGAGTGTTGGAAGTCCTTGCCACAGCGATCAGACAAGGAGAAAACATAAAAGGCATCCAAATTGGAAAGGAGAAATAAAACTGTCACTGTTTGCAGATGACCTGATATTGTATGCTGAGAACACTAAAGAGGTCACCAAAAGACTTCTAGATTTAATAATAAATGAACTCAGCTATGCAGCAGGATGGAAAATTAATGCCCAGAAGTAAATGGCATTTTTAAACAACATTCATGATCTCTCAGAAAGAGAAACTAAAACAAACAAACAAACAAACAAAAACACATTTAACGTGCAACAATAAAATTAAGATACTTAGGAATTAACTTAACCAAAGGGGTGAAAGACGTGTACTTGCAAAACAAATATGTTCAAAAAAGAGATAGAGGAAGCTATAAACAAGTGTAAGAATATACCATGCTAATGGATTGCTAGAATCAACCTCATTCAGATGTCCGTACTCCCCAAAGCAATCTATAGATTCAAACTATTCATAAAATACCAATGTCCGATATCACAGACCTAGAAGAAGTAGTGCAAAAATTTAAAGGACACAAAAAGGACAGGGCCCCAAATCGCTGCAGCAATTTTGGGAGGAAGAAAAAAGTGGAAGGAATCAAAATAATACATATCAAGATATAGTAAAGCCATTTTAATCGAAACAGAATGGAACTGGCAGAAGAACAGACTTAATGACATAAATGGAACTGAACAGAGAACCCAGGAATTGACCCAACTCATTACACTCAATTGAGATTTTACAAAGGAGGCAGAGCATACAGTGGAGTAAAGGAAGTCTCTTCAATAAATGGTGTTGGGAAAATTGGACAGGAACTTTCAAAATAATGCAACTAGACCACTATCTTGCACCGCACACAAGGATCAACTCCAACTGGATAAAAAACTTAAAGGTAAAACATGAAACCATTAAAAATCCTAGAAGGAAATGGAGGCAGCATGATCTCAGACATCTCTCATTGCAATATGCTTACCAATACACTGCCTAGGGCAATGGAAGCAAAGGAGAAAATAAACAAATGGGACTACAGCAAAATAAAAAGATTCTGCACAAAGATACCATCAACAAAATGCAAAGGGAACTCATTATATGGGAGAACATATTTGCCGATGATACATCTGATAAAGGGTTACTACCCCTAATATTTTAAGAAACACACCTTCACAAGAGGAAGACAAACGATCCAATTAAAAAACGAGCAAAGACCTAAGTAGACACTTCTCCAAAGAGCGCATAAACATGTCCAAGAGACATATGAAAACTGCTCAGTGTCACTAATCACCAGAGAGATGAAAATTAAAGCAATAATGGGGTATCACCTGAGGTCTTCCAGAATGGCTATGTTTTCAATAAGTCAATAAACAGAAAGTGCCTGTGAGGGTGTGCAGAAAAGCTCACCCTAGTATACTGCTGGTGGGAATGCAGACTCGTGCAGCCTCTATGGAAAACCTTATGACATAGGAGGTTTTCTCAAAAATTGAAATACAGAACTGCGATTGAACCCAGTGGCCCCACTGCTTGGAATATGTCCTACGAAACCAGGAACATCGATCAGGAAGAATATATAAACCCCTCTGTTCAGAGCAGCACAATTTACAATAGCTCACAGGAATGGGTACATGAATCTGCTTTGATTCTGAGTGACAGTAGACATGCACACTCCTGCATCTTCCTTCAGCTTCCTGCCTGAACATGATGCCACACTGCAGTTCTTCAGACTTTCTGTCTCTTCCCAATGCCGCAGTGGCCTGGCGTCATAGGCTATCCTTCCGAGCCTCAGGGTGTTCATGTGAGAGAAAAATGTCCCAGCTACCTGACAACCCAAGGGGGAGCCCCACTGGCATCTCCTCACATGTCCTCTAAGTGCCTTCTCCTGGTTCCAACATACTCAAGTAGTCCTTACTGATTTTCTGGCAGAGCAAAAAGTGATCGTCCAGAGACGGCAGGGATCTGACTAAAAATCCAAAAGCAGGGGAACACACCAAGCTCTCTTAGGGCATTGCAAGCAAGCCTCCACCTCAGCAATCCTGTCAGACCCTGCCACGCTGTGGGCAGAGAACTAGTTGAAGTAGTTAAGGCTGCTGTTCTGGTGCCTGGAGCTGTTGGCCCATCGTTCATAATGCTGGCACCACTGAATGCAAGAGGCATAGGATGCACTGTATCCTGCAGCATGAGGAGTGTGTGGAGAAGGGCACATCACCTTTCAAGTTCTATGCACTTCCTGCTGCTGCCCATAGAGAGAGCCTGCTCCCGCCTGTGATGGTAATGAGATACTCCTTCACAGTGGCAGTACTGCATTAGTATGATTTGCTACAAAAGGACAGTTAACCTTGCCATCATCCCTGGCATGTCTGGCTCCCTCCACCTGCAGAAGGAATGTGGGTGGGGGTTAGGGACATCTCACTCCTGGACACCCAAGTGTCCCTGCTTACATGGACAGGTTATATTCTCAAGGCCCCTCCCTTTCCAGCACCAGTACCTGCAACATCACCTTCACATTGATCGTGTGGCTATGAAAGAACTAAAACATGGAGATCTACAAAACAGCCTGGCTTGGCCTGAACCACCTATCTTCTGGCCCCATTCCTTCTGCATAAGAGGCACAGAGGAACACAGAGGTTCCTGGGGTTACAGGTGCCTGCACCCATGCGGTCACACTGATTCCTCACAGGCTTTGATATCCCCACACCCTTGCCTGCACACGGCTTCACAGGATACCCTGATTCACGCACGTCACACGTTCCTGCCTCTGATGGAGGACTTGGGCATGCCCACACCATTTTGGGCTACTAAAACAGCTCTTCCAAACTGTGACTGGACAGAGGGCATCACGCTACTCAGCCCCGCCCCTCACTGTCAGCCTCAGTGTATGGGCCTCAGAACTGTGGTGAAACATTCCTGAGGAAGCTCTATGTTACCCGAGCATTTGCAGCTTTCCCAGGGTTTGGTGTCTGGGGGGCTCTTGCTTACGGCTGCTCACGTTTCCCACTTCAGAATCCATTTTCTCTACCGCTTTCCCACAGATCCACAGTGACCCCTAGTAATATCCACAGGGAGAAATGCCCGGGACATTACAGGCTGCCCAGTCTGTGGGATATCTGAGGCTGAAGTGACAGGCAAAGGGAAGAACTGTGGCTGGAGAGGACTGTAGCCTACATTCTGGTAGAGTTGGGTGATCAGGATAACTACGGCCAAGATACGGTCTCAATCTGACTCCTTTTACATCAGTTCTCTTGTTTTTGTTTCCATTACTCTTGCTCTTTCTGTCTTTTCCTCATTCTGACTCTTTCTTCCATCTACCCATTGGGTTTCAGTGACCCGTAGAAAGAATGACTTGATGCTGCCTAAGGGTTTCTTCATTGCAGGAGAAAGGCTCGGTCTGAAGGAACAAAGTAAATAAACAATCATATTCACACGAGGCCATTGTTATGTGAGGAAATGTAATACCGTCAAAAATGCACAAGATGTACTGGCTGTGGACACCATGGTCCAGAGATTGCCCAACACAACTTCACGTACATGCCTGTGCCTCTGTGTGTGTTGTGTGTGAGGGCTATAGCACACTCTGCATCTTATTGTCCCTCTGGTCATTTACCCTTCCAGCTGGGGATTCGACCCCAAGTGAACCTAATATCCAGACTGACTGCTCACATGCCTTTGCTCTCTTCCCCACAACTCCTACATGCAATTTATACTCCCACTGGCTAAGTGTGGTTCTGAATCCTGGGCTCAGAGGATGATTCTCGCAGCAAATACAGTGCTCTCATACTTCTAGGGAGGGCTTCCGCTTCAAGTGTGAAATGTACTGGGAAGCCTCCCACCGCGTTGCCTGCTGTCAATGTGTGAGCTGACCTCCGACAGAAAGGAACCTGGAAATCCATCATCCTTTCGGAGCTCGCAGTGGACATTCAGGCCCTTGCTCCCAAATCCCTTTCCTTGAGCTACCTTATGTCCCTGGGTCCATTAGTATCACCCACTTCAATGGACTTACTCTTAGTTCTCCCTCCTCCCCAGCTTCCAGCACACAGAAAGAATTCTGTCTTCTCATACTGTCCTAAAGCATAACAACTTAACCGCCACTGCAACTGCACAGGCCCAGCCCTCACAGGCAATGGTCATTCACAGGCAGCCAGTTGTAATGCCCCAAACTAGGGACAAACACCACAGAGACAGACGCTATTGATGCTCTTGATTTATGTGTTTCAAGAACACACGACAAACAGACAAACAGAGCTGATGCTCCTGCTTTAACTTTCCATTTCATACCATGCTCCCGATCTCTCTGTGACTGAATTCCTGGTCACACAGACATTCTGCTCCATTGTCCTGTGCAGGAACATAATGTCTGCTTGAAAACACATACTCATGTCAAAACCTTCTTATGTGCACTTCTCTATTTGAAGGAAAATGGATGGTCCCTCCTATTTAACTCACACTGTGGGAGATACCCTAACACAATAATTGACTATCATCTCCTAGCAAAATTCCTAAAGAGTATAGTATAATTATTGGTGGCCCTAACATGAAGAGTCGGTCATTGCTGAAATTAGGATCTCTTAAATTTCCTGCTGCCTTGTGTTGGATGCATCACACCACACCACCTTTTTAATGAGCAATGACCTCAGGATCACCCAGTTAGGAATTTGGACACACCTAAGGAAATATTTGATGGTTGCAATGATCCATAAAAGGAAGTGGTGGCACAGCAGCCTCAGCCTTTGTATGAAAAGACTCCTGGACAAGTGTGGGAAGGGTCAGAGGAAGGACATCATGGGAGCCTCCATTTAAGGAATAGTAGACGGGCCTAAGGGTGAGGGAGGTGGCCTGGAGCGAGAGTTCAGAGGAGTGGGTCAATGAATCTGCTTTGATGCTGAATGATTTTGCACATGCACACTTCCTCATTTTACATCAGGTGTCCCTGTCTGAATATAATTCCCACTGCAGTGCTACATACTTCCTTTCTCAACCTGATTCTCTGAGGACCTGACATAACAGGCTCTACTCCTCCCAGTATCAGGGCGTCCATGAGAGAAAGCAATGACCCAGCTACCTAGCAAACTAGGGGCGAGTGTCCAGGAACAGTCCCCCTCACCTGTACTCCTCTACCTTCACTCTCCTGGGGCCAAGCTCCTCGCACAGTACTTGAGATGATTAGACCACACTTCTATTACTGATGTTCTAGTAGGGCAAACAGGACTAGTCAGAAGAAGCCAGGGATCTCACTTTACGAACCCAAGAGGTAGGGGAACCCAAAGCTCTCCTTCTGCATTGCCACCGAGGCCCAACCTCAGTATCCTGTCATATCCTTCCAGGTCGCAGCATTTTTCTCCTAAATAACATTGTCGGGAATGCTGGAAAGGCATTCTCACGCTTATCCAATAGATGGCAGCTTTTCGTTTCAAATCATGTTATTGGGGATGTTGGCAATTCATTCTCATGCTTGTCAAAACATGGCAGCTTTTTTTTACAAATAAAGTTACTGAGCAGGCTGGCAATGCATATCCACACTTGTCCACGAGATGGCAGCATGACTTCACATGTCATTTCATTCGGGATGGTACCACTGCATTCCCTCGTTTCTCCACCAGGTGGCAGCACTTTTCCACCAAATGATTTCATTGGGCATGCACGGTAGGCATGCTCAGGTATGCCCAAGAGTTGTTTGCATTTACCTCAAAATGTCATTTCTTTCGTGATGCTGGAAATGGATTCTCATTCTTGAACAGTCACAGCATGCAGTTATGTCCGCACGTGCCAAAAGGCGGCTTCTAACAGAAAAATACAGTTTGCACATACTTCTACAAAGGGAATTTGGTTTAACTGTGAAATGAACGTAAAACCCCGGCCTGGTTCCCTGCTGTCTCCCTAAAGCGAGGGTATGGCAAACGCATCATCCTTTATAACTTATCACTGCAAATTCCGACCCTTGCACACAAGGCCTTTCCTTGAACTCCCTTATCACCCAAGGGAAAATGGTAAACTCTATTGGACTTTCACTGATTTCTTAATCCACCACAGTCTCTACCACACAGAAAGAATTTTGGCTTCTGATACCATCAGAAAACACAACTTAGCCACTTCTGCAATTGTAAAGGCCATGCATTCACGGGGCGGGTAATTCAGAGAGTCCATTGTCAAGGCAAACAATACATAAACAGGCACATTAGATGCTCTCGCTTTATCTTGCCATTTATTCCATGTGCTGCATATATCCATGGCTGAATGCCTTTCCACAGGGACATTCTGCACCTAATTTCTACGCAGGAAAAGAATCTTTGCTTGAAACACCTTTTAATCTGAAAAAGCTTCTCACGTGCACTACTTATATTGGAAGGTCCCTCCTATAGTTCTCACACGTTAAATACGTGCAGTTAACACAGCAAATCTGGTATCATCTCCTCTGAGGATAATCAAAAAGTATTTAAAAATCATGTCAAGCCCAAACCTGACAAAGTTGGAATCTCTTCCGTTTTCTCCAGCCATGCATTCAACAGCTCCCACCACAACTTGGTTGTGATGGGCAGTGTACCCAGGAAGGCCAGCGATACAATTCAGTAAATACATGGTGGTTGTGATGATCAATAGAGGGATGTGGTGGCACAGCAGCCTCAGCATTTTCATGAAGGAGGATACTGGAAAATTGTGGAGGGGGTTCTAGGAAGCACATCACAGAACTTCTCTTTAATGCATGGTAGGCAGGCCTGAGGGTGGTGTTGGTGACCTGAGGTGTGAGATCAGAGAAATAGGCCAAAGAATCTACTTTCATTCTGAGTGACAGAGGAAACAGACATGACCTCATCATCCTTCAGCCTCCCCCAAGTGAACATGATTGGCACTGCGGTGCTCAGAACTTCCAGCCTCATCCTCATACCGTGATGATGTCACAGGCTGTATTTCTCCCAGCTTCAGTGTGTTCATGTGAGAAAACAATGTCCCAGCTACCTGGCAATCCAGAGGCAAGTGAAGAGTTGGTCTCTGCTCACCTGTTATCATCTATGTCCCCTCTCCTGATGCCAACATACACTCATAGTTCTCACTGTTGATCTGGAAAGGAAAAATGGGCTCCACAGGAGAGGGCAGGCGTCTAAACCACAAACCCAAAAAGCAGGGGATCACACCAAGCTCTCTAATGGCATTTCCTGCAAGGACCCACCTAAGCAATCCTGTCAGATCCCGAAACATGGTGATCAGAGACGAAGTTGAAGAAGTGAATGCTGCTGTTCTGCCTGCAGTTGTAGGCCTGTCGTTCATACTGCAGGTACCACTGAATGTGAGTGGAATGGGTCACCCTGTATCCTGCAGCTTGAGGAGTGTGTGGAGAGGAACCTGTCACCTTCCAACTTGGACACACTTCTTGCCGCAGGCCATGCAGGGAGCCTCCTCTCTCCTGTGATGGTTATGAGAGGATCCTTCACAATCACAGTATCGTGGATGTAGGGGTTTTTGTGAAAGAGCAGCACAGTCTTGCAGCGATTGCTGCCATGCCAGGCTTCCTTCACCTGCAAAAGGATAGTGGATCCGGTTTAGGGTGATAACTTATTCCAGAACTCCCGCCTATTCCTTCCTGCAGGGATAGGATTTTTTCACAAGCTCTCTACCTCCCCAGCCGTGGTCTGCACAGCCTGACCTTCAGATTGATCATGTGGCTGAGCATGGTTTCATCTTGGTCACTGATAATGGCTGACAATTCCAGATTGTTGACAAATTGCAGCAGGTCAAAACGCCTGCACGCTGCAAGCTGAACATGAAACAGCTACAAAAAGGAGCAGATCCTTAAAGCAGCTTGGATTGCTCCCACCTCTCTAACCCCTAGCCCAGCTCCTTCACCATAAGATGCAAAAAGAGAGCACAGTGGTTCTTGTGGGCTCCATGTGTTTATACACACACGGGCACACTGTTTTCCTGACAGCCTTTGACCTCGCCTACATACTTGCCTGCTGAGTGCTTAACAGGATACCTTTATTTGAGGACATCACTCATTCCTGCCTCTCACTGACTTGGATATACAGAGGACTTGGACACGCAGCCCCCCTCGAGTGCAGCATTACCCCAAGAAGAACCTGAGTGACACAGAGCAGTGTGGAGGCAATGGCCCTTGTTCTGCGCATGAGTCTGATCTGGGACGGCGCTCCTGAAGCCCAGGGAGAGTTTTTGTGGTACTGGTGAGATAAAAGGGTGTCTCTGAGATTTTGGATCACGCTGTTCTCACTATCCTGAGCTTCACTCCAATGTGTCTATTTGATTCTGAGCTACCGATCCCCACTAATACATTTCTCATGCACTAGGGCAGGCATATTGCGTTCCCTTCTGTAGAGTCAAGGATACACTATTGACTCAGCATCTGGCAATGCACTGAACGTTTGTGCTTTTCAGTTCTAAACAGGGCTGCCGCCGCTGCCAGGTACTGGGCTTGAGCCAGCAGAAGGATCTGCTCACTTGTAAGTTCACGGGCTACATTCCTAACTTAAGTGCCCGGAGCACATCCAGTGGGGACCAGGTGCACTTCCCACTGAGCCAATCCTCTTCGTGCTCCTGCTCGACTGGCTCTTCTTGTGGATGTTTTGTTTCTATCTGTGCCTGAGGCTCAACATCAACCACCACCTTCATGACATTTATGGCGTCCTCTCACCCAGGACAAACTGCTCCCTGCCAATTAATTCCTCCTCAATCAATTCCTTCTCCTCTCCCTGCTCCACCCTGTCTGGCCCTTGTAGAAACTCATGATACATTTCCTCTGCCAAAGCATAACTTACCCACTTCTGCAACTGTAAGGCCCAGCCCTCCCAGGGACTGGTCGATCATTCCAAGGCAGCCAATCGTAAGGCTCAAACCAACACACAAACAACAGACAGACAGACAGACAGACAGACACGGTACTTGCTCTTAATTTATCTTTCTAACTACATGCCATGCTCTGGATGTCTCCGCATCTCAATGCTTTCCCACAGGGACATTCTGCATCTATTTCCTGTGCAGGGAAACAATGTTTGCTTGAAAACACATATTTCGCTGAGAAAGCTTCTCATGTGCACGACTCTTCTTTGAAGTAAAATGGACAGTCCCTCCTATTTATCTCACAGTGTGGGAGGTCCCCTGAACACAACAAACCTCCTATTGTCTCCTCTGACTATTACTAAAGAATACTGAATAATCCCCAATCTGTAAAATGGGTCACTGCCGCCAGTGGGATCTCTTAAGTTTCCACCAGCCCTGTGTTCAACATGTGCCGCCACAACCCGTTTATAACGGGC
The DNA here is from genome assembly GCF_964146895.1 of Miniopterus schreibersii. Classification (NCBI taxonomy): domain Eukaryota; kingdom Metazoa; phylum Chordata; class Mammalia; order Chiroptera; family Miniopteridae; genus Miniopterus; species Miniopterus schreibersii. The sequence goes on along the minus strand of NC_138120.1, from coordinate 9,924,427 downwards.
AGTGTTTTCAGGATGACCTGTGGAGGAATAAGGAGACACTTAAGGAAATATATGGTGGTTGTGATGATCAATAGAGGCAAGTGGTTCCAGAGCAGCCTCAGCCTTTGCATTCTCATGCTGAAACACCACGTGGCAGCATTTTCTCCTCAAATGGTATTATTGCAGATGCTCACTCTGAATTCTTACTTTTGTCCAGAGGCGGCAGAAAGTTTCTTACCAACGATTGTTCTGGGGATGCTGGCAATGCATTCTCACACTTTTCCACCAGGTGTCGGCATGATTTCACGAGTAATTTTATTGGGGATGCTGGAAAAGCATTCACAATTCCATTCAACAGGTGGAAACATTTTCAACAGGATGAATCCATTGGTGAACTCGTGGATGCATTCTCACGTTTACCCACCAGGTGGCAGTATTGTTCCAACTGAGGATCATATTTGGGATGCTTGTGGAGATGCAGAAGATGCATTTTCTCGTTTGTCCACCAGGTGGTGGCATTTTGACACCACGAGATTTTATTGGCTATGCTGACAATGGAAGCTAATGTGTGTCAAGCAGGCAGCAGAATTATTTTACCGCACGATTTCGCTGGAGATGCTTGCAATGGTTCTATATTTATCAGTTGGCGTCAATATTCCACTAGTGAATATCAGGAATGTTCTGGAAGTGCATTCTCACGCTTTTCCACCAGGTGGCAGAATTTTCCCACAAAGTACTTTTACTGAGGATGCTGGCAAGGCATTCCCACGTTTTTTTCTACAGCTGTCTGCATTTTCCCTCCACTGTCCCATTTTGGGGAAACTGGCAATGCATTTTGGCGCTGAAACATGAGATGGCAGCATTTTTCCACCAACGATTCTGTTTGAGATGCTGGCAATGCTTTCCCACGTTTGTCTTAACACGTTTGTGGAAGCATTTTTACTACCAAATTATATTATTGGGGGTGTTGAAAATTCAGTCTCAAGTTTGAAAAAGACTTGGCTACATTTTCCACAAATGTGATTATTTTGTGGATGTTGACAAGGCATTCTCACGTTTTAACAGCCATTGAACCTACTTTCCCAAAAATGATTCTATTGGGAATAGTGGCATGGCACTTTCACTTTTGTTCAATAGCTGGCAACACTTTCACCACAAAGTATCGTTTGGGGAATGCTGGAAGCACGTTCGTCCAACGTACTTCGTAGAAGTACTTTTCCACAAAATGATTTTATTGCGGATGCGGGCAATGCATTCTTCAGTCTCTCAAACAAGAGGCCACATTTTCCACCAAACGATTACTTTGGTTGTGCTGGCAATGCATTCCCACATCTGTCCACAAGGTGGCCACTTTTGTTTACCAAGGGATTTTCCTGAGAACGCTGGCAATGCATTCCCTTGCTCGAATACCAGGTGACAGCATTTTCTCCACAAGTGATCTTATTGGAGATGCTGTAACTGCATTTTCACATTTGTAGAAAGGTGACTGGTTTCTTATTTACAAATGATTGTTTTAAGGCTGCTGGCAATTCCTTCTGACACTCAAACACCAGGTGCAGTATTTTCCCACCAAATGATATTATTGAGGATCCTGGCACTGCATGCTCCTCCTTGGAGAACAAGTGGCAGCTATTTTCCACCATGTAACTTCACTGGGGCTTCTGGCGATGCATTTTCACTTTTGTCCAATAGGTGGAAGCATTTTCCCACAAGTGATTTCACTGGGGATGCTGGCAATGAACACTCACACAAGTCGACAAGATAAGGGCATGTTTCCCACAAGAGATTTTCATTGTGAATCTTGGCAATGTATTTTCAAATGTGTCCGCCATTTGGCAGCCAGCATCATCTCAGAAGGGATTTTCATGAGGATGCGGGCAACGCATTCTCACACTTGTCAAACATGTGGCGGCCTTTTTCCAACAACTGATATTATTGGGGCTGCTGGCAATGCATTGTGAAGCCTGTTTACAACAAGCCCGCATTTTTCCACCAAATGTTATTATTGCACATAAAGGCAATGGTTTCTCCCGCTTGTCCACCCGTTGGCACCTTGACATCACAAGTGATTTTGTTTGGTAAGCTGAGAATGCATTCTTACGTTTGTTCAGCCAGTTGCGGAATTTTTCCACCAAGTGACTTTATTGCTGCTGGCTGTACATTCTCACGTTTGTCCAACTATTCGCCGCAGTTTTCCCCTAAAGTGATATTGTGTGTGTGGGTGTGGATGTTGGTTTTGAATTCTCACACGTGGACATTGGCTATCAGAATTTTAGGCCCAAATCACTTTATTGTGATTCCAGAGCATGCGTTCTCACTCTTGTCCACCAGTTGGCACCGTGATCTCAGTAGGGGTTTCATTGGGGATTCTGGGAAATCATTCATACAGTCCTTTAGCACCTGGTGGCCTTTTTCTCAAAGAGTGATTTTGTTGGGGATGCAGTCAATGCATGCTTCACCTTGTCCACCAGGGGGCAGAATATTTCCACCAAGTTTTTTTTAAAGGGGATGCGTTTAATGCTCTCCCACTTACCTCCACAAGGTGGCAGCATTTTTAAAACAAATGCTTTTCTTGGGAATGCCGGGAATGCTCTCTCACATTTGTAAACAATGTCAGGTAATTTCTCATCAAACGTTTTTACGGGAGATGCCTGAAATACACTATCACCTTTTATTCAAAGGGGCAGCATTTTTTCAACCAAATAATTTTACAGGGGCTGGCAATGGATGCTCACGTTTGTCCCACACTTGGCAGCATTTGTCCCACCCAGAGAAAGTTTTTTTGCGGGGATGCGTGGCAGCGTTTCGCCCCAAATGATTTTATTGAGGATGCCTGCAAGGCAGTCTCAGGTCTCTACATGAGGTCACAGTAGTTTTCAACCACATGATTGGATTGGGGATACTATCAGCGCATTCTCACCCTTTTGCATTTTGCCGACAGAGAGGTTTTGTGGTGATTCTGACAATACATTCTCAGACTTATCTGAGAATTGGCAGTATTTCCGTACAAATGACCTTACTGGGGATGCTGGCAATGTATTCTCACGATTGTCCACGGAGGACAGCATTTTCAATCAAATAATTTTATGGGAGATGCTACGCAGCCATACTTGCACTTGTCAACCAGAAGGCAGGTTTTCCCCAGTATGATTTTATTGGGCATGCTGGCACTGCATTCGTAATCTTTTTCATAGGTGGCAAAACTTTCCCCAAAACTTATTATTTAGGGGATACTGGCAATGAATTGTCATTCTCAAGCATCCGTTGGCAGCATTTTTTAGCTAATGATTTTGTTGGGGATGCTCGCCGTGCGTTTTCCTATTTGTCGACCAGTGCACCTGGTGCCCGCTGGAGGTGCTCCAGGCACATAAGTTAGAGATGGAGAATATGGACTTGCAAGGAAGCAGAGCCTAACGGAAAATCTTGATAATGCATTGCCAGATTTCTCAGTAAAATCCCTGTGAGAGCTCAGTTCCGTATTATGTTCGAACGTTGGAAGCAAATGCCAGGATCCCCAATAAAATTGTTTGGGTCAAAGATGCCGCTTCCATGTGGGCAAGCGTAAGACTGCCTTGACGTTATTCCCAATAAAATCATTCTAGGAACAGTGCTGCCTCTTAATGGATAATCTTGAGAATGCATTTTCAGCATCTACAAAATAATCACCAGAGTGAACACATAGGCCATCGGCTGGACAAATGTAAGAATGCCTTCTGAGCCTACCAAATAAACTTGCATAAATGTCCAGTGTTGGGTCCTAAAAAATGATGGATTTCTAAGTATCCTCCCTGTAGGGAGTCGGTCACACATTAGGAACAGGCAACCAGGTGGGAGACTTCACAGTTGAACCAAAGTCCCTCTCTAGAAGTATGACTGCACAGTGTTTTGCTGAGAGAATCAGTCTCTGAGGCCGAAGATCCCAAGCGACATTTAGCAAGGGGTGGAATAAGGTGCACAGATACCTGTGGCGAATTGAGTCAAGGCGTGTGGGAAGTCAGAAGTGTATTAGGTTCATTTGGGCAAGAATCCCCTGCTGGAAGAGTAAATGAGCAGAGGGACAATAAGAAGGAGAGTGTGCCACAGCCCTCACACACAAGCACACACAAGCACACACACACACATGCACACACACAGAGGCAAAGGCATGGACATGAATTTGTGTTGGGCAATCTCTGGACTATGATGTCCACAGTCAGTACACCTTGCCCGTTTTTGACACTTTTTACGTTTCCTCAAATGGAAATGGCCTCCTGTGAATATGATTGTTTATTGACTTTGTTCCTTCAGACCAAGCCCTTGTGCAACCAACTATTCCTTAAGCAATATCAAGTCATCCTTGCTACTCGTCACTGAAACCCAAGGAGTGGATGAGAGAAAGTCAGAATGAGAGAAAGACCAAAAGAGCAAAAGCAACGGAAACAAATAAAAAGTTACTAATCTTAAAGCAGTCAGACTGAGACCTTATCTTGGCGGTAATAATCCTGATGATCCAACTCTACCAGAATGTAGGCTACAGTCCTCTCCAGCCACAGTTCTTCCCTTTGACTCTCACTTCAGTCTCAGATATCCCTTATACTGGAATAGCCTCTACTGCCCGGGCATTTCTCCCTGTGGATATTACCAGGGGTCCCTGTGGATGTGTGGGAAGTGTTAAAGAAAACGAATTCTGAAGTGGGAAACGTGAGTTGCCTTAAGAAAGAGCCCACTAGACACCGAACCGAAGGAAACCTAAAGATGCTAAGGCAAAATAGGACTTCCTCAGGAACGTTTCTCTACAGGTACAAGGCCCATACACTGAGGCTCACAGTGAGGGGCGGGGCTGAATACGATGATGCCTGCTGTAGTCTCACAGTTTGGAAGAAATGTTTCAGAAGCCCAACAGCAAAGGGGAGCGAGTGGGGTGTCCAGGAGCCTTTTCCACGCTACCTGACCACATCCCAAGCCCCTGTCTGTAGGCTCAGTGAGACCACACTGAGCACAGCAAGAACCCATATCCGGACCTGAAGTGTCTGTCTTTACTGTATGGCTTATTCTTGACCCTTTGGTCAAATATTAATTGACCATGATGGCATGGGTCAATTTCAGGATTCTGTACTTTTCCATTGATCTATGTGCCTGTTCCTGTGCCAGAAGCAGGTTGTTCTGATCACAGTGGCTTTGCCCTACAGCAGGATATTCAGTAATGTGATCCTACAACTCTGTTCTTTCTCAAGAATACTGTGGGTGCACGGGGTCTTTTTTGGTTTCCTATAAATTTTCGAAACATTTTTTCCAGCTCTGTGAAACACACTGTTGGGATTGATGACAATTGTGTTGAATTTATAGATTGTTTTGGGTAGCATGGATATTTTGATAATGTTAATTCTTTCAGTCTATAATTCTTTCACTCCTTTGTATCTTCCTCTATTTCTCTTTTCAATGTCCTGTTTCTGAATACAAGTCTTTTACATCCTTCTTTGACTTTACTCCTAGGTGTCTTATTTTTCAGTTGCAATGGTAAATGGTATAGTCTTTTTCTAAGAGTTCATAATCGGTGTAAAAAAAATGCCATCAATGTGTTGATGTTAATTTTGCTTCCAGCTTCCTTGCCAAATTCATTAATTATATCCACAAGTACTCGGTGGACTCTTTAGTTTTTTATGTACAATATCATGTCATCTGCAAGTAATGACAGTTAACCTTCTCTCTTCCGATACGGATGCCTTTTATGTTCTCTTTTTGTCTGCTCGCTGTGGCTAGGACTTCCAGTAGTATGCTGAGCAGTAGTGGTGAAAGGGGCAACCGTGTCTTATTCCTCTTCTTAGGGGATATGGTTTTAGCCTTTGCACGTTGAGTATGATTTTGGCCCCAGGTATGTTGTATATGGCCTTTATTATGTTGAGATATATTCCCTCTATTTCCACTTTGCTCCCAGTTTTTTCCAAAATGGGTGCTGGATTTTCTAGAATATTTTCTCTGTATCTATTGATATGATCATAAGATTTTTGTCCTTCATTTTGTTTAGCTCTCACATTTCTTGATTTGCGAATATTATACCAGCGCTGCGTCTCCAGAATAAATCACACTTGGTCATGGTGTATGATCTTATTTAATGTATTGCTGGATAAAATTTGGTAATATATTTTCTGAGGATTTTGGCACCTATGTTCATGAGGGACGTTGGTCTGTGAAATTCTTTATTTGCAGGATCTTCATCTGGTTTTGGGATTTATTATAATACTGGTCTCATAAAAATATCTCCCTCCTCTGGAATTTTCTAAAATATTTTGAGGAGAGTGGGTTTTAATTCTTCTTTAAATGTTTAGGTAAGCTCGCATGTAAATCCATCTGGCCCCAGACACTTGTTTGCTGGAAGTTTTTTTCTTATTACTTCTTCAATTGCATCCATTTTTACTGGCCCTCCAGGTTTTCTGATTCTTTCCGATTGAGTTTTAGCAGATTGTAGTTTTGAGGAATGTGTCCATTTTACGCAGCTTCCCCACTTTATTGTTGTGCATAGTGTTTTCTTAGTATTCTTTCTGTTTCTGTCATGTCAGTTGTTATATCGCCTCTTTCACATCTGATTTTGTTTTCTTGGGTCCTCACCGTTTGTTTTTTGGTGCGTCTGGCTAAAGACTCATCGATCTTATTTCTGTCAGAAAACTAGTTCTTACTTTCATTGATATTTTGTACTGTGTTTTTGGTCTCTGTGTCGTTCATTTCTGTTCTGATCTTCACTATTTTCTTTCTTCTGCATCTCCTCGAAATGTTCAGGTCCTCTTCCCTTTTTAATATTGGGTTGTTGTTTTTGTTTTGTTACTTACATAAGAAATAAAAATGACTTTACATTCTGAATTCTGTGTTTTATTTTAATCTCTGATAGCAGATTTATGCCCCTTCAGAAATTGATGTAGAATATACGTCATCTAAAACTAAACATTTTAAACTATACGCTCCAGTGGTTTTAAAATTGGAATAATGTAGAACTGTTACAGCATAACAAGAAGCTAGAAAAATTCCAGGACAAGTTGAAAGGGAAACTGAGATAGATTTTTAGACAGCAGTTTGAGTTAAGCCTATCTTCCCTAAGCCAAAGGCACTGGAGAATAAATAGTTTGTATTAGATGGGAAAGATGCAGAAACCCAGGTGCAGAGACTAGGGCACAGGAAACCACCTGGACAGGAACCCCCAGAGGCCTACAAGGGACAAAGACTGGGAAAACAAGAACTTTGTCCCCAGGTAATCTATTCTCCCAGAGCATGTCATGGGTCATGCGGTGGAGACCCCCTAAGCATTCCTCCCTAAAGATACCTTTTAAGTCTCAGTTGTATTTCAGCTCCAGGCCCATAAAAGCATTAAGACAAGACAAGTGGCATTGGAGTGGACTCAGGACCAGACACATTGACAAATGAGGCCCTTCCTGGCATGGACTAATCAGTGGCGACCAGCACCCTGAAAGGGCACCCCTGGAAAGCTGATGAATATTCTCTTGAGAACTCCCCTTAAGCCTCCCATAAGATTTTCCACCTGCAAGGGAGATAAATATGCTCAGGACAAAGGACCAAGTGTGAGCTCCCCTACACCACAGGAAAGCGTGACAGCGCCAGTTTCCTCCTTCCTTCTGCGGGGGCCCCATGGTGCTTTCAACCAGGGGAGCAATGGGCAGTGGCAGCTCATCCCAGGCTTGTCTTCTGAAACTGTCTGAAAGGTCTTGGAAATGTGTCCAAGGCCCCCTTTTCTCTGACTTCCCAGTGAGCAAAGGCAGCCCAGCCTAGGCTATCCTGTTACTTCGTCTATGCACCTGCCTTGGTTCACCATCCTAAGTACATTTTTATTACAGCCATTAAAGCTTTGGGTTTTTTTCTTCATTTTTTTCTCTTGATTGAAATCTTTCCTTCAAGATGACAAGAGCTGAGGCCTTCTGCCTGTATCCCCTGTAACACAACCGTCATCTTTTCACTTCGGAAACCTTAATGTCAACATAAAAGAAAGCCTCATCCCATTTAAAGAGTATACCCAATTCTACTCTGGACTATTTCCTCATTTACACTGATGTCTTTCCCATCTCCATGGCTATGCTATTGCTATTGTCGTTGTTGTTAACCCTCACTAGAGGATATTTTTTTCATTGACTTCCAGAGAGAGTGGCATGGAAGAAGGGGTAGAGAGAGAGAGGTGCCTCAGTGTTAGAGACACAGACATTGGTTGCTTTTCTAATTCGCTGCACACCTGGGATGAGGAATGAATCTACAACCTAGGTATGTGCCCTCAACTGGGAATCAAACCTGAGACCCTTCAGTGTGCAGGCCGACACTATACCACTGAGCCCCGCTGCCCAGGGTAGATATGCCTTTTTAAATATGAAGTTTGTAGGTATATTTAACTTGAAATTGGTAGAGGTTTTAAAATGATTTCTTTAGTTTTACTCATGTTTTCATTGGTGATTTGCCACTATTATATTACTGGCATTAATTTTGCAACAGTTTGTATGTAGCAGGGAGGAAACACTTTTAGATCAGGGTCCAAATAGAGTAGTGTATACGAACTTTTTTTGTTAAAAACTTTTATAGCAATGAGAACCAGAAAAATTTCTACTAAACTATCTAACACTACAACTGAAAGATTTAGAAAGAGAACAGAAAACAAGAAAGGGCCCAGAGGAAGTAAAAGGAAGAAAATAATAAAGAACCAGAGCCTAAATAAATAACGTAGAGACTAAAAAATTAAAAAAGGTCAATGCAACCAAGAGCTTGTCTTTGAATAGACAATCAGTGTGATGAACTTTTAACCCAACTCACCAAAAACCAAAGACAGAGGTCAAAAATAAATAAATTGAGGAACAAAAGAAGTGAAGTAACAACTGATACCACTGAAATACAAAGGGTTGTAAGCAAATACCCTGAACAACTATATGCCAACGACCTGGATGAAATAGACAAATTTCTGGAAATACACAACCTTCCAATACTCAGTGAGGAAGAATCAGGCATGCTGAACACGTTGATAAAAACTGGTGAAATTGGAACAGTGATTTTTTAAAAAATGCCCAAGAAAAAAAGGGCCAGGCCCAGACAGTTTCAGAGGGGAGTTTTATCAAACATTCAAAAAATAATTCAAATTGTTCCAAAAAGTCCGAGAGGAACAAACACTCCCAAGCTCTTTTTAGGCAGCCTGAATAATCCCAACTACAAATCCAGGTAAAGACCTTGCAAAGAAAGAATTACAGGCCAATATCCGTGATAAACAGAGATGCTAAAATCTTCAAACAAATATTAGCAAATTGGATCAAGCAATATGTTAAACAGATCACACCCCATGACCAAGTGGGGTTTATTCCAGGGATGCAGGTTTGGTACAGTATTCACAAATCTATAAATGTGATGCATCACAGGAACCATTTGACAAACAAAAATCTCATGATCATCTCAGTAGGTGCAGAAAGAGCAACAAAACCCAGCGCCCATTTTTGAGAAAAACTCTCAGCACAGTGGGGATAGAGGGATCATGCCTAAACACATTAAAGTCCTTATAGGACAAACCTTCAGTCAACTTCATACTCAATGGGCAAAAACTAAAACATATCCCCTAATAAGAGGAACAAGACAGGGACGTCCACTTTCACCATCTTTTATTCAACAGAGTGTTGGAAGTCCTTGCCACAGCGATCAGACAAGGAGAAAACATAAAAGGCATCCAAATTGGAAAGGAGAAATAAAACTGTCACTGTTTGCAGATGACCTGATATTGTATGCTGAGAACACTAAAGAGGTCACCAAAAGACTTCTAGATTTAATAATAAATGAACTCAGCTATGCAGCAGGATGGAAAATTAATGCCCAGAAGTAAATGGCATTTTTAAACAACATTCATGATCTCTCAGAAAGAGAAACTAAAACAAACAAACAAACAAACAAAAACACATTTAACGTGCAACAATAAAATTAAGATACTTAGGAATTAACTTAACCAAAGGGGTGAAAGACGTGTACTTGCAAAACAAATATGTTCAAAAAAGAGATAGAGGAAGCTATAAACAAGTGTAAGAATATACCATGCTAATGGATTGCTAGAATCAACCTCATTCAGATGTCCGTACTCCCCAAAGCAATCTATAGATTCAAACTATTCATAAAATACCAATGTCCGATATCACAGACCTAGAAGAAGTAGTGCAAAAATTTAAAGGACACAAAAAGGACAGGGCCCCAAATCGCTGCAGCAATTTTGGGAGGAAGAAAAAAGTGGAAGGAATCAAAATAATACATATCAAGATATAGTAAAGCCATTTTAATCGAAACAGAATGGAACTGGCAGAAGAACAGACTTAATGACATAAATGGAACTGAACAGAGAACCCAGGAATTGACCCAACTCATTACACTCAATTGAGATTTTACAAAGGAGGCAGAGCATACAGTGGAGTAAAGGAAGTCTCTTCAATAAATGGTGTTGGGAAAATTGGACAGGAACTTTCAAAATAATGCAACTAGACCACTATCTTGCACCGCACACAAGGATCAACTCCAACTGGATAAAAAACTTAAAGGTAAAACATGAAACCATTAAAAATCCTAGAAGGAAATGGAGGCAGCATGATCTCAGACATCTCTCATTGCAATATGCTTACCAATACACTGCCTAGGGCAATGGAAGCAAAGGAGAAAATAAACAAATGGGACTACAGCAAAATAAAAAGATTCTGCACAAAGATACCATCAACAAAATGCAAAGGGAACTCATTATATGGGAGAACATATTTGCCGATGATACATCTGATAAAGGGTTACTACCCCTAATATTTTAAGAAACACACCTTCACAAGAGGAAGACAAACGATCCAATTAAAAAACGAGCAAAGACCTAAGTAGACACTTCTCCAAAGAGCGCATAAACATGTCCAAGAGACATATGAAAACTGCTCAGTGTCACTAATCACCAGAGAGATGAAAATTAAAGCAATAATGGGGTATCACCTGAGGTCTTCCAGAATGGCTATGTTTTCAATAAGTCAATAAACAGAAAGTGCCTGTGAGGGTGTGCAGAAAAGCTCACCCTAGTATACTGCTGGTGGGAATGCAGACTCGTGCAGCCTCTATGGAAAACCTTATGACATAGGAGGTTTTCTCAAAAATTGAAATACAGAACTGCCATTGAACCCAGTGGCCCCACTGCTTGGAATATGTCCTACGAAACCAGGAACATCGATCAGGAAGAATATATAAACCCCTCTGTTCAGAGCAGCACAATTTACAATAGCTCACAGGAATGGGTACATGAATCTGCTTTGATTCTGAGTGACAGTAGACATGCACACTCCTGCATCTTCCTTCAGCTTCCTGCCTGAACATGATGCCACACTGCAGTTCTTCAGACTTTCTGTCTCTTCCCAATGCCGCAGTGGCCTGGCGTCATAGGCTATCCTTCCGAGCCTCAGGGTGTTCATGTGAGAGAAAAATGTCCCAGCTACCTGACAACCCAAGGGGGAGCCCCACTGGCATCTCCTCACATGTCCTCTAAGTGCCTTCTCCTGGTTCCAACATACTCAAGTAGTCCTTACTGATTTTCTGGCAGAGCAAAAAGTGATCGTCCAGAGACGGCAGGGATCTGACTAAAAATCCAAAAGCAGGGGAACACACCAAGCTCTCTTAGGGCATTGCAAGCAAGCCTCCACCTCAGCAATCCTGTCAGACCCTGCCACGCTGTGGGCAGAGAACTAGTTGAAGTAGTTAAGGCTGCTGTTCTGGTGCCTGGAGCTGTTGGCCCATCGTTCATAATGCTGGCACCACTGAATGCAAGAGGCATAGGATGCACTGTATCCTGCAGCATGAGGAGTGTGTGGAGAAGGGCACATCACCTTTCAAGTTCTATGCACTTCCTGCTGCTGCCCATAGAGAGAGCCTGCTCCCGCCTGTGATGGTAATGAGATACTCCTTCACAGTGGCAGTACTGCATTAGTATGATTTGCTACAAAAGGACAGTTAACCTTGCCATCATCCCTGGCATGTCTGGCTCCCTCCACCTGCAGAAGGAATGTGGGTGGGGGTTAGGGACATCTCACTCCTGGACACCCAAGTGTCCCTGCTTACATGGACAGGTTATATTCTCAAGGCCCCTCCCTTTCCAGCACCAGTACCTGCAACATCACCTTCACATTGATCGTGTGGCTATGAAAGAACTAAAACATGGAGATCTACAAAACAGCCTGGCTTGGCCTGAACCACCTATCTTCTGGCCCCATTCCTTCTGCATAAGAGGCACAGAGGAACACAGAGGTTCCTGGGGTTACAGGTGCCTGCACCCATGCGGTCACACTGATTCCTCACAGGCTTTGATATCCCCACACCCTTGCCTGCACACGGCTTCACAGGATACCCTGATTCACGCACGTCACACGTTCCTGCCTCTGATGGAGGACTTGGGCATGCCCACACCATTTTGGGCTACTAAAACAGCTCTTCCAAACTGTGACTGGACAGAGGGCATCACGCTACTCAGCCCCGCCCCTCACTGTCAGCCTCAGTGTATGGGCCTCAGAACTGTGGTGAAACATTCCTGAGGAAGCTCTATGTTACCCGAGCATTTGCAGCTTTCCCAGGGTTTGGTGTCTGGGGGGCTCTTGCTTACGGCTGCTCACGTTTCCCACTTCAGAATCCATTTTCTCTACCGCTTTCCCACAGATCCACAGTGACCCCTAGTAATATCCACAGGGAGAAATGCCCGGGACATTACAGGCTGCCCAGTCTGTGGGATATCTGAGGCTGAAGTGACAGGCAAAGGGAAGAACTGTGGCTGGAGAGGACTGTAGCCTACATTCTGGTAGAGTTGGGTGATCAGGATAACTACGGCCAAGATACGGTCTCAATCTGACTCCTTTTACATCAGTTCTCTTGTTTTTGTTTCCATTACTCTTGCTCTTTCTGTCTTTTCCTCATTCTGACTCTTTCTTCCATCTACCCATTGGGTTTCAGTGACCCGTAGAAAGAATGACTTGATGCTGCCTAAGGGTTTCTTCATTGCAGGAGAAAGGCTCGGTCTGAAGGAACAAAGTAAATAAACAATCATATTCACACGAGGCCATTGTTATGTGAGGAAATGTAATACCGTCAAAAATGCACAAGATGTACTGGCTGTGGACACCATGGTCCAGAGATTGCCCAACACAACTTCACGTACATGCCTGTGCCTCTGTGTGTGTTGTGTGTGAGGGCTATAGCACACTCTGCATCTTATTGTCCCTCTGGTCATTTACCCTTCCAGCTGGGGATTCGACCCCAAGTGAACCTAATATCCAGACTGACTGCTCACATGCCTTTGCTCTCTTCCCCACAACTCCTACATGCAATTTATACTCCCACTGGCTAAGTGTGGTTCTGAATCCTGGGCTCAGAGGATGATTCTCGCAGCAAATACAGTGCTCTCATACTTCTAGGGAGGGCTTCCGCTTCAAGTGTGAAATGTACTGGGAAGCCTCCCACCGCGTTGCCTGCTGTCAATGTGTGAGCTGACCTCCGACAGAAAGGAACCTGGAAATCCATCATCCTTTCGGAGCTCGCAGTGGACATTCAGGCCCTTGCTCCCAAATCCCTTTCCTTGAGCTACCTTATGTCCCTGGGTCCATTAGTATCACCCACTTCAATGGACTTACTCTTAGTTCTCCCTCCTCCCCAGCCTCCAGCACACAGAAAGAATTCTGTCTTCTCATACTGTCCTAAAGCATAACAACTTAACCGCCACTGCAACTGCACAGGCCCAGCCCTCACAGGCAATGGTCATTCACAGGCAGCCAGTTGTAATGCCCCAAACTAGGGACAAACACCACAGAGACAGACGCTATTGATGCTCTTGATTTATGTGTTTCAAGAACACACGACAAACAGACAAACAGAGCTGATGCTCCTGCTTTAACTTTCCATTTCATACCATGCTCCCGATCTCTCTGTGACTGAATTCCTGGTCACACAGACATTCTGCTCCATTGTCCTGTGCAGGAACATAATGTCTGCTTGAAAACACATACTCATGTCAAAACCTTCTTATGTGCACTTCTCTATTTGAAGGAAAATGGATGGTCCCTCCTATTTAACTCACACTGTGGGAGATACCCTAACACAATAATTGACTATCATCTCCTAGCAAAATTCCTAAAGAGTATAGTATAATTATTGGTGGCCCTAACATGAAGAGTCGGTCATTGCTGAAATTAGGATCTCTTAAATTTCCTGCTGCCTTGTGTTGGATGCATCACACCACACCACCTTTTTAATGAGCAATGACCTCAGGATCACCCAGTTAGAAATTTGGACACACCTAAGGAAATATTTGATGGTTGCAATGATCCATAAAAGGAAGTGGTGGCACAGCAGCCTCAGCCTTTGTATGAAAAGACTCCTGGACAAGTGTGGGAAGGGTCAGAGGAAGGACATCATGGGAGCCTCCATTTAAGGAATAGTAGACGGGCCTAAGGGTGAGGGAGGTGGCCTGGAGCGAGAGTTCAGAGGAGTGGGTCAATGAATCTGCTTTGATGCTGAATGATTTTGCACATGCACACTTCCTCATTTTACATCAGGTGTCCCTGTCTGAATATAATTCCCACTGCAGTGCTACATACTTCCTTTCTCAACCTGATTCTCTGAGGACCTGACATAACAGGCTCTACTCCTCCCAGTATCAGGGCGTCCATGAGAGAAAGCAATGACCCAGCTACCTAGCAAACTAGGGGCGAGTGTCCAGGAACAGTCCCCCTCACCTGTACTCCTCTACCTTCACTCTCCTGGGGCCAAGCTCCTCGCACAGTACTTGAGATGATTAGACCACACTTCTATTACTGATGTTCTAGTAGGGCAAACAGGACTAGTCAGAAGAAGCCAGGGATCTCACTTTACGAACCCAAGAGGTAGGGGAACCCAAAGCTCTCCTTCTGCATTGCCACCGAGGCCCAACCTCAGTATCCTGTCATATCCTTCCAGGTCGCAGCATTTTTCTCCTAAATAACATTGTCGGGAATGCTGGAAAGGCATTCTCACGCTTATCCAATAGATGGCAGCTTTTCGTTTCAAATCATGTTATTGGGGATGTTGGCAATTCATTCTCATGCTTGTCAAAACATGGCAGCTTTTTTTTACAAATAAAGTTACTGAGCAGGCTGGCAATGCATATCCACACTTGTCCACGAGATGGCAGCATGACTTCACATGTCATTTCATTCGGGATGGTACCACTGCATTCCCTCGTTTCTCCACCAGGTGGCAGCACTTTTCCACCAAATGATTTCATTGGGCATGCACGGTAGGCATGCTCAGGTATGCCCAAGAGTTGTTTGCATTTACCTCAAAATGTCATTTCTTTCGTGATGCTGGAAATGGATTCTCATTCTTGAACAGTCACAGCATGCAGTTATGTCCGCACGTGCCAAAAGGCGGCTTCTAACAGAAAAATACAGTTTGCACATACTTCTACAAAGGGAATTTGGTTTAACTGTGAAATGAACGTAAAACCCCGGCCTGGTTCCCTGCTGTCTCCCTAAAGCGAGGGTATGGCAAACGCATCATCCTTTATAACTTATCACTGCAAATTCCGACCCTTGCACACAAGGCCTTTCCTTGAACTCCCTTATCACCCAAGGGAAAATGGTAAACTCTATTGGACTTTCACTGATTTCTTAATCCACCACAGTCTCTACCACACAGAAAGAATTTTGGCTTCTGATACCATCAGAAAACACAACTTAGCCACTTCTGCAATTGTAAAGGCCATGCATTCACGGGGCGGGTAATTCAGAGAGTCCATTGTCAAGGCAAACAATACATAAACAGGCACATTAGATGCTCTCGCTTTATCTTGCCATTTATTCCATGTGCTGCATATATCCATGGCTGAATGCCTTTCCACAGGGACATTCTGCACCTAATTTCTACGCAGGAAAAGAATCTTTGCTTGAAACACCTTTTAATCTGAAAAAGCTTCTCACGTGCACTACTTATATTGGAAGGTCCCTCCTATAGTTCTCACACGTTAAATACGTGCAGTTAACACAGCAAATCTGGTATCATCTCCTCTGAGGATAATCAAAAAGTATTTAAAAATCATGTCAAGCCCAAACCTGACAAAGTTGGAATCTCTTCCGTTTTCTCCAGCCATGCATTCAACAGCTCCCACCACAACTTGGTTGTGATGGGCAGTGTACCCAGGAAGGCCAGCGATACAATTCAGTAAATACATGGTGGTTGTGATGATCAATAGAGGGATGTGGTGGCACAGCAGCCTCAGCATTTTCATGAAGGAGGATACTGGAAAATTGTGGAGGGGGTTCTAGGAAGCACATCACAGAACTTCTCTTTAATGCATGGTAGGCAGGCCTGAGGGTGGTGTTGGTGACCTGAGGTGTGAGATCAGAGAAATAGGCCAAAGAATCTACTTTCATTCTGAGTGACAGAGGAAACAGACATGACCTCATCATCCTTCAGCCTCCCCCAAGTGAACATGATTGGCACTGCGGTGCTCAGAACTTCCAGCCTCATCCTCATACCGTGATGATGTCACAGGCTGTATTTCTCCCAGCTTCAGTGTGTTCATGTGAGAAAACAATGTCCCAGCTCCCTGGCAATCCAGAGGCAAGTGAAGAGTTGGTCTCTGCTCACCTGTTATCATCTATGTCCCCTCTCCTGATGCCAACATACACTCATAGTTCTCACTGTTGATCTGGAAAGGAAAAATGGGCTCCACAGGAGAGGGCAGGCGTCTAAACCACAAACCCAAAAAGCAGGGGATCACACCAAGCTCTCTAATGGCATATCCTGCAAGGACCCACCTAAGCAATCCTGTCAGATCCCGAAACATGGTGATCAGAGACGAAGTTGAAGAAGTGAATGCTGCTGTTCTGCCTGCAGTTGTAGGCCTGTCGTTCATACTGCAGGTACCACTGAATGTGAGTGGAATGGGTCACCCTGTATCCTGCAGCTTGAGGAGTGTGTGGAGAGGAACCTGTCACCTTCCAACTTGGACACACTTCTTGCCGCAGGCCATGCAGGGAGCCTCCTCTCTCCTGTGATGGTTATGAGAGGATCCTTCACAATCACAGTATCGTGGATGTAGGGGTTTTTGTGAAAGAGCAGCACAGTCTTGCAGCGATTGCTGCCATGCCAGGCTTCCTTCACCTGCAAAAGGATAGTGGATCCGGTTTAGGGTGATAACTTATTCCAGAACTCCCGCCTATTCCTTCCTGCAGGGATAGGATTTTTTCACAAGCTCTCTACCTCCCCAGCCGTGGTCTGCACAGCCTGACCTTCAGATTGATCATGTGGCTGAGCATGGTTTCATCTTGGTCACTGATAATGGCTGACAATTCCAGATTGTTGACAAATTGCAGCAGGTCAAAACGCCTGCACGCTGCAAGCTGAACATGAAACAGCTACAAAAAGGAGCAGATCCTTAAAGCAGCTTGGATTGCTCCCACCTCTCTAACCCCTAGCCCAGCTCCTTCACCATAAGATGCAAAAAGAGAGCACAGTGGTTCTTGTGGGCTCCATGTGTTTATACACACACGGGCACACTGTTTTCCTGACAGCCTTTGACCTCGCCTACATACTTGCCTGCTGAGTGCTTAACAGGATACCTTTATTTGAGGACATCACTCATTCCTGCCTCTCACTGACTTGGATATACAGAGGACTTGGACACGCAGCCCCCCTCGAGTGCAGCATTACCCCAAGAAGAACCTGAGTGACACAGAGCAGTGTGGAGGCAATGGCCCTTGTTCTGCGCATGAGTCTGATCTGGGACGGCGCTCCTGAAGCCCAGGGAGAGTTTTTGTGGTACTGGTGAGATAAAAGGGTGTCTCTGAGATTTTGGATCACACTGTTCTCACTATCCTGAGCTTCACTCCAATGTGTCTATTTGATTCTGAGCTACCGATCCCCACTAATACATTTCTCATGCACTAGGGCAGGCATATTGCGTTCCCTTCTGTAGAGTCAAGGATACACTATTGACTCAGCATCTGGCAATGCACTGAACGTTTGTGCTTTTCAGTTCTAAACAGGGCTGCCGCCGCTGCCAGGTACTGGGCTTGAGCCAGCAGAAGGATCTGCTCACTTGTAAGTTCACGGGCTACATTCCTAACTTAAGTGCCCGGAGCACATCCAGTGGGGACCAGGTGCACTTCCCACTGAGCCAATCCTCTTCGTGCTCCTGCTCGACTGGCTCTTCTTGTGGATGTTTTGTTTCTATCTGTGCCTGAGGCTCAACATCAACCACCACCTTCATGACTTTTATGACGTCCTCTCACCCTGGACAAACTGCTCCCTGCCAATTAATTCCTCCTCAATCAATTCCTTCTCCTCTCCCTGCTCCACCCTGTCTGGCCCTTGTAGAAACTCATGATACATTTCCTCTGCCAAAGCATAACTTACCCACTTCTGCAACTGTAAGGCCCAGCCCTCCCAGGGACTGGTCGATCATTCCAAGGCAGCCAATCGTAAGGCTCAAACCAACACACAAACAACAGACAGACAGACAGACAGACAGACAGACAGACAGACACGGTACTTGCTCTTAATTTATCTTTCTAACTACATGCCATGCTCTGGATGTCTCCGCATCTCAATGCTTTCCCACAGGGACATTCTGCATCTATTTCCTGTGCAGGGAAACAATGTTTGCTTGAAAACACATATTTCGCTGAGAAAGCTTCTCATGTGCACGACTCTTCTTTGAAGTAAAATGGACAGTCCCTCCTATTTATCTCACAGTGTGGGAGGTCCCCTGAACACAACAAACCTCCTATTGTCTCCTCTGACTATTACTAAAGAATACTGAATAATCCCCAATCTGTAAAATGGGTCACTGCCGCCAGTGGGATCTCTTAAGTTTCCACCAGCCCTGTGTTCAACATGTGCCGCCACAACCCGTTTATAACGGGCAGTGTTTTCAGGATGACCTGTGGAGGAATAAGGAGACACTTAAGGAAATATATGGTGGTTGTGATGATCAATAGAGGCAAGTGGTTCCAGAGCAGCCTCAGCCTTTGCATTCTCATGCTGAAACACCACGTGGCAGCATTTTCTCCTCAAATGGTATTATTGCAGATGCTCACTCTGAATTCTTACTTTTGTCCAGAGGCGGCAGAAAGTTTCTTACCAACGATTGTTCTGGGGATGCTGGCAATGCATTCTCACACTTTTCCACCAGGTGTCGGCATGATTTCACGAGTAATTTTATTGGGGATGCTGGAAAAGCATTCACAATTCCATTCAACAGGTGGAAACATTTTCAACAGGATGAATCCATTGGTGAACTCGTGGATGCATTCTCACGTTTACCCACCAGGTGGCAGTATTGTTCCAACTGAGGATCATATTTGGGATGCTTGTGGAGATGCAGAAGATGCATTTTCTCGTTTGTCCACCAGGTGGTGGCATTTTGACACCACGAGATTTTATTGGCTATGCTGACAATGGAAGCTAATGTGTGTCAAGCAGGCAGCAGAATTATTTTACCGCACGATTTCGCTGGAGATGCTTGCAATGGTTCTATATTTATCAGTTGGCGTCAATATTCCACTAGTGAATATCAGGAATGTTCTGGAAGTGCATTCTCACGCTTTTCCACCAGGTGGCAGAATTTTCCCACAAAGTACTTTTACTGAGGATGCTGGCAAGGCATTCCCACGTTTTTTTCTACAGCTGTCTGCATTTTCCCTCCACTGTCCCATTTTGGGGAAACTGGCAATGCATTTTGGCGCTGAAACATGAGATGGCAGCATTTTTCCACCAACGATTCTGTTTGAGATGCTGGCAATGCTTTCCCACGTTTGTCTTAACACGTTTGTGGAAGCATTTTTACTACCAAATTATATTATTGGGGGTGTTGAAAATTCAGTCTCAAGTTTGAAAAAGACTTGGCTACATTTTCCACAAATGTGATTATTTTGTGGATGTTGACAAGGCATTCTCACGTTTTAACAGCCATTGAACCTACTTTCCCAAAAATGATTCTATTGGGAATAGTGGCATGGCACTTTCACTTTTGTTCAATAGCTGGCAACACTTTCACCACAAAGTATCGTTTGGGGAATGCTGGAAGCACGTTCGTCCAACGTACTTCGTAGAAGTACTTTTCCACAAAATGATTTTATTGCGGATGCGGGCAATGCATTCTTCAGTCTCTCAAACAAGAGGCCACATTTTCCACCAAACGATTACTTTGGTTGTGCTGGCAATGCATTCCCACATCTGTCCACAAGGTGGCCACTTTTGTTTACCAAGGGATTTTCCTGAGAACGCTGGCAATGCATTCCCTTGCTCGAATACCAGGTGACAGCATTTTCTCCACAAGTGATCTTATTGGAGATGCTGTAACTGCATTTTCACATTTGTAGAAAGGTGACTGGTTTCTTATTTACAAATGATTGTTTTAAGGCTGCTGGCAATTCCTTCTGACACTCAAACACCAGGTGCAGTATTTTCCCACCAAATGATATTATTGAGGATCCTGGCACTGCATGCTCCTCCTTGGAGAACAAGCGGCAGCTATTTTCCACCATGTAACTTCACTGGGGCTTCTGGCGATGCATTTTCATTCTTGTCCAATAGGTGGAAGCATTTTCCCACAAGTGATTTCACTGGGGATGCTGGCAATGAACACTCACACAAGTCGACAAGATAAGGGCATGTTTCCCACAAGAGATTTTCATTGTGAATCTTGGCAATGTATTTTCAAATGTGTCCGCCATTTGGCAGCCAGCATCATCTCAGAAGGGATTTTCATGAGGATGCGGGCAACGCATTCTCACACTTGTCAAACATGTGGCGGCCTTTTTCCAACAACTGATATTATTGGGGCTGCTGGCAATGCATTGTGAAGCCTGTTTACAACAAGCCCGCATTTTTCCACCAAATGTTATTATTGCACATAAAGGCAATGGTTTCTCCCGCTTGTCCACCCGTTGGCACCTTGACATCACAAGTGATTTTGTTTGGTAAGCTGAGAATGCATTCTTACGTTTGTTCAGCCAGTTGCGGAATTTTTCCACCAAGTGACTTTATTGCTGCTGGCTGTACATTCTCACGTTTGTCCAACTATTCGCCGCAGTTTTCCCCTAAAGTGATATTGTGTGTGTGGGTGTGGATGTTGGTTTTGAATTCTCACACGTGGACATTGGCTATCAGAATTTTAGGCCCAAATCACTTTATTGTGATTCCAGAGCATGCGTTCTCACTCTTGTCCACCAGTTGGCACCGTGATCTCAGTAGGGGTTTCATTGGGGATTCTGGGAAATCATTCATACAGTCCTTTAGCACCTGGTGGCCTTTTTCTCAAAGAGTGATTTTGTTGGGGATGCAGTCAATGCATGCTTCACCTTGTCCACCAGGGGGCAGAATATTTCCACCAAGTTTTTTTTAAAGGGGATGCGTTTAATGCTCTCCCACTTACCTCCACAAGGTGGCAGCATTTTTAAAACAAAGGCTTTTCTTGGGAATGCCGGGAATGCTCTCTCACATTTGTAAACAATGTCAGGTAATTTCTCATCAAACGTTTTTACGGGAGATGCCTGAAATACACTATCACCTTTTATTCAAAGGGGCAGCATTTTTTCAACCAAATAATTTTACAGGGGCTGGCAATGGATGCTCACATTTGTCCCACACTTGGCAGCATTTGTCCCACCCAGAGAAAGTTTTTTTGCGGGGATGCGTGGCAGCGTTTCGCCCCAAATGATTTTATTGAGGATGCCTGCAAGGCAGTCTCAGGTCTCTACATGAGGTCACAGTAGTTTTCAACCACATGATTGGATTGGGGATACTATCAGCGCATTCTCACCCTTTTGCATTTTGCCGACAGAGAGGTTTTGTGGTGATTCTGACAATACATTCTCAGACTTATCTGAGAATTGGCAGTATTTCCGTACAAATGACCTTACTGGGGATGCTGGCAATGTATTCTCACGATTGTCCACGGAGGACAGCATTTTCAATCAAATAATTTTATGGGAGATGCTACGCAGCCATTCTTGCACTTGTCAACCAGAAGGCAGGTTTTCCCCAGTATGATTTTATTGGGCATGCTGGCACTGCATTCGTAATCTTTTTCATAGGTGGCAAAACTTTCCCCAAAACTTATTATTTAGGGGATACTGGCAATGAATTGTCATTCTCAAGCATCCGTTGGCAGCATTTTTTAGCTAATGATTTTGTTGGGGATGCTCGCCGTGCGTTTTCCTATTTGTCGACCAGTGCACCTGGTGCCCGCTGGAGGTGCTCCAGGCACATAAGTTAGAGATGGAGAATATGGACTTGCAAGGAAGCAGAGCCTAACGGAAAATCTTGATAATGCATTGCCAGATTTCTCAGTAAAATCCCTGTGAGAGCTCAGTTCCGTATTATGTTCGAACGTTGGAAGCAAATGCCAGGATCCCCAATAAAATTGTTTGGGTCAAAGATGCCGCTTCCATGTGGGCAAGCGTAAGACTGCCTTGACGTTATTCCCAATAAAATCATTCTAGGAACAGTGCTGCCTCTTAATGGATAATCTTGAGAATGCATTTTCAGCATCTACAAAATAATCACCAGAGTGAACACATAGGCCATCGGCTGGACAAATGTAAGAATGCCTTCTGAGCCTACCAAATAAACTTGCATAAATGTCCAGTGTTGGGTCCTAAAAAATGATGGATTTCTAAGTATCCTCCCTGTAGGGAGTCGGTCACACATTAGGAACAGGCAACCAGGTGGGAGACTTCACAGTTGAACCAAAGTCCCTCTCTAGAAGTATGACTGCACAGTGTTTTGCTGAGAGAATCAGTCTCTGAGGCCGAAGATCCCAAGCGACATTTAGCAAGGGGTGGAATAAGGTGCACAGATACCTGTGGCGAATTGAGTCAAGGCGTGTGGGAAGTCAGAAGTGTATTAGGTTCATTTGGGCAAGAATCCCCTGCTGGAAGAGTAAATGAGCAGAGGGACAATAAGAAGGAGAGTGTGCCACAGCCCTCACACACAAGCACACACAAGCACACACACACACATGCACACACACAGAGGCAAAGGCATGGACATGAATTTGTGTTGGGCAATCTCTGGACTATGATGTCCACAGTCAGTACACCTTGCCCGTTTTTGACACTTTTTACGTTTCCTCAAATGGAAATGGCCTCCTGTGAATATGATTGTTTATTGACTTTGTTCCTTCAGACCAAGCCCTTGTGCAACCAACTATTCCTTAAGCAATATCAAGTCATCCTTGCTACTCGTCACTGAAACCCAAGGAGTGGATGAGAGAAAGTCAGAATGAGAGAAAGACCAAAAGAGCAAAAGCAACGGAAACAAATAAAAAGTTACTAATCTTAAAGCAGTCAGACTGAGACCTTATCTTGGCGGTAATAATCCTGATGATCCAACTCTACCAGAATGTAGGCTACAGTCCTCTCCAGCCACAGTTCTTCCCTTTGACTCTCACTTCAGTCTCAGATATCCCTTATACTGGAATAGCCTCTACTGCCCGGGCATTTCTCCCTGTGGATATTACCAGGGGTCCCTGTGGATGTGTGGGAAGTGTTAAAGAAAACGAATTCTGAAGTGGGAAACGTGAGTTGCCTTAAGAAAGAGCCCACTAGACACCGAACCGAAGGAAACCTAAAGATGCTAAGGCAAAATAGGACTTCCTCAGGAACGTTTCTCTACAGGTACAAGGCCCATACACTGAGGCTCACAGTGAGGGGCGGGGCTGAATACGATGATGCCTGCTGTAGTCTCACAGTTTGGAAGAAATGTTTCAGAAGCCCAACAGCAAAGGGGAGCGAGTGGGGTGTCCAGGAGCCTTTTCCACGCTACGTGACCACATCCCAAGCCCCTGTCTGTAGGCTCAGTGAGACCACACTGAGCACAGCAAGAACCCATATCCGGACCTGAAGTGTCTGTCTTTACTGTATGGCTTATTCTTGACCCTTTGGTCAAATATTAATTGACCATGATGGCATGGGTCAATTTCAGGATTCTGTACTTTTCCATTGATCTATGTGCCTGTTCCTGTGCCAGAAGCAGGTTGTTCTGATCACAGTGGCTTTGCCCTACAGCAGGATATTCAGTAATGTGATCCTACAACTCTGTTCTTTCTCAAGAATACTGTGGGTGCACGGGGTCTTTTTTGGTTTCCTATAAATTTTCGAAACATTTTTTCCAGCTCTGTGAAACACACTGTTGGGATTGATGACAATTGTGTTGAATTTATAGATTGTTTTGGGTAGCATGGATATTTTGATAATGTTAATTCTTTCAGTCTATAATTCTTTCACTCCTTTGTATCTTCCTCTATTTCTCTTTTCAATGTCCTGTTTCTGAATACAAGTCTTTTACATCCTTCTTTGACTTTACTCCTAGGTGTCTTATTTTTCAGTTGCAATGGTAAATGGTATAGTCTTTTTCTAAGAGTTCATAATCGGTGTAAAAAAAATGCCATCAATGTGTTGATGTTAATTTTGCTTCCAGCTTCCTTGCCAAATTCATTAATTATATCCACAAGTACTCGGTGGACTCTTTAGTTTTTTATGTACAATATCATGTCATCTGCAAGTAATGACAGTTAACCTTCTCTCTTCCGATACGGATGCCTTTTATGTTCTCTTTTTGTCTGCTCGCTGTGGCTAGGACTTCCAGTAGTATGCTGAGCAGTAGTGGTGAAAGGGGCAACCGTGTCTTATTCCTCTTCTTAGGGGATATGGTTTTAGCCTTTGCACGTTGAGTATGATTTTGGCCCCAGGTATGTTGTATATGGCCTTTATTATGTTGAGATATATTCCCTCTATTTCCACTTTGCTCCCAGTTTTTTCCAAAATGGGTGCTGGATTTTCTAGAATATTTTCTCTGTATCTATTGATATGATCATAAGATTTTTGTCCTTCATTTTGTTTAGCTCTCACATTTCTTGATTTGCGAATATTATACCAGCGCTGCGTCTCCAGAATAAATCACACTTGGTCATGGTGTATGATCTTATTTAATGTATTGCTGGATAAAATTTGGTAATATATTTTCTGAGGATTTTGGCACCTATGTTCATGAGGGACGTTGGTCTGTGAAATTCTTTATTTGCAGGATCTTCATCTGGTTTTGGGATTTATTATAATACTGGTCTCATAAAAATATCTCCCTCCTCTGGAATTTTCTAAAATATTTTGAGGAGAGTGGGTTTTAATTCTTCTTTAAATGTTTAGGTAAGCTCGCATGTAAATCCATCTGGCCCCAGACACTTGTTTGCTGGAAGTTTTTTTCTTATTACTTCTTCAATTGCATCCATTTTTACTGGCCCTCCAGGTTTTCTGATTCTTTCCGATTGAGTTTTAGCAGATTGTAGTTTTGAGGAATGTGTCCATTTTACGCAGCTTCCCCACTTTATTGTTGTGCATAGTGTTTTCTTAGTATTCTTTCTGTTTCTGTCATGTCAGTTGTTATATCGCCTCTTTCACATCTGATTTTGTTTTCTTGGGTCCTCACCGTTTGTTTTTTGGTGCGTCTGGCTAAAGACTCATCGATCTTATTTCTGTCAGAAAACTAGTTCTTACTTTCATTGATATTTTGTACTGTGTTTTTGGTCTCTGTGTCGTTCATTTCTGTTCTGATCTTCACTATTTTCTTTCTTCTGCATCTCCTCGAAATGTTCAGGTCCTCTTCCCTTTTTAATATTGGGTTGTTGTTTTTGTTTGGTACTTACATAAGAAATAAAAATGACTTTACATTCTGAATTCTGTGTTTTATTTTAATCTCTGATAGCAGATTTATGCCCCTTCAGAAATTGATGTAGAATATACGTCATCTAAAACTAAACATTTTAAACTATACGCTCCAGTGGTTTTAAAATTGGAATAATGTAGAACTGTTACAGCATAACAAGAAGCTAGAAAAATTCCAGGACAAGTTGAAAGGGAAACTGAGATAGATTTTTAGACAGCAGTTTGAGTTAAGCCTATCTTCCCTAAGCCAAAGGCACTGGAGAATAAATAGTTTGTATTAGATGGGAAAGATGCAGAAACCCAGGTGCAGAGACTAGGGCACAGGAAACCACCTGGACAGGAACCCCCAGAGGCCTACAAGGGACAAAGACTGGGAAAACAAGAACTTTGTCCCCAGGTAATCTATTCTCCCAGAGCATGTCATGGGTCATGCGGTGGAGACCCCCTAAGCATTCCTCCCTAAAGATACCTTTTAAGTCTCAGTTGTATTTCAGCTCCAGGCCCATAAAAGCATTAAGACAAGACAAGTGGCATTGGAGTGGACTCAGGACCAGACACATTGACAAATGAGGCCCTTCCTGGCATGGACTAATCAGTGGCGACCAGCACCCTGAAAGGGCACCCCTGGAAAGCTGATGAATATTCTCTTGAGAACTCCCCTTAAGCCTCCCATAAGATTTTCCACCTGCAAGGGAGATAAATATGCTCAGGACAAAGGACCAAGTGTGAGCTCCCCTACACCACAGGAAAGCGTGACAGCGCCAGTTTCCTCCTTCCTTCTGCGGGGGCCCCATGGTGCTTTCAACCAGGGGAGCAATGGGCAGTGGCAGCTCATCCCAGGCTTGTCTTCTGAAACTGTCTGAAAGGTCTTGGAAATGTGTCCAAGGCCCCCTTTTCTCTGACTTCCCAGTGAGCAAAGGCAGCCCAGCCTAGG